>NW_017803525.1:224632-248534 GCF_001625305.1 Branchiostoma belcheri | reverse complement strand
CCCCCATGTCAAAAAAAGCCCGGTCTAGGTAGGGTTAACTTCCAGTGTACGTAAGTATAAAATTCCCAGTAGTTACAACTATGTCCTCAGATGTTGTTGTTTTTTTTCGTTCTTAATTATATGTCACAAGTATAGTGTTTTATAGTCCTATTCATTAATTCTTTATTTCAGGTAAAAACCCATATAACATGTACAATACATCATTAAAATAATACAAAAACACTACAGACATACAAGTAAAACAGGAAGAAACCTAAAAGCATAACAAATGGTAGGTCTTCCGAAAGAATGAATTCCTGTAGAAGGCATCGGAATGAATTAAGCGACAGATTGTTGCGTTATTGGAGGAAAATAACCTTTTTAGAAAAGAATAACAAATTCTCCTCCTCTTGGTTTCAAAAGTGTCAATATAGTTACAGACAAACATTTCACTCGCGCTGCAACGCCGAGGCAGATTCATTATGATTCTAAAACAATTGTTACAAGCCACTCTGCACTTATACAAAACACCAGAGCTTACAGAGCTCCATAACTGAGCGCCATATAGCTGGGCGCAATACGTCATAAACAGGTGTCTCTTAACAGATGGAGAGCAACAGAAAAATTTGCGGTTGATACTGTTTGCACGACTATAAAGACTCTTCAGCATAGCAAGTACACAATCATCGTCACTTAATGTGGTATTTAGGTGTATACCCAAATAGACAAATGAGTTTACATACTTCAGGTTGGTACCGTATAGACTTACGGGTGGCAATGGAAGCTGAAGTGGCAAACGAGTACATGGGAAATACATACAGAAAGTCTTATTAGTATTAAACAATATGTCATTACCAAGGCCAACCACTTCACAAATCCCAACCAATCTCTGTAGAGATTTAATGCTAGGGCAAATCAGACATACGTCGTCGGCATAAAACAGGTGGTTGGTGATGGACCCACCTACATAACAGCCCACCTTGGCATTGTTTAAGCTTACACTCAAATCATCTATGTATACATTAAAAAGATATGGGGACAGTTAACTACTCTGTCGTACTCTGTTAGTAACGGAGAAGCTCGGTGAAAGGACTGTACCCCATCTCACAAACATTCTTTGATTCGTATACCAAGAAACCAAGAATCGAACTAGATATAGCGGAACATTTCTGTCGATCAACTTTCTAAACAGTGTCCAGTGGTTTACGCGATCAAAGTATTATCGAACAAAGTAAATTTATAGAATTTCCTAATTAATTATGCAAATTAGCTGTTCCAGGATTGCATAGCCACATTTAGTGAAAATATGCCCAATTCCCAATTCAAAGAACCTTTGGGGAAAATATATATCTATTTGGGGATTTATAGTGCCTTTCCACATACTTTTACGTTCGTTCAACCCGGAAGTATGTACACCCCTCTGTAAGACGCCTAGAAAAAAAATGGAACAGCCCAAAAATACCTAAGCAACAGTCAAGGCAAGCCTGCAGAACACTGAAAGGGGTGTCCGAGGGCCGCAAAAGGTTTCATTGTTTTCATGTTCGCAGCTGATTCTCTGGTGAGCTGATTCGCTGGTTCGCAGCTGATTTTGGGCATACGTTTTGCTATTAAGCCGCATATGATGTACGTTATTTTGTTTTTATTACTACGTGAAGGAGGTCATGACCTTTGGACGGAGTATTGTGGGAAGTCGTGAGTATCGTGTTCGCAGCTAGATCACAGGGTTCCCATTGTTTAATTCTATACGTCGTGCAGGCATGCCCTTGGTAATGCACGTATTTTTATTTTTACCGTAGCTGTTTTCGTGGTCAATTTAATATTTCAAAAGCACCCCTAAATTTTAGAGGCACATGGGCCCGGCCGACAAAAAAAAAAAAAAAAACGTTTAGTTTTGAATAGCGGGGGGGGGGCCTTCAGGCAGATACGGATATTGGTTGTTGATTAAAACAGCTGTTTCGTCGACTGTAGTCGAAGTGGTGAGCCGTTCTCCAATGTGTTTGCAGTAAAAAGTCAGTGATGTCTTCGCTGTATTTCTTTGTAATTGGGCATGTGGTGTGTCGGTATATCCGTGATGTGCACGTTGTTTTCCTTTCACCGCAGCAGGTTTTATATTGAGTTAAATTCATATTTCTGAAACACCCCTATTTCTGTAATTCTGTGGAATATGGCTTAAGTAGCTGTGTGATAGGCGAGGTTTTGTAAGCAGATACTCGGTGGTTGTGCATAATCGTTTGCGAGTATCTGTTTGGGTTGTGACTTCTTGTGACTGTGATTGTGACTGATTGGCACCTACTACGATACCTTATCAAATAAATGATGTGTAAATGAAACATATTGTCATGAAATATGACTTTGTTTATCTGTTTAGATTGTCGTGTTGTTGATTATATGTATTTGCAAAATATAAAACTTCACGGAGAATGGTCGCCTATGGACACTTGTTGCCTTCGACGAGAAGGCTATGAAATCGTCTTGGCACTGTTTGGCAGATTATGCACGATAAATTTGGAAGGCATGGTCCGAGGTTCACGATTTTTGGCAGGCAGGTTGTCTTAGTGATTTTCAAAAGTAATGCTCCTCCCTGTTTCAGTGTCCGCAGATCCTATTAAAGTTTCCTTGCCTCAGATTTTGAATTCGACTTCTTAGGTAAATCCTGTGTGAAAATTACAAATATGACACAAGTGATATGTTGGCTTGTTTAATGCACAGAACTTCCGAACAATGGCATGTTCATTGCTTTTGCAGACATTGACGAATGTGTAACAGACAGTGATGGGTGTGACCAGATCTGCACCAACGTCCTGGGAAGTTACAACTGTTCCTGCCGACTAGGTTTCGCGTTGAAGGCAGATGGCCATGGTTGTGAAGGTGCAAAGATTTCGGATAGATTCATAGAATCTGATATAGAAGGGATTCTTTGCATTCCAAGAGTTGTATAAAAAACACGTCATTCTTGCCACAGTATTTTGAAGTTTCTTTACTACAATCTTTGCATTCGTTTTCCCCGATAATGCTGGGGTCACATTTCCAACCCGGGGCCTGGCCGGGTAGTCTTATGGAACCAAAAGTTTGATATAAAAGACAACAAAGCAAAAAAAGTTGAAAAAATTAATAACGGGAACTATTTGCGTATATTATTAATATAAATTGTTGATTTTTCGTTAATCGAAACAGCCCGGTTGGGCCCCGGTTTGGAAATGTGACCTCAGCATAACTCCTGTTTGAAAGTTGCAATATGTGATATGGCAGATGTTCTAAGGTGCTTTGTTGGTTAATTTCTATGTATAGTAATAGACAGAAATGTTTTTCTCGGTTTTGTAGACATTAACGAATGTGCAACAGACATTGGAGGGTGTGGCCAGATCTGCACCAACGTCCTGGGAAGTTACATCTGTTCCTGCCGACCGGGTTTCGCGTTGAAGGTAGACGGCCATGGTTGTGAAGGTGGGGAGATTTCGGATAGATTCATAGAATCTGATATAGATGGAATTCTTTGCGTTCCAATAGTTGTATCTAAAAAAACACGTCATTCTTGCCACAGTATTTTGAAGGTTCTTTACTCCAATATTTGCATTCGTCTTCCCTGATAATTCCTGTGTGAAAGTTGCAATATGTGATATGGCAGATGTTGTGAGGTGCTTTGTTGGTTAATTTGTATGTATAATCCTAGACAGAAATGTTTTTCTCGGTTTTGCAGACATTAACGAATGTGCAACAGACAGCGGAGGGTGTGGCCAGATCTGCACCAACTTGCTGGGAAGTTACAACTGTTCCTGCCGACAGGGCTTCGTGTTGATGAAAGACGGTCATAGTTGTGAAGGTGAGGAGCTTTTCGTATGTTACAATTCTTTTTTCACATGCAGGTACCAATGAATTTCTCTTTGGCAATCTTACTCTCACAGTTAAAGTTGCAAATGTGGGACTTAAAGGGAGATCTTCACGTCTTCGCCTATATGAAAAGAAGCAAGTGGCAAAAAACTCTATTACCAGCAATGTTGGCCAATTGGTGCCTTCTTTTTCACTAGTGTGCGGCCACTGCCAGGGCGGGGACGTCAACTGTGACCCGATCTCGGGTGTGTGCTCAGCTGGATGTCAGGCTGGGTGGAAAACCCAGCGCTGCACTCAAGGTACGTACGGTGTACAATCATCAACATAGCTTTGTACTGAAGGTACTGCGCACGGTCATCGATATAGCGTTGTACTGAAGGTACGGTGTACGGGCATCAGCACAGCTTTTACTGCAGGTACGATGTACGGTCATCAACGTAGCTTTGTACTGAAGGTACGGTGTACGGGCATCAACGTAGCTTTGTACTGAAGGTACGGTGTACGGGCATCAACGTAGCTTTGTACAGAAGACGGTGTACGGTCATCAGCATAGACTTGAAGAGAAGATACGTTAAGTTAAGCCGGGGTCAAGTGTTGACTGTACTCATCGAAAAGCAGGAGCTAGGGGTATTTTCCCAGTACAATGGACCTGTAAATACTGTACATGGCGCCTGTCTTTTTCGTCACGACTAATGGAAGATTAGCTCAACTTTTTATTGACTTCATGTTGCTAAACTGCTTCGAGATCACTTGCACTTGCACTTTTTCCGCAGCTGTGGACCCACCTGTAAACCTAGCCGTTACTGACGTCACGGAAGGAGGGTTCAATGTCACGTGGTCTCCATCCCGTGACCCTGACCTTCAGGGGTACCGTGTCGTGGTGCTGAGGCTGGACCTGACGACAGCTGTCAATCACAGCACGGACCGGGCGTCATGCATGGTGGCCGGGCTGCCATCGGAAACTGATTACGTCATCGAGGTGACGTCACTGGTCCTGTCGGAGGGTCGGAGGTCACAGAGCGAGGAGGCGATCATGCGCGCAGCCACTGGTACGGAGTGCTTTGTTCCTTGTTATTAGCGGCCATATAAATTGAATTATATCTTAACAGAGACCATTATTGCAAAGTTTTGTCTCATTTGGATAGGTACAAGTAACTATGGTATAGTTTATGAAAAATAACAAGGTACATTTATCTCGTTTTAAATTATTTCATAATTCCATCAGGTATTATCTAGTTCTATGCCTATAAGCTTAGCATCAGACACGATTCGAGATAGTCTCGTATGCAAGAACGTAGAATTGCCCCAGGCAAGTTTCTGGATACGCGTGGTCTATCCAGAAGGTTTATGGATAGACAACGGATCTGGAAACTGATTTTAACCGTGCATTTCCAGGAGCGCGTTCCTCCACAGACCTGCAGTTCGTTGAAGTGACCGACTTCATGCTGGTCTTCACCTGGGTGCCTCCCGACGCGGCTGTGACCGGGTACCGCATCATGTACGGGCAGGGGGAGGCGACGGAGCGGCTCATCCCCTCCCCGGGTCCCGGCGCTAGATCTGCAGTCATCACGGGGCTCCAGCCCGACACGATATACAAGGTAGCGATCACTACAATCGGAGTTTACCGAGAGAGCTCGCCTCTAGTTGGACAGAGCAGGACAGGTGAGTTACTGAGTGGTCCTTGACTAGCATATATATACCAATATGCTTGCAGCTCGTTTAGTGGCCTCAAGACCGTGTCATTGGAAGAGCAGCATCTAAGCCAAAATTTAACTAGCAAAAAAAGATGTTACAAAAGTTATGAATGGATAAATGAATGGATGAATGAATGTCTCTCTCTGTATATATATATATATAGACACACACATATACGCACATACACACACACACACACACACACACACATATATATATATATATATATATATATATATATACAGAGAGAGAGAGAGAGTCAGTCTAAATAAAGGCCATTCATTCATTTATCCATTCATCCATCCGTTCATTCATTCATTCATTCATTCATATTGTCCTTGTTGTCGTGGCTATGATATATTCCCTTGATTGTTTCCCCTTCTAGCGCCTGTGCCGACAACACCGAGTCCAGCTACTACCACTCGGCGGACCAGTCGGATGACTACCGTCCTTTCCACAAGCTCGTCCTCTTCAAGCACTCCGGCGAAGACGTCGGAGTCTGCAGGAGACCAGATATCGTCTGACGACGGTAAGTGTTTATCAGCGATGCTTTTAGAGTAAAACCTAACGCTCGTAGAGTAAAACCAGCGCCCCCAGAGTAAAACTAGCTCCCCCAAAGTAAAACCAGCTCCCACCCTATCAGAGTAAAAATAGCGCCCCTAGAAAAAAGAAAACAGCACCCCACAGTAAAACTAGCGCCCCTAGAGTAAAACCAGCACCCCCAGAGTAAAACCAGCTCCCCAAGAGTAAACCTAGCGCCCCTAGATAGAGTAAAACCAGCTCCTCCAGAATAAAACCAGCTCCCTCAGAGTAAAACTAGCACTCCCAGAGTAAAACCAGCACACCCCTAGTAAAACCAGCTCCCCCAGAGTAAACCTAGCGCCCCTAGAGTAAAACCAGCTCCTCCAGAGTAAAACCAGCACTCCCAGAGTAAAACCAGCACCTCAGAGTAAAACCAGCTCCATCAGAGTAAAACCAGCACTCCCAGAATAAAACCAGAACCCCCAGAGTAAAACCAGCTCCCCCAGAGTAAAACCAGCACACCCAGAGTAAAAGCAGCACTCCCAGAGTAAAACCAGAACCCCCAGAGTAAAACCAGCTCCCCCAGAGTAAAATCAGCACCCCAAGAGTAAAACCAGCTCCCCCAGAGTAAAACCAGCTCCTCCAGAGTAAAACCAGCACTCCCAGAGTAAAACCAGCTCCTCTAGAGTAAAACTAGCGCCCCTAGAGTAAAACCAGCACTCCCAGAGTAAAACCAGCTCCCCCAGAGTAAAACCAGCTCCATCAGAGTAAAACCAGCTCCCCCAGAGTAAAACCAGCTCCATCAGAGTAAAATCAGCTCCCTCAGAGTAAAACCAGCTCCATCAGAGTAAAACCAGCACCCCTAGAGTAAAACCAACTCCCCCAGAGTAAAACCATCACTCCCAGAGTAAAACCAGCTCTCCCAGAGTAAAACTAGCGCCCCTAGAGTAAGGCCTTGTGTGGCAAAGGCCTTAGAGTATTACATACAGAGATTAATGTATCAATCTGTTCTCTCAGATGACGCTGGAAGCGACAGTGATTACTATTATTACAGTGATTCCTATTATGACTCGGAACCAGAGCCGCCGATTCCTACAACAGAGTCCAACGAAGCTGGTAAGTTGGTGATTTACTTCCATGAAAAACGTATTCCTTCTTGTTCAGGCCTATTTGTAAACACATTAGAGCCATGTGTTTACTTGATGAAGAATGAAACAAAATGTAGTAAGGTAACATTTGGAAAGGAAATGCATAATGTTTATCTTCACATAGTTAATAGTAAAGCTTAACAAACTACTGCTCTGTCTACTTTTTACTTAAATACATTCATATGCGTTCACTACAGGGTATCATTTACCATGGTAACAGTCTTCTGGTCAGAGTGATATTTTTTTTTAGTAGTAGAAGAAGAAATGGACCAACAAAGATAGAAATAATAACATCCCTTCTGCTTCATGTTTTCTGTACAGCAAGCAGCAAATCACCGGATGACGTCAGGCAAACGTCATCATATCAGGTTTGCAGCTTTCGAGAACATTTACTAGTTCATCATGGAAGATATGTAGAAGATGAAGTTGTTCATGCCAGTAGCTTTGCAAATTTCAGTCATATTGTACATTGACTCAATTCTACCCTGAAGACAGTATCGATGGTATTTGTGCAACATGTTTCTCTCCAAATCCATAGGGTGTTTTTAAAATTTTGTCTTGGCCAAGTCAGCTTTAAAGACTAATTGTCATCATCTCCAAAACATGTGTACTCAATATTGATAACAAGCAATTTCATTGCAAGCAGCCACCTTATATTGCTCAATGTGTACTAATATCTGTTGTTCCAATGATTGAAGCCTGTAGAGGTGATGACAACAGCTGCTGTGGAAGAGACAGAGGTACGCACAAAGCTCCTTAATTACAATTAAGGTGTAACAACTTGACAGTTAAGATACGCTTCATGCTTAATTATCCACACAGGTAAATGCCACCAGCAGCAGCCATCATAAAATTCACTGAAGTCTAAATTACAACTGAAGGACTAGCCTAAAGATTCATGAATAAATAAAAGAAGTAAAAGTACAGAAAACCTTACGTTTTTTAAATATCTATCAATCTATGACAATCAATCGAGATCTTTATTTACTATCACATACATATTCATGTACACATACATATTCATGTACAGATACAGATTCATGTACAGATACAGATCTAGATTGTCCGAGTATTGACCGTGTCAATTCCTACACCCCGTGTAAATTATATTTGCAACATCTGTAGCAAGATTTGTATTCGTGTGACAAACGTAGACATTTATTGCCCGAAAAACATCACCGTCATAATCTCGTTTCTTCATCAGTAGTTGGATATCAGATAAATGATGTTAGTCTGGTTCAATGATCACTGCCATATGCACAGATTCCAACAATTTTGAGAACAAAAATGAAACATGTAAACACACACAGATATTGTGCTCCAGTTAAAAAAAAAAGCAAACATAGTGAGTATACAAATACAATCCAGTTCTGATTTTCAAAGTTTTGATAAGTTCTAATTTTGCTAATGACCTAATGGTCTTATGCAGGAGGAAAAGGCACTGGGCATGCTCCAGTCCATCACAAGCGCGCTGGATGAGGTCGACATGTCCGACCCGGCAACTCTGGAGTCTGTGGGAGGATGTAAGTACAGGATACACCAGTTCTAGAGTCACAGAGAGAAGATCTTTCTTTCTCTACCAAGAGATGTCATACGAGCAAAGGGTAAACTGGGTAACGGAACAACGAATGAACCAAATATGACTAATAGATTAGCCATATAATCCATTTCAAACAAGCGTATAAGTACTATAAGTATGGCCATGACATATTTTGTTACAACATTGTGTTCTTTAATTCTTTCCTTTCAAAGCTCTATTGGAGTCCGTTGGCGCACTGCTCGAAGGACCAAAGGAAGATGCGGAAGAGAAACCGGGTGATGATGGCCTCAGTTCTGCCCCCGCGGAGGACGAGAGTCTCTCTCCAGAGGAGCGCCTTCAAAAGGCTGAACAAAAGAAACAAGAGAATGATGCTAAGGTAGGAGTAAGTCATTACGCTTTGCTCAACACCCTCCAACACTGTATCAACTCAATTCAAATGTTTGTTTTACCTGAGCATACATGAATTACTATTGCCATTGACTTGTATGGACAGCTGTGAAATTTAATGAATGTCCCAAGGGTATGCATATGAAAATAGGATCTTTGGAATGAGGTTTCCCTATGTTGTTAATATTATGGTAAATTAAACAACCTTTAGCGACCTGTTAACCATTAGTACACCTGATAATTTCAGATTACAGGAACCACTATTATAGCAACAATAGCTTATCGTCATAGGTAAATAACTGTAATCACTTTACATACAGAGACGCAATATTGTCCAGGAAAGCCGCCGGGTTCTGGAGAAGATGGAAAATGCCATGATCAAGACCCTGAAGCCTGGTGACCCGCCTGTGTCGCTCACAAAAGGCGGAGTCACCCTGAGTGCTCAAAAGATTTTGGGCTCTGAGTTTGGGGGCCAGACCGTGCAGACAGAGGAAGGATGCTTCCAGCTTCCGTCTCAAGCCGCACTTTTCTCCGAATTCGAACATGCGCCGCAAAGTGTCACTGTTAAAGTAGGTGCCAGTGTCCTGCTCTAGTCATCAATGATCCCTTCCCTTCATTTCCATGGTGGCAGGGTTATTAAAGTAATGTAAATGATGTAAATCGATTTTAAGCCAGATCGCTGTTTTCTTCAGATAACCTACTGGTATTGTCCTATAGATGTCATTGACCTCTTTTGTTTCAAGGGTAATAATGGTAGTTCCAGTTCTTCCATTCGTCGTGTTTATGACCATAAAATTTATACATACAACATGGGTTTCTTGTCTTTCAGATGAAGCAGTTTGAACAAAACCCGTTCACCTGGGGCTCCGGGGAACACCAGGTCCGGTCATCGGTCGTAGAGCTGTCACTTCAACAGGAGAACAACGAAGTAATGACCTTCCGCAACCTCACCGAGGATTTCATCATCACCATTCCAGGCAATCCCAATAACAAGCCGGCGACAAAGATCATAACCATCCCTTCGGCCGGAAAAAGAAGCGCCAGGTATCATTTCTACAACCTTACCACCATGGCAGAGGGATTCCTGGTCACCATCATACCGTTAAACGCAAGCGTAGTGTACCGCGTGTCGGGTAGACGCGGGGGCCGCCCTGACGACCAGAACTACAACGTGTCCATGGAGACGTACCTTCTTCCCGAGCAGTGTTCCCTAACTAAAAGCCTGGGGGGCGATGAAGGCGACACGGACAAGACAAAGGCAACAATGTTCATCCAAGGGGAGGAGGATCCGGGAGAATACTACGTCAAAGTTCAGGTTCTAGGTCAGCATTTTGCCATTCCCTTTAATGCTACAATGCATTAATGCTTGACATACTAGATAGGATCGGTGGAAGCTGTTTGCACCTAATGACAATGATACATGATGGTTAACATATCTTTTGTTGTGAACAAAAAATGTCTGCGTGAAGACTTTTATGGATAATTATAGAATTGGTTAGATACCGAAAAACCACACCAAGACACTACAATAGTAACATTTGATTTGTCGCCCCTACTAATATAAGGGATTATGTCGAATATGTGTATATGTATTATTTGAACGGAAATCGGGATCTGATAAAAAGAGAATATTTCTATACTTTGACTATATATTTTGTAATTGCCTTATTTAGTCAACAGGTACCACTGGAAATATAACAGTCGCCTTTGTAAGCACATGTCTAATTTCTATAAATGCACACTTTTACCACTTACTGATGCTGTTTCCATTTTTCAGGTCCAGTGACCGAGTGTGGCTTCGAAAACAAGTCTGACCCTGGGGATGCCCGTGACTTCTTCGCCTACGAGATCCAGTGGGCCCGTCTGAAGTGTCTCTACTGGAACGAGACCCTGGAAGCCTGGATGACAGACGGTTGTGCGGTACGTAACGTCACAGTAACTGTTCTTCCTGTTGGTCCATATTCGGGTAGAAACTAAAATTATTGTGTAAGCAGTCCATAGCACAAACGACCTGTATATCTGGAGAAGTAACCGCGAAAATAGCGTCAATGAAAGCACTTCGACCAGTTCCAGGTTTACAGTAATATTTAAATGCGAGAGGAAGTAAGTTTAAGTAAAATTTAAGTAAAATTCAATTCAATATTTAATATTTAAGAATAAAATGTGTCAAAATGTGATAATGACATCACATGTATTTTGCCGTTCCCCACAGATTAGCAACCAGTCTAGTATCAACAGCACCATCTGCCACTGTAACCATCTAACAGCGTTCGGGAGTGACTTCACCATGCCGCCCAACGCCATGGACTTTGGGAAGTTGGAGTTCAGCGATCAACGGTGCGGTTTCGACAACCGTTTGCGTGGTGTTCCGTTTGTTCGGACTCGCAATGGCCCCTTTACAAGTGATCGGGGAATTCAAGAAGAAGGTACATTTATAATTACCCATTGATAAGATGTGCAAATACTAGTGTAGCAAATCAGTGAGGCCAGATAATGTATATTGTAATATTCGTGAGCATTTTCGACATAATGTATTAAACCAACACAGATTAACTTTCATGCCAATATGTAATATATAAAGTTGTGTTAATTTCTACCCATTCATTGCTACATGAATTGTTATACTGAATAAAGGTCAATGTGAAATGAGAATGAGAAACCGATGGGGCCAGATAATGTAAATCGTAACATTCATGACCATTCGATCTTTCTTTCGTGACTATGTGGAGTACCTGTTATCCCTAAACATTCGTGGTGAACACCACCCGTGTTTATCATACTTACATCCGCAGAACGGGGAACTTTATTGCTTTTGCTCTATGTCTTCTTTGTCCGGTAAAAAGATAAGTTCAATGTTGGTTACTGGTGCTGTAGCAGAAACCATGTGGTGTAGGGTTACATACGCGAATGCCCGATCCTAAAACTTAAACCCATTCAGGCTTAGAAGCAGATAGGCACAGCTCTGGATACGTTAGTATTTTTTATTTAAATGTAGCCTCTGTATGATTCTCTTTCAATTTCACTTTAATAGCGAGCACAGCGAAGAAGTCCAGCGTATTATAACGTTACGTGATGTTTTATTGCTGTTTAGGTTTTTGCACGAGGCAGCCAGGTGACGCTGACCTTCAGCAAAGCGGAACATCTGGGTACCGTGGAGCATGAAAACACCACGACTACCGAAAGTTGGGCCACGTTCTAACATGAATGTGTGTTTGTCGCATGAAAACTGATTAACTTGTATGTGTGTACGTACTTGATCGACTGCTATGGGAACGGTGAGTGAGCGAGTGAGTGTGTTTGCGTGTGTGTGTGTGTGTGTGTGTGTGTGTGTGTGTGTTTATTTTGTGTGTGTGTGTGTGTGTGTGTGTGTGTTTGTGTATGTGTGCGTACGTGCGTGTGTTCTCATAAATGCTTACGTACGTACGTGCGTGTGTACAGGTGTGTGTGCGTGCGTGCGTGCGTGTACAACATGTATGTGTGTTTGTGTGTGTATGTTTGTGTGTGGGTGCTTGTGAGCGTGCGTCCGCGTGTACGTATTTGTGCTTGCGTTCCTGTGTACATGTGTGTGTTCGTGTTTGTGTGAGTGTGTGTGTGTGTGTGTGTGTGTGTGTGTGTGCGCGCGTGTGTATCCGTGTGCGTGTGTGTAAATGTCTGTGCGTGCGCGCGCGAGCATGCGTATGTGTGTGTGCGTTTGAGTCTGAAAGCAGCATAACTCGAGAAGACAATGATGAATTATAAATGAAAATCATATTTGGCACATGGGTAGAATTTGGTAAGAGGAACAAACGATTCGATTTTGGACCCCCTTTCGGCTTTCCTTGGTATTGCAGCAGTGATCTGAACATGCTAGTTGTATATGTGAGGATTCACTTTTGTACTCAATGATTACAAAACAAAAGCAGTTAATGGAATACATTACCAGACTTTTGAACAGCAAAAAAAAAACAATCTTTGACATTCAGTATTGCATTCTTGAGTAGCAACGGTTATTTCGAGAAAATACTATAATAAGCATATGTATACATTTATTTGAAGTTGTTTGTGTCTTAACTTATCCATTGTTACATGCATGTATTATAATTATTATATCTTTATTAGGTTATATGTATAAAGTTATGACGAGAAGGCTAAAACTTTATGTCCAACGTTAAGTAAAAATTTTCAGTTGACTCGGTCAGCCTTGTTTATGGATTGTCTACTGCAGCTTCCGGGACGTGACGTCGGAAACACGTGATTGCAGCGGAGGGTCATACGTGTCAGGTAACCTGTGTCGCCCTCCGTCTCTGTTTAGTGTCCGCCAGTTGGCCTGAATATACACAGCCTCATTCACTCCAATTGAAATGAAATCCGGTTCTGAGTCCAGAATTTCCACTTTGTCCAGTGAGACGGAGTGTCCTAGAGATTCTATGTGTATATGTCTGAATTGGCGGAGCTTGGTCGTTAGTGTTCACCTTTTTTACCAATGTATGTTACTTAACGCTGACCCTTGTTTGTTTCATCATGGCAAGAGGTGTGGACATAAATTTTTAGCCTTTTCGTCATAATGTATTATACCAACACAGATGAACTTTCATGCTAGTAATATGTAGTATATAAAGTTGTGTTCATGTCTACTCATTTATTGTTAGATGAATTAGTATACTGAATAAAGATAGATGTGCGATAAAAATAAAGAAACAGAGGGGATAGATGATGTATAATAGTATTATCATATGTATCAAGTTAGGCTACTTAAAGTTCTCAGTTGGTGTAAGGCGTACCACGGTGCCAGTGTACTGATTTTTCAGGTCCTTTCGGAAAAATGCCATAAATCAGCCGAGTTATGACCCTTCCTAAAAGGATCCTTCGTAGGATGTACGTCATACTGGAGGTAACTTACATATATAGCTTCTGGGTGTACGTCATACTGGAGGTAACTTACATATATAGCTTCTGGGTGTACGTCATACTGGAGGTAACTTACATATATAGCTTCTGGGTGTACGTCATGCTGGAGGTAACTTACATATATAGCTTCTAGGTGTACGTCATGCTGGAGGTAACTTACATATATAGCTTCTGGGTGTTATGGGGCCAGATTTAGATCAAAGTTACAGCAAGGAGCGATAAATAGTTGTTTTGTTTGATTATGCAAGCCGACATGAGTTCTACTCTTGATCAGCCTATTGGTAACAGAAGAGAGGCTCCACAGGATGGAATTAGCGCGCTAATCAAATGCGAAACGGTAGGCGGGGCAGAGGCAGTGGGTTATCACTCAAACTTTTGCATATCCAGGCTGGAGTTAGCTCATTACAATATTACAGTAGCTTATTATCATATTAAAATGAGATCTTTCCTGGGGTAGCCTGTGGGACGCCTTACACCAACAGAGTTGTTTGTGTCTGCATGTCAATCTTACATGTATTATATCATACTGTCTGAATAAAGTTTGATGTGAAAAATCATTTTCTTTGTTTTATTCGATGTTATGCCTGTCGGTAAATGCCTCATTATGCCAGAAGGTACCAAAATTTTTATTGGAATTTCCTTTCTTTACTGTTTTTTTACGCTAACCTAACCCAGCTTTTGAAAGGGTAGCCCCGACCAGGGGTGAGTGTCTGCATTTGGGTTAGCGTAAAAAAAACAGTGCAAAAAAAAAGCCCGATAAAAGCCCCAAAACACGCCAAAAATAAGCCAAAACCTTAAACCTCTGGTTGGAGAGAACAGTGTAGGCCTCTCTTTTTTCATATTCATCATTCGTGAAAATTAAAAATGTTGAAAAAAATACAAGGGGCAGAAGATCAAAACGCCTAATTTGATACTGTAGGCCATTTTTAACCAATTGTTAAAAAAAGCATAAAGATCTTTGTCTGGTTTCCAAATGTTCAGAAGGGATAGGCAGGGACAGAGAGGGGGTGGTCTGGCAACATTCGTCTTAGAAGACATCCCTGCTCGTAGGCTTCTAGATCTTGAATGTAATGAACTTGAAGTGATGTGGGTTCAACTACGTCCTCATTGGCTCCCTAGAACTGTTCCAGTGCTCATTCTGGGGGTAGTGTACCATCCTCCGAGTAGAAACAACACGGATGGGATTAAAGAGTTGACTAATCACCTCATCACTACACTCGATCATATATGTAGTCGTCAACCCCAAGCTGGCATTCTGCTGTGTGGGGATTTCAATGGTCTTCCTCTGCGGCCGTTAGTGGCGGCATACCCCGCACTAAAGCAGATAGTCAAACAGCCAACGAGGGGCTCAGCTACCCTGGACATTATTTTAATTAACCTTGCTCAACACTACTCCGAACCGCGAATCATCCCACCTATTGGGAACAGTGACCATGCTTGTGTCCTACTTCAGTCTGGAGTGCAAGTGGCAAAGCAGTCATCTGTAAAACTCCCCCGTCGTGTGATCAAATACTCCAAGAAGACGGACTTTGGTGTGGCCCTAGCCACTCAGAACTGGTCTGCGGTGTTTGAGTCTAGCTCTGTGGACGAGAAGGTTGCTATGTTCTACTCTATACTCATGTCCCTTGTGGACTCTCACTTCCCTGTCAGGATTAAGACTGTACTGACAAATGATAAGATCTGGATTACTCAAAGGGTACATAGCGTCATTGCAAGCAGGCAAGCTGAGTTCAAGCGACACGGAAAGTCACCTTTGTGGAGGAGTCTCAGAAACAGGGCAAAGACTGTGGTCAGACAAGCCAAGAACTGGCATTACCGTAACCACATACAACACCTCAAGAGCGAGAGCCCTCACAAATGGTGGTCATGCATTAACAAAGAACTGGGAAGATCACATGCGACGAGCACACGGGTTACCACACATGAGCAAGGGGATGGTCAGGCAGCTGAGAAGATCAGTCAACATTTTGCAGAGGCCTGGTGTCAAAGCCAGTGTCTACACATGTTCCCACTCCCTCTCACTGCACCAGGCCCGGACCTGTGCACCATTGGGGAAGTCAAGGTTCTCCTGAAAGCCATTAACACCAGGAAGTCGTGCGGGCCAGATAATCTCCCCAATTGGGTTCTGAAGGAATTCGCTGAGGACCTGGCACCAGTAATCACACATGTGTTCAATGCCTCTTACAGTGAGGGCACAGTACCAGTAATCTGGAAGTCCGCAAATGTCGTCCCAGTGCCCAAGTCTGCTGGTTCTTCGGACGTTTCCAACATGAGACCGGTGTCACTTCTGTCAGTCCTTGCAAAACTGTTAGAGAAGTGTGTCCTGAAAAGGCTGCTTCCCTCATTACGTACAGTCATCAAGGACCAATACGCGTACATGCAGGGGTCGTCAACAACAATCGCCCTAGTGCGCATGGTGCACACCTGGTTGACTGCATTGGACTCCTGAAAGCCAACCGTGATACGTGCGGTATTTGCGGACATGAGCAAAGCGTTCGACCGCGTGGACCATGCTCTGCTCCTCCAGGCTGTGATCGACCTCCAGGTCGGCTCCAGAATGGTGGCTTGGATTCATAACTACTTGACAGACAGACAGCAGAGAGTAGTGGCTTCTGGGGAAACGAGCTCCTGGCGCACTTTGACATCCGGTGTACCCCAAGGCGGAGTTATTTCCCCGTACTTGTTTCTGCTGTTCATGAGTACCCGTAGAACAGTCCACCCAGACACCATGAACGTCGGTTACGCGGATGACATCACTTTGTCGAGAACCATCTTGGCACTTAAGGCGAACGACGATAGGTCAGTTGAGGAGGAGTCATCCAACCTTGACTCTTGGGCTTGTGAACAGAAGATGACTTTGAATGGCAAGAAGAGCCAACTGCTCCAGATCTGCTTTTGCAGAAGTGTTCCCGTGCCACCTACATTGACTCTTGGGGGAGAACCAGTGCCAGTCGTTGACTCAGCAAAAGGTCTAGGTTTTATCTTAGATAAAGGTCTTACCTTTGACGAGCAGGTCAACTCGATGGTGACGAAAGCCTCACGGAGGCTACACTTCCTTAGACTACTTACCAAACAAGGAATGAGTGTCTCTGACCTCATCCAGTTGTACACAGCCCTTGTTAGGCCTGTGCTGGAGTACGGCCACGTGCTCCTAGTGGGTTGTAGCAAGAAACAGGAACTGTCTCTCGAGAGAGTGCAGAGGAGAGCCTTGAAGATCATCTCTCTGGGGGGAAGGAGGAATGTTCCCGACCTCCCTACACTCCGAGAAAGACGGGAACTTGCGGCTGTCAAGCTGTTCAAGCGCATGCTCAGCCCTGACCACCCTCTACACGATTTGGTACCGGGAGCCAGGTCGGACAGCACAGGGAGGTGTTTGAGGAACTCTGGGGGAATCACGGTGCCCAAGGCACGGACTAACAGACTGTACAACTCGTTCCTCCACTGCACAATCAGATTGTACAATAGCCAAACGCAGACCTAGTGTTCTAGTGTTTCATGTCCCACTTTTGTATGTAATTGTCTTGTGCATTTCTATACTTATGTAAAGTCCACACAATTCAGGAGTACTACGTACCCCTGCTATGTAGACTGTTCTTAATAAAATTGAAAATTGAAATTGAAATTGAAATTTATAACATACCAGCGACACAAGATCAAAATGTCTGATGTTGATATGGCATTTCTGAATATTGATTTGTCAATTCCTGAAAAGACTCTTTAATTTTTATTGGGAAAGTTGGATTGAATGGATTCAAAAGGCCTTTGAATGATGCTAACTATCTGATCTCTAGCTCTTCCCTCATGACCACAATAAAAAACGGCATGCAGCCGATTTGAGCTTCTAATGAAAAAAGATCGGTCCAAAAACGTGCATGTGACGTCGGAGACCTAGATATATAGTGTTGAAGGCATGAAGAAGTGTATTTGTACAGAAATGTTCCATGTTCAAAAGATACACACACTGCTTCGGGAGCCCATTTTTTTTTTATTTCAATCCGTTGAATTGTTAGATATGCTCTAATATCCGGTGACATGCAATAATGAATCGCGATATCGATAGAACATATTACACTGTCAACTTTGGAATAGACAAGGTCGCAGAACACGAAAATGCTTGCGTCATAGAATGGCGTACGTCACATACGTCATATTTCCAACAAGTTTTGATGACGTAAAGGCACATACACATTCGATCGAATGCATCGAACGCACATCGAAATGACGTTCAGAACGCGTTCGAATTTGACGGATATGACGTAGTTAAACTGTGAAGCAGGCAGTCTGGTGGTCTTTGACACGGCGGTCAATTTTTAGGGTAAAGTTTCCAATTCTACGGAGGGGTATCAGGTTACCGGGGTTCCACGCGCGGCTTCCGTGGGGCCAGTCTCAACGGTAAACATTTTGTTAAGCAATAATTAACAGTTTCATGGGGACTACCTTGTCCAAATGTGGTAAAATCAGCACGGCATGTACCTCATATGATGTTGTTTTTATTACAACGCTTAAATGTGTGTGAAATCACTCTCAACGCGTCAAATGCTTATTCTAGAACAAGCGACGTCAATAACCAAACAACTGATTTAAACCGACCCCAAATCTTCAAGAAAATCCCACATTTTTGCATTTTAGAGAACAGTATAACAAAATTAAGATTTGAGTCGGACAGTTTTCTTTATTTCAAAGTTAAAGTGTTGCTAAGACCTAAAAATTCGCCAAAAAAGGCAGTTTTTCAACTTCCAAGACCGATAATTCCAGAATGCCGCCATCTTTAAAAAATCCGTCCGACACAGATCGAGATTTGTGCCTTGCCTACAATTTAAAACGTTTCTGTGGTAAATTGAATTTACTTTGTTGCGGTTTAAATACCATGTTTGCAAGCATGTCAGGCCGTGTGAGTAAGTGCAGGGGGTAACTTATATCCCCGTAAACAACAATTGCGATCGTCAAGGTCACACACGATGACGGCAGTAGCTTCGTTACATGTTACATAGCAACTATAAAACAGGGCATAGATGTACTGTCCCGAAATTGGTTCATATTTGTAAAAAGGCTGATTTTTAACTGTTAGGTGGTACCCGTGTAAAAACGGGCTTGAAGCCGCGGGTTTACGGTATGCGACCGCAGGTGACCCCGGATCGAACGAACGTTCGGTTCGATTAACGCGTCATATCGAACACGATTCGATTCGAATGACGTCATATCGAACATGATTCGGTTCGATTAAAAGGTTGGAATATTTGGGCCCAAATTTGACCATCGTGTGAGCTCATTTATTGATGACCACTTCCGGTCTGGACTTGCTTCGACGGCCTCTAAGGTGCGTCCTCGTCTTCGTTGTCGATATTCTGTAAAAAAATATTCTGTAAATAAAAAAGTGTAGTGGTGATCATGTTTGACATTGAATCCAAAGACCCGAGTTCGAATCTCGATGGGAGTTAACATTTTTCCCAAAACAAAGAGCATGAAAAAAGTCGAAGGTACCAGCGACATAAGATCAAAACGCCTGATTTGATATGGTGGGACCTCTTTAATCTATTGTTAAAGCATTAAAAATGTTAAAAACATGGACGAAACCTAATGCCAGGTATGCATTTAAAGTTAGTGGCTCCTTGCGAACTGTTCTATGATTGTTTATTGTTATGTATTTAATTTGTATAATTAATTTCTAATTTGTATAAGTAGGGGAATTCTATAACTCTACTGTGTTCGAAATAACCTTGTCGGGACATCACGCAGACGAGGGGAGATGCACCGTGTGGGCTACAGACGAGATACAGCCTGCTCCTGAAGGAGTCCAGCGGGGGGACTGTTCACTACATACGCAGAGAGGTTGTTCCACGCAGGGATGGGTCTGGCTTTCTATGCAACTTTGGACTGTTACAGGTCGGCCGCAGTTTCTTGTATTTATGAGCGTGTTTGGAATGAGACGAGTGGTTGACATCATCATCAGCCATGAGTTTGACGCCCCTCCTATACCTTGGTGTTAGAACCTCAATTATCTAGTAAGTAGATATATTTCAGACGAAAAATGGCCTCAAGGCAATCAGAACAATTGCGTTGTGTTGTAAATTTTATTAATGGTGCAGCTTAAAAATATATTATAAAATATCTTTGATGTGAAGTAAATCACTAATGCTAAGCAATATATGGCTGTTAAACAGTTGTTTTTTCATCGTAATTCTTGTAATACCATGCTTATCGTTTATCAAGACCACAGCTTAAAAACATATTTGTTGTGATGGTATAATTTCCTTAAAAGCACGACAACATACGTCTTGTTAGAGCAGTCCCAATGCTAGCCAGTGTAAATTGTGAAACATTTGTTTTCTCGTCAAACAATTCTCACATGTTGTGACTACATGTTTATAGCTTCTAAGTAGCACAGCTACAAAACGCTTCATCTTTGTGATAAAATTTCTAAAAAAACACTGGGAGTAACCCAACAATATGTAATTGTTAAACAGTTGTTGTATCATCACGAGGTCCTTACTTGTATTGCTCGCCTCTTATTAAAGCTACAGATGGAAAACTTAATTTTGTGATGGTGCAATTTCTTTGAGTATTCCTCTTGTTAGTGACTTATTAATGCTAACCAATGTAATGTGTTAAACAGCTGTTAAAGTTTTTTTATTCACCAGTAGCCTCGTAATAATACAATTAAAAAGTTTTTTTTTGGATGGTGCAATTTCTAAAAAAAAAACGAAGTGTAATTGTTGAAAAGCTGTTTTGTCAACGCAAGGTCCTTAATTGTAATACTTGTCGCTTAATAAAGTCATTGCTTAAATAGACATAATTGTTGTGATGGTACAATTTCATTAAGAAAGCATTGAATTATTCTAAGACTTGTTGTTTATAGTTAAAGAGTTTGACTTGTTCCAACACAAAAAGGGAACTCACCATAAATTCAGTCGGCTGATCCCGTCAACCTTCGTCAGATTTGTGATGCAATCGCTGACTTCCCGGAAGTCGGAAACGTGATGACGTCAGGAGTGCATCAAAAGTGGCGGGAAGACGGTATCTCCCACCATCGCGGTTCAGAGGGGGTTGGTGGGCCCTGATGTAAACTGCCTCCTTCACGCCTCTCACAAAGTAATCCTGCTCCGTATCTAGAATGCGCACCTTGTCCAATGTAACTGTATGTCCGGGGGACTCGATGTGTATGTGTTGCGACACTTCCGATGTGTTTGAACTAGGGCGCCTGTGTTCCAAAAATCTAGTCTTGAGTAGTTTTGTGTTGGAACAAGTCAAACTCTTTAACTATGGATTCTACCAACACAGATGAACTTTCATTCGAAGACTTGTTGTTGGTGACCTTTTATGCTAACCAATGCAACATTTTAACATGTTTTCACAACAAAATACTCTCACAAGTTCCGGTTATATGCTAATTTTTTCCTAATAGCACAGCTTACTAACGCAATTTTTGTGATGGTACAATTTTAATAAAAGCAATCGTCTCCGTTTCAATTTTCCTCCCAAAAGATTATATAGTAACAGCGATCATTAACATTTTGTTGCGGGAAAAGCACTGTCAAAATTCTGCTGCCAAAGTTCCCAAAGTTAAGTATAGAAATCTTGTGAAAGACAAACATCGAGTCACAACTGTTTAACGTTACAATTAGTAGTATTAGCAAGGAAAGATTCAAACAACTTTTAAACCTGCAATAACCAAAAATTGAAATAATGTTTAACGAACACCAGCCTACCACAAAGTTCCATAAAACCCAATAGTTCTCTAGTTACTAGACATGTATTCTAGGCTGGGTAACATCATACTTTTTTACCAGGGTCTCTTGCCCTCACCCCCTGTCTCCGTTGCTAAGGGTACACATGGGAATCCAAGTAAACTTACTAGAACGACACCCAGGCTACTTGAATGTATAGTATTTGCAATTCGAATGCCAGCTGCACAAACACTCAATATCTTAATATATCCGCAAGGCCTCCGGCTTAGAGATGGAAATGACCATGGTGGTATGGGTCGACCGTACAAAGGAGCAAAGGAACAATACGACAAGGCTTCTGTACGAAGGACCATAGGAACAATGCGATAAGGCTTCTGTACGAAGGACCATAGGAACAATGCGACAAGGCTTCTGTCTGTACGATGGACCATAGGAACAATGCAATAAGGCTTCATTGGGTCAGTTCTCCTCGTTCAAAACCAGTTTCTCTTCGTTCAAAACCCATCTCTAAACTGAGTTTTGAACAATTCGATTAGAAAAAGGGGTTTTGAATGAAGAGAACTGACCCAATTCAATGAATCCTTGTCGCATTGTTCCTTTGGCCCAAGAACCACGATGGTCAGATTTGGGCCCAAAAGTCCCACTCCGCTACTATGGAGATCGAATCCCCCGAACCCGCGAATCTTGTTCGATATGACGTCATTCGAATAGAGCGGGCGTTCGATCTGGGGTTACCCGCGGTCATTTACAGTAAAGCCGCTACAACCGGCTACTTCAAGCCCTTTTTTACTTAGAAACCACGGAACAGGAAAAATCCACCTTTCCACAAATATGAACCGTTTTCAAAACATTACATCTATGCCGTGATTTTATTGTGGATATGTAACATGTAACGAAGCTACTGCCGTCATCGTGGGTGACCTTGAAGGTCAGAATTCTTGTTGACGCTGTTATAAAATCGAGGTCCCCATATCCAAGTGTCATAGCACGCGTGCAAACATGGTATTTTAACCACTCGCCAAAATCGCTCAAATTACCTCATTGAGGGCTTGTTTGGAAGAGGAACGATTTCCGCAGATTTCTGTCTTAGGGATTTTTTAAATATGGCCGCGATTATGAATTATCGGTATTTAAAGTTAAAACACTGCGTTTTTAGCTCTTCTTTTGACTGTAAGTCGAGTTTTAGTTAAAAAATTAAAAAATCCTAAGACAGAAAGTTTGAATTTACTGTAATATTTCTAAAAATCCAAAAATCTAACCTTATTTTTAATTTTCGGGGCCTCTTAAAATCAGTTGTTTGGTTCTCGTGAACCCTTTTTGAAATCCGAAATTGATCTCATTTGGAAGCAAATGTACACAAAGTGGAGCAAAGGCAGTGCAAGAATAACATTTGAGGTAAACAAAATCACTTATTACATTTTATTTTGACGAGTATTTACTCTCCAATTACTTTTGTTTATTTTCAAATTTTACCCGTTGCCCCCGGGCCGGCCTGGGACTCCCGCGCGGCCACGTTCGAACACGTTCTGTAACCCGATACCTCCCTAGTAATGCGACTTTTAGCCTAGCAACCGACCGCCGTGAATATATTGGCTGCGATTGTTAAACATTGTTTCATGAGAGAATAACATATCGTGTTATTGTAGCTAAATACGCAGTCCATCATCTAACCATAGTTCTCTTTACAGTTTCACTGAGCAAGCTACTCGGCAGAGTACATATATTAGTATTTTTTTCGAAATAGTCATTTGCCAGTGCCATTTCAATGATTCAATCAAATCATGACTCAACCTTGCTATTTCATTTGAAAGCCGGTGTTTCCTAAATAATTGATGCCCATGACTGGTTTATGAATAAAGTACATACCAAAAGCCCTATCAATTAGGAGTGTAGAGAGAGCACAAAGTTGATAAGAACGAGATAGCACTTCGGCAGTAGTGGACCTCTCCATACAGTGTCTTGACCTAACATCATGTCAGGTACATAATTGACAGTTTTAGTCCAAGGATAATGTTGTTATACATTGCATCTCTTTACGGTCGAGATTAGCCAGGACTCTAATAATTTATTAATAGATAGATAGATAATCTCATTTTTTTTTGTCCTGCTGCTTTTCTCTCACATTGCTTTTTGGTGGTTTCTAGATATTCAGTTTGGTCCTGATGTACTGGAGATTGTACCATCTATGTTAATAGTGATATAGATGATGGCGTATGCGTATCTTTCTCGAT
>NW_017803525.1:214992-224612 GCF_001625305.1 Branchiostoma belcheri | reverse complement strand
CATTCGAATAGAGCGGGCGTTCGATCCGGGGTTACCCGCGGTCATTTACAGTAAAGCCGCTACAACCGGCTACTTCAAGCCCTTTTTTACTTGGGAACCACGGAACAAGGAAAAATCCACCTTTCCACAAATATGTAACCGTTTACAAAACATTACATCTATGCCGTGTATTTTATTGTGGATATGTAACATGTAACGAAGCTACTGCCGTCATTGTGGGTGACCTTGAAGGTCAGAATTCTTGTTGACGCTGTTATAAAATCCAGGTCCCCCATATCCAAGTGGCACAGCATGCGTGCAAACATGGTATTTTAACCATTCCCAAAAATCGCTCAAATTACCTCATTGAGGTCTTGTTTGGAAGAGGAACGATTTCCGCAGATTTCTGTCTTAGGGATTTTTTAATATGGCCGCGATTATGAATTATCGGTATTTAAAGTTAAAACACTGCGTTTTTTAGCTCTTCTTTTGACTGTAAGTCGAGTTTTAGTTAAAAAATTAAAAAATCCTAAGACAGAAAGTTTGAATTTACTGTAATAGTTCTAAAAATCCAAAAATCTAACCTTATTTTTAATTTTCGGGGCCTCTTAAAATCAGTTGTTTGGTTCTCGTGAACCCTTTTTGAAATCCAAAATTGATCTCATTTGGAAGAAAATGTACACAAAGTGGAGCAAAGGCAGTGCAAGAATAACATTTGAGGTAAACAAAATCACCTATTACATTTTATTTTGACGAGTATTTACTCTCCAATTACTTTTGTTTATTTTCAAATTTTACCCGTTGCCCCCGGGCCGGCCTGGGACTCCCGCGCGGCCACGTTCGAACACGTTCTGTAACCCGATACCTCCCTAGTAATGCGACATTTAGCCTAGCAACCGACCGCCGTGAACTATCACTCAGTACAATTTTTACAATCATCTCTTCTTTTGAATTTTCTATTTCTGTCATAAAACCAGCTACATTTCTAAACATCATTGCCACAAGTAATGTGAGTATAAGTAGAGTGTATTCACTCTTTTTATTATTGCTACAATTCAAGTCAGCAAGCTGACCAATTATTTACTAGTAAGTCATTTATAGTGCACCCCCATGCTACCCAACCAGCTATTTCCAATTTGGCCTCCGGCCAGCTTTTTCAAAAAGCTTTCTCGTTCTATTATGTCCCACCGTCTACACAGCTGTATGAACATACAGATAGTGAGTAAAATAATGACAAGGCTTAGAATAAAGGTATACAGATGCTGATGAAAACGATGTCGAGCTGGTGAGTCTTTCTAGATATCGTTGGCACGCTGCCGGTTCCCACGGTACGTAGTGGACGATGTCTCCGTGTATGTACGTGTTCCTCTTCTCTCTAGACTGAGTAGAGTTTGGGGGAAAACATCTTTGTAAAGTCAAGAATACCGCTTGCGTCATCAACAAACTTTATTGCATTCATGACCCGGAATCTTGTTAGCTTTACAAGACGGGTTTTCAGGCTATCCAAAAATCCAAAAATCTAACCTTATTTTTAATTTTCGGGGCCTCTTAAAATCAGTTGTTTGGTTCCCGTGAACCCTTTTTGAAATCCGAAATTGATCTCATTTGGAAGCAAATGTACACAAAGTGGAGCAAAGGCAGTGCAAGAATAACATTTGAGGTAAACAAAATCACTTATTACATTTTATTTTGACGAGTATTTACTCTCCAATTACTTTTGTTTATTTTCAAATTTTACCCGTTGCCCCCGGGCCGGCCTGGGACTCCCGCGCGGCCACGTTCGAACGCGTTCTGTAACCCGATACCTCCCTAGTAATGCGACTTTTAGCCTAGCAACCGACCACCGTGGGTATAATGTTACGTTGTAACATATCGCGCATTTATTTCAGTAGTAGAAGTTTCTGTAGCGCTTGGACCTTGGCTTCAGACAAACTCTATAATATACATAAGGCCAAAGCAAGTAAATTTTATGGATGACATCCTCTGCACACTCCAAATCTAAGGCGAGCAGGCGAAAAAAACAAGGCAGGCCGAAAAAAAAACAATGTTCCTACATTTTAAAATTTTGACTCAATAATTGTACAAATGGCTTTTATTCAGTGGGAACATCACATATACACAGTCAGCATCACATATCACTGCATCAAAGTAAGAAATAAAACATTAAATCAGAGCCTTTTCTTGTCTCCTCTCTTCACAGTTATCTGCCATCCACGTTCCGGCATGGCAACAGACATCTTTGCCCATTTTCGGCATGTTGCCCACTGTCAGAAGTCAACATAATTTCTTGCTTTTATTCCCAAAATCAGGCGAAAATTAATGCGCGCGCGCGCTGATGTCATCCACAAAAATGACTTGCTGTGGCCTAACATTCGTCAAATGAACTCACGTGATACAATCCTGTAGACCTCGTTAGCCCAGGGTCCTCCCTCACCGTCAGGTCGGCAGACGTCGGACGGGCCGTATTTTACGTAGGTTTGCAGTGCGTCCGCCGACGCAGCACACTGCCCGCCATTCTATATAGGGTACATTATAGAATCATCTATAGCAACGGCAAACTACTATCATTATATACATTATGCACATTCATCCAGGTAAAACAAACGGTACCTTTACAGGTCTACACTCTGGTAGTTGAGTCTCAAAAGGACTCACGTTAGACCTTTTTGGCGTAAATGATTGAGAACGAAGAACATCTTTTCTAGGAAAGTGCCCGTTCAATTAGACTTAAGTTTATGGTCGATAATTATTTTAATTTATCATTTGAAATTATTCGTAACCATGCCCAAGGTCTAAATGTATATACAGTGGTTAAGAAAGTAAATTAAGAAAAATAAAAGAACACACAGCTACTGTCTGATCTGATCGACTTAAGTATACCACTACTACTACTACTACTACTACTACTACTTCTACTTCTACTTCTACGTTACTTTGCTGTTCTGATATTTTATGATAATGAATTAAATCCGTAGTTCTTCACAATTGTGATTTTGTGATTTTAGTAGAAACGTAGTTATTGCTGATATAGTTATAGATGGTCAAACAACGGTGACATTGTGGCAACTGTTTGAAATAATCTGTTTCTGCTTAATTCGTAACGTTATTAATACATCTTGCCCACCTGGACTGCAAACACGGTGAATCCCCGTTTGGCGGCAGCGTCTTGACACTTCCTGACGGGGTCAGTGCGAGACGGGTACGGTCCGTCCAGGACGGGGTCTGTGCCCTCCAGTATCGGGACGGCGCGGTTCGCAGTATCTCCCCAGCACCCGAGGCGCTGCAGATGGATACCAGCAGTCAGGATCTGCCGCAGGGGTGTCATGGCTAGGAGACATAGAAGTGGAATGTTACACTATCATGAAAGTTCATCTGTGTTGGAAGTTAATAGAGATGGTGGGCGATATAAAGTCCCTGGCACTTTTGATCAACTGCTTACGTCACGTATCATTAAAGTCTCGTGAGAATAAGGTCACGTGTTTGTAAACCGTAACTCTCGCGAGATCACGTTGTGAAGTGATTGGTCATTAATTGTCCTGATGAAGGCGACAGTGGTCGCTGAAAATTTGATCCCTGTACAATTGTGTGTTAGAATAAAGTTCAACCTTTTACTAAGGTACATATTTGTTACATACAATTCTATACATTTTTGACATAACCATACGTTTCCTTTTTTGGGGGAGGGGGAGGCAGCATTAGCTCCTGTACTCAAACAACAGCAGGTAACTGGCTCATTAGCATCAACCTCGTCTCTGCTTTGTTTTATTTTATTTTTTGGGGGAAAAAAGGTATAACGAATCTTCCAAAACATTGCTTCTGACATTAAACCTCGAACAACCCTCAAAAAAACTGGACCGCGCAAACATATCAAGGTCAATGTTATTTACAGGTTCAAGTGTGAGTTCTTTACAGATATAAACACACTGATATTGAAGCTGTTTATTGCAAATTCATGCCCAAGGGCTAATTGTAAACAGACATCGACAAGAAAAATGTGGTGATATAAGACTAATTGCTAATATGAAGTTCTACGTGTACGATATACTTATCAAACCTACTACCTCTACTTGAATCTAATAACGTTGGTATACATACAGGATAACCAGTAGATATGCAATATATGAACAGGTAAGAGGAACAAGGTAACTGCTATTCTAATCTATTAACCCTATCTAGACCGGGCTTTTTTGAGCATGGCGGGACCGGGGGGGCTCATTTGACCCCCCCCCCTCAGAACTCGCGAACGGTATGTCGTATGACCACCAAATTTTCAGAGGATGGTGTACTAGTAAAAATTTATCATATCTACAATTTTTTTGTCGTTATAACGTAATATGACGTAAATATGACGTCATTAATGTGATTTTATTGGCCCAAACCGTCCAGATAGGTTATTCCCTGAAAACTAAATGGTATACAACATAACTTTACCAAAAGTGTTTATGCAATACCGGTGACGTCATAAAATGACGTCATGCATATTTAAGATATCCGCCATTTTGGATCATCAATCTTGAATTTTCAAAAATAGTTTTTGTTCAGGATAAAGCCTAAAATACATTGTAAACAGTCTAAAGACGTTCATATGAACTTTTTTTGGGAAAAGAAATGGAAGTGTTGATGAAATTAAGGAAAATAACCTGTATATACCTGTTATAATGATATGGTCCGCCATCTTGGATTTTGGCCAATGACGTCATCAAATTAGCATAAATTATGCATTTTTAATTGTAAAATTTACATACAATTATCTGGGATGTTATTAATATTAGAAACCATGTGTAACTTGACATAAAACCCATAAAATTCTATTGTTGAAACAAAAATTACTAAATCTAGCAAAAATGCCTGTCAGAAACCCGTTGCCATGGCAACACAAAAAATTACTGTCCTCATCCAATGATACAGACTTGTTGCCAACAATATTCTAGGAAAAGTCACTAAATTTGGCCGTTCTAGCTTTAGCCGTTGAGACGCTACGTGACATCAAAGTTGACGCGGGCACTTTTAGCCCTTGAGACCTTAAAACAGCAGCAGCGCATACATACCTTCTGCTCGCTCGGTCATATACACGGACATCCTCCACCACCCTCCACAAAATTCATCTGATGTAGAACGTCCCGAACATGGATTGTCACATTCCGAGTCAGGTCGACGTTTTCCGAGCTTGAAGAAGTTGTCACGAGAGCCACAAAAGCATTCGTGGGAGTACTGAGTGGCTAAAGTCATAAGGCAAAAAGTTACATTTTCAAAGCAAATGCTATACGTATATGGTATAGTCTATAACTACTGTTTATTACCTTCGTCAAGAAGGTTATGTTTTCAGTAGCGTTTGTCCGTCTGTTTGTCTGTTTATCTGTCTGTTTGTCTGTCTGTGAACAGCATAACTCAAGAAGCTTAGTATGCATTGTCATGAAACTTGGTAGGTGGGTAGGTCTTGATAAGACCTAGAAATGATTAGATTTTGGGCCCCCTGGCGGCCTTTGTTGGTACTGCAGCAGAACTTCCGGTTTTGATATCTCGCGATCTGGACATGCTAGGGTCACGAATTTTGGTTGGTAGATAGCTCTTGAAGAAGTGACATGAGTTTGGGTCCCCTAGCGGCTTGTTCTGGAACTGCAGGAGCATTTGTTGAAAAATTTTCGAAGGATAACTCAAGAGCCGGTTGACGGATTGACGTGATTTTTGGTATGTAGATAGCTGAAGGGATGCTTGACATAATCAAATGGCAATTATGCAAATCAGGAGCTAATTTTGTCATGAACATCAATAAACATAATTTTATTCAAATCATGACCTCATTAGCATAATTTATGAGCAAGTGCTATTACAGCCTTTTTCTTAAGATAAGACTGTCATTGGGTGGAGAATATGATCGACTAATATAATTCATGCAAATAAGGCTCTTTTTTGTGAAATTTATTAAAATTATATGATTCTTCACCTGCAAGGTTAACATCATTTGGCGAAGGTATGAGATCGTGGAACTCTTGTTTTCCTTCCTTTTTGAATATTTTTGGTAGTTACCTTTTGTTTATTTAGAACACCTTTAGATTGTTTTTTAGAACCTTGCCAGTTACCTTTTGTTTATTTAGAACCTACTTTTTTGTTTCTTTGTTTTTGTAGAGCTTATTTCTTGTTCCGTGAATTCCTCTATAAACATTTGTACTGATGAAAGGTACCGGACGGTACCTAAAACGTCTAGGTATTAACATTTCAATTTATCCAGTTTGAAAAGATTCAACTCCTCTATTACTTTATAAACATAGGATATGTGATGAATAGTTCCTTACGTACCCGCATACCCGTGCCCGTGTCCCTGGCAGTGTTTGATGCATGTGTCTGTCGTCATTTCGTCTGAAACCAAACGGTCAGAGGGGAAACGCCGGCCGAAAAAACTGTCTTTATAACAACCAAGGTAGCGCGGCATGTCTGTAAGGAGGCATGAAAACAGTCAAAATAAGGATTGTGATGATGTGATATAGCTGGAGCAGTGAAGGTTAGGTGCAAGTTGACGTCAGAAATACGTGCAGAGCTCCATCTCTCTCCCTTTGTCTATTTCTCTCTCTCTCTCTCTCTCTCTGTGTGTGTGTGTGTGAGTGTACGTGTGTGTGTGTGTTTGTGTAGTGAGGTGTTTGTCAGCATTACTTCAGAACCTCTGAATGGATGGCAGTGACTTTTTACATGCCATAATTTTGGTTTTGTGGTGGCATCCTACCTGACGCTTTCTAACTCTGGACTGAACATAAGCTCACAACAGTGGAGAAGAAACAAAATTGTTCATGTTAGAAACGTTACATTGACATTCTGACAAAGGAACAGGCTTTTACACAAATAATGTACTAGGTTATGATTAGGGTTGAGAAGACAGTTAAAACAGTGCATGGATACAGTGCATGCATGCCTCACCAGCACAGGTTGCTGACCGTCCGCTCCATGTTCCATCAGACAAACAGGTGAGTGAAGATTTGCCGACCAGCCTGTATCCTTGGTCACACGTGAAGGGGACCACGTCACCGTAGGAGTTAGAGCCACTCACAGAGCCATGGAGCGGAGGCGATAGTGAGGGACACTGGACAGCTTGACCCAAAACATCCCGATCAAATATTACCAGATGTCACGAGTTACAAAACAATGTCCCAATAGTATCAATAAACCATCTTAATGTTTATCATATCATATTTGAATATATAATGAAAATTAAAGAAAACTATAAACAAATTCATATATATTAGAAAGTTCAAATGTACTACCTGTGCATGTTGGTGAGTTTCCGTTCCAGGTTCCATCAGACAAACAGGTGAGTGAAGATTTGCCGACCAGCCTGTATCCTTGTTCACACGTGAAGTGGACCACGTCACCGTAGGAGTTAGAGCCACTCACAGAGCCATGGAGCGGAGGTGATAGTAAGGCACACTGAGCAGCTGGATTTAAAACATCCCAAACAAATTGACCAGATGTCACGGGTTACAAAACAATGTCTAAATAGTATCACTAAACCCCCCTAATGTTTATCATATCGTATTTAAAAATATATTAAAAATTGAAGAAAACTATAAACAATTTCATATATATTAGAAAGTTCAAATGTACTACCTGTGCATGTTGGGGAGTTTCCATTCCAAGTTCCATCAGACAAACAGGTGAGTGAAGATTTACCGACCAGCCTGTATCCTTGTTCACACGTGAAGTGGACTACGTCACCATAGGAGTTAGAACCACTCACAGAGCCATGGAGCGGAGGTGATAGTAAGGGACACTGGGCAGCTGGATTTATAACATACCAATTCGATATAAAATGAGCAGCCAGACATTTACAAAATGTCACAGTAGTTTCACCCAAGCCCCTCCTTGTCAAACAAATTATAGCTGCTTACATGACGACAATCAAAATCAAAGATAAACACATTCCTATATTAATGTTTCACTCCATGCCATAAGTATGGATGAAAAATATTGCTTTATTTCCTGTTTCTCCTCCTTCTTCTCCTATTTAATCATCATCATTCCTGAGTTTGTATGATGGTAGAGTAGACAAGTACCCATTGGCTTCTTAATTTGTTTAAGGGTTAGCTTATGAAATCATTTTATTGTTTTTTTTTGCCATTTTCAAACAAAATATAATTGGAGCCCTGGTGTAAAATCCAAATCACCTGAAATTTGGTCTACTGGTACCTCGGACACATGACTACAGTACATAACTCACGTTTTTGACATTAACTCTATTTATGTTCTGTAGACACGTGTCCTGGGTACTCCCTGCCTGCTAAAAATCATTAACATCGAATTTTGCCTCCAAGAGTTATTCCGCATAGTCTCTCATACTATAGAAAAGAAAGTGATTTTAAGTGATTTCATAGCCTCCTGACGGAGGCAAAAATTATGAAAATACGTCGTTCCTTTCTGTACTTATTCGCTTTAAAAGATTTCACCAGAAAGTCTCCTGCACTTCCATAACAAGCCAAATCCAAATCACGTATTCCTGACAGGAAAAGGTATCTGTCACCAAAAGTCAAGACCATAGCATGTTCAGGACAAAAGATACAAAACAGGAAGTTCTGCTGCAGTACTAAGGTCAGCCAACAGAGGCCCATACTTGTCATTAATCTCTATCTTCCTACGACCTACCATCTTCATACAAAAATAATATAAAAGTCAATGAAGGCGTTCACAAATGTGTTGAAACACACACACACACACACACACACACACACGCACACGCACACGCACACACACAAATTTGGCATGCAGGTGCCTACAACATGTGCCCACGCGACCTTAGTCACCTTTTTATTCCACCCACATGGCGCTTTGACACATGACCAAGGCTGCAATTTGTATATTAAAGGATTTGCTTTCCAAAACATTTGCCCATATAGTATTTATACGCTTTTCATAGGATCGTCCGGTTGCGCATTCGTCTTTGGATAATTTTCGTGAGACTTGTACATTTTGGCACAGTAATGCGGTTGTATAGGTATGATGCGTCCTTATGTACAGGCACTAATGTAGTGTAAGCATGAAACGGCATGCGCAGATTTAAGTCAACCTACCTGTTTTCTCAGTAAGACGTTGTTCCATAGCGGCAGTTTGGTTTTGCTTGTGTTCCAGGTTGAAGGCACCCACAGTAGTTGGAATCTGGGATATGTCCTAAAGGTTGAAGTAAAAATGGTTTAAATAAGGTAAGTTCCTACATATTTATTGGTGCTGTTGTCCGGTTAGACCGTACTGACTAAATCTTATATAAATTATCCTATGAGGCTATTCCAAGATCGGCGTGTACCAAGGTGTTGCATTTTTTGCACTTGGGCCATTTTTTTCAAGTTTTACATTTTTTACACTTTCAGTACAGAAAATTGTGATAACAGTTATGATATGCATGATGCATTTTTTTTCTTTTCAGATAGCGATCAGCGGATTAAAAGTTGCGCTCCTTAATTGCGTTAAGGCTGCCCTTAAAACTTCAAACACTTATAAATCCAAAACCAGACAAGATAAATGGTAACGGTTTGCAGGAAATTATTACTGGTGCTATTACCTTTCAAATGACACTAAATTTGACCTTCTGGTACGTCTGGAAAGCCCTAACCCTAATCCTACCTTAACCCTATCTAGACCGGGCTTTTTTGAGCAAGATTTGA
>NW_017803525.1:211174-214839 GCF_001625305.1 Branchiostoma belcheri | reverse complement strand
ATGACGTCATTATGACGTCATTAATGTGATTTTATTGGCCAAAACCGTCTAGATAGGTTATTCCCTGAAAACTAAACAGTATACGACATAACTTTACCAAAAGTGTTTATGACAGAATATTAGGATGTACTAAGTCTTATGTTTCCCATAGCAACACCGGTGACGTCATAAAATGACGTCATGCATATATTACCTACCCGCCATCTTGGATGATCAATCTTGAATTTTGAAAAATAGTTTTTTTTTCAGGATAAAGCCTAAAATACATTGTAAACAGACTAAAGACGTTCATATGAACCTTTTTTGTAAAGAGAAATGGGAGTATTGATAAAATTTTAAGGAAAATAAGCTGTATTTACCTGATCTAATGATATGGTCCGCCATCTTGGATTTTGGCCAATGACGTCATCAAATTAGCATAAATTATGCATTTTTAATGATGAAATTTACATATAATTATATGTGATGTTATTAATATTAGAAACAATGTGTAACTAGACATAAAACCCATAAAATTCTGTTGTTTAAATGGAAATTATTATATTTGGCAAAAAATGCCTGTCAGAAACCCGTTGCCATGGCAACAAGAAAAATCATAATCTTATTCCACTGATACAGATTTGTTGCCAACAATATTTTAGGAAAAGTCACCAAGTTTGGCGGTTCTAGCTTTAGCCGTTTAGACGCTATGTGACATCAAAGTTGCCGCGGGCACTCTAAGCCCCCCCCCCCCCGGTCTAGATAGGGTTAAGGCTGCCCTTAAAACTTATAAATCCAAAACCAAACAAGTTAAATGGAAACGGTTTGCGGGAAATTATTACCGGGACTATTACCTTTCGAATGACACCGAATTTGACCTTCTGGTACGTCTGGAAAGCCCTAACCCTAATCCTACCTTAAGGCGGCCCTTAAAACTTCAAACACCTATAAATCCAAAACCAAACAAGATAAATGGTAACGGTTTGCGGGAAATTATTACTTGGGCAATTACCTTTCAAATGACACCAAATTTCACCTTTTGGTACGTCTGGAAAGCCCTAACCCTAATCCTACCTTAAGGCGGCCCTTAAAACTTTAAACACCGATAAATTCAAAACCAAACAAGATAAATGGAAACGGTTTGCGGAAAGTATTACTTGGGCAATTACCTTTCAAATGACACCAAATTTGAACTTCTGGTACGTCTGGAAAGCCCTAACCCTAATCCTACCTTAAGGCGGCCCTTAAAACTTCAAACACTTAGAAATCCAAAACCAAAGAAGATAAATTCAAACGGTTTGCGGACCTTTAATACCGAGACTATTACCTTTCGAATGACACCAAATTTGACCTTCTGGTACGTCCGGTTGCCCTTATCCTAACCCTACCTTAAGGCTGCCCTTAAAACTTCAAACACCTATAAATCCAAAACCAAACAAGATAAATGCAAACGGTTTGCAGGAAAGTATTACTGGGGCTATTACCTTTTAAACGACACCAAATTTGACCTTCTGGTTCGTCCGAAAAGCCCTAACCCTAATCCTACCTTCAGGCGGCCCTTAAAACTTCAAACACTTATAAATCAAACCAGACAAGATAAATGCAAACGGTTTGCGGGAAATTATTACTGGTGCTATTACCTTTCGAATGACACCAAATTTGACCTTCTTGTACGTCTGGAAAGCCCTAACCCTAATCCTACCTTAAGGCGGCCCTTAAAACTTCAAACACTCACAAATCCAAAACCAAACAAGATAAATGAAAACGGTTTGCGGGAAATTATTACTTGGGCAAATACCTTTCAAATGACACCAAATTTGAACTTCTGGTACATCCGGAAAGCCCTAAGGCTGCCCTTAAAACTTTAAACACTTATAAATCCAAAACCAAGCAAGACAAATGCAAACAGTTTGCGGATCTTCAATACCGGGACTATTACCTTTTAAACGACACCAAATTTGAACTTCTGGTACGTCCGGAAAGCCCTAACCCTAATCCTACCTTAAGGCTGCCCTTAAAACTTCAAATACTTATAAATCCAAAAACAAATAAGATAAATGCAAACGGCTTGCGGACTTTTAATACCGGGACTATTACCTTTTAAATGACACCAAATTTGATCTTCTGGTACGTCCGGAAAGCCCGAACCCTAATCCTACCTTAAGGCTGCCCTTAAAACTTCACACACTTATAAATCCAAAACCAAACAAGATAAATGGAAACGGTTTGCAGGAAATTATTACTGGTGCTATTACTTTTTAACCGACACAAAGTTTGACCTTCTGGTACGTCTGGAAAGCCCTAACCCTAATCCTACCTAAAGGCGGCCCTTAAAACTTCCAACAAGGTTTTAAAAGACTTAGGTTACTACACATACACACAACTCTATGAAGCGTGTGTTTGTCCCATCCTTGAGTATGCAGCTGGTGTCTGGGGATACAAAACATCTGACAAGTGTTCAGTGGTGCAGAACAGAGCAATTAGGTGCTTTTTAGGGGTGCACAGATTTGCACCTGTTCTTGCTACAACAGGGGACATGGGCTGGACGCCCTGTGAAATAAGACAGCAGGGGTCTGTAATCGCTTTATGGAATAGACTAATCAATATGTCAAATGATAGAATTACAAAACAAGTATTCTTATGGGACTTTCACAACCATGGCCCCTGCAGTAGAAATGTTCAGGATATATTCTGTAAAGTTGAGTAAGAACATGTTTATCTTAACACATTGAGGGATGACATTAGACAAATTAAAGGGAAGCTTTTTGACTTATACAAGCAAGACTGGGCAACCAAAGTACTTTTGAAACCTAAACTTAGAACATATGCTCTGTTTAAAGATACTTACTGTATAGAAAAATATGTAACTATGTGTCTCCCCAAACGCCAAAGATCACTGTGTGCGCAGCTGCGAGCTGGTATTTTACCTATCAATATTGAAACTGGACGGTACCAGGGAATTCCTGAGGATATTAGAATATGTACCATGTGTGACCTGGATGAAGTAGAAAACGAAACACATTTTCTTTTTTACTGTCCCTTTTATTAGCCTCCTTCGCAGTCTTGTTGGGCGTGGACGTAATTTTTTCTGTGAGCGACGCGAGTAATATGCCGCCGCGAGGGACGATTTGCTGCCGAGGGACTTTTGCCACGGAGAGAAGGTTTCCGCGCTACGCCCACGCCCAACAAGACTGCGAAGGAGGCTACCCTTTTATGATGATCTTCGAGAAAATATGTTTCGTAAAATTTATACAAAATCACCTGATATCATATGGGAAAGAGATGAAAATAGAATTAAGTGGCTCTTTAACGAGGGTGTATCTGACCTAGCAACTTTAATTTATCGAGCGTGGGGAAAAAGAAGAAAATACCTGTATTCATAACACATCAACAGTTGTCACTTTTTGTTACTTCTGCAAGTTTGTTTTCTCTTATTATGTTTGATTTACCTTATGTACTTGTATTTTTTTTGAGATCTTGGTTCATTATGTACAGATTTGTTTATTTGCATTTACGATCTGTTCTGAGTTCACTTATTTGTATTATTGTATATAGCCTACCTTTATTTATGTTCATATTTTGTTTGGATTCTGTTATCTGTAACTTTGATTCTCTTCTGTTTATGTATAATTTATTGAATCGGTGTCGTATAAGCCCACACGGGCTGGGCGCGGGATAGCGCACGA
>NW_017803525.1:210147-211154 GCF_001625305.1 Branchiostoma belcheri | reverse complement strand
CCATACAAAGTTTTTTTGTTGTTTCTATATCTCTGAGGTGTGCTCTTTCAGAATCTGAATGATGCCACTCTGTCATCCTTGGGCAATTCGCACAATATGCAAATTAAGGTGGCCATTACTGAAAATCCAGTTTTCGTCAATATCTCAGTAACTACTCATGGTATCAGAATAATTTTGGTGTCTATCCCCATCTTTTGAGGGATAACGAATTAAATCAAGCCATTTCAGTAAAGATAGAACCACTATTTTTTGCTAAATATGCAAATTTGGGCCGCGCAATATGCAAATTAGGGCGGCCATTACTGAAAATCTGTTTTTCGTCAATATCTCAGTAACTACTCATGATATCAGAATACTTTTGGTGTCTATCCCCATGTTTTGAGGGATAACGAATTAAATTAAGCCATTTCAGTAAAAATAGAACCATTATTTTTTGCTACATATGCAAATTTGGGCCTTGTCTGTTATTGACGCACCTGGCTGCCAGCAAGGAGGGGTCCTAATTCCGACCCATGTTCCATGCAAACGCACATGCCTTGGTATACTCGGTTGGGTTAAGGCGGCCTAGGCTGATATTCATGTTCGAGTTCCGCCGTGTGTCTGCACGATTGCCACAAACATGTTTCGAACCCGAATCATGTTCCACCATGTTCGATATGACGTCATTCGAATAGAACGTGTGTTCGAATTCGGGGTTACCGGCGGTCATTTGTATGTTTCCCCTGTGAACCCGCGTTGTTACGCATTTTATTCACGGACTATGACATAAACGGCTTTACGCCCAGCTGAAAACAACATAATTCATCTTTAGAGTAATCCATGTTTACGTATTATCACTTTTTTATCAAAATTGTCCGAGGCTATTTTGCATATAAGTCGAAATTTTTTAACTGTGGCGATTATTTAACAAAAAATGACAGAAAAATAGCCGTTTCTGTCGTTTTTGGCCCAAAAAAACAATGTAACTGTCATTTAAAACAAAATAGCCTCGGACAAAAATAATAAAT
>NW_017803525.1:208535-208737 GCF_001625305.1 Branchiostoma belcheri | reverse complement strand
CCCACCATACCAGCCACAGGTGTACCAGCCTGGGACCTGCCAGGATCGCCCCTTGACCCCGCCAGGGACCCTGTAGCTGCCCGGCCGGAATGCAAGAGCCGGTCGGCACCCTATCGCATCCCACACAGGTCTGACAGAAGACTGATTGGGCACCGGACGGGTCTCTAACAGAAACCGGTCGTCAAGGGGACCAAAATTTTGT
>NW_017803525.1:184693-208515 GCF_001625305.1 Branchiostoma belcheri | reverse complement strand
AAGGTAGTTATAGACAATATAGAGGGTACTGTGCTGTTTTCGACATAGTTACATCCTCAGTCAGTCATAGTGACCATACACGGGTCTGCGCATCAACCAGCAGGGCCGAACCCACCATACCAGCCACAGGTGTACCAGCCTGGGACCTGCCAGGATCGCCCCTTGACCCCGCCAGGGACCCTGTAGCTGCCCGGCCGGAATGCAAGAGCCGGTCGGCACCCTATCGCATCCCACACAGGTCTGACAGAAGACTGATTGGGCACCGGACGGGTCTCTAACAGAAACCGGTCGTCAAGGGGGACCCAAAATTTTTGTGAATTTTACATAGAAGCCGCCTCAGCGCCCCGACAGGGAGCCGTAAAGGAAAATTCATTTGTGACCCTGACAGCCGGCGTACGCGCGGCTTCATGACGCCGGCCGGCGTCTACGCCGAGAACATGCCGAGCAGGACCCGTTTCACTTGTGACTCCAGCTGAACTACTGATCCGTTCTTCCAGTCCTCCAGCACTTCCCTGTGATCGCCGTTGAATGCCAGCTTTATTCTAGGGAAGGCGTACTAGGGAAGATGGTTATGCTTCTATTAAAGCGTTTGCGATGTACGGCGATCAGAAAAGCATCCATCTCACAACACAGTCACCCTCGGCTTTCAGCATCTCTAAAGTGATGCCATTCATGCCTGGTGACTGACTTCAGCTTCAGAGATGTCCTCGACCTCAACAGGTAATGGGTGTAGGTGTTCATCAAAGACTAATGCTACTGAGGTATGGCTTGAGCGGTTTAAGACTTTTTGAAAAGTATTCTGCCTACCTGGCAAGCTTGTCCTCCCCCTAAGACAGTGGTAGGGTCCCATCCTTCGCCTTAATTAGGACTGTGCACTTTTGAGCGGCCGCCGGTCATCTTTTTGGAGATCTGTTAAGCTTTGGTCCCAATTGTAAAAAAAAAAGTCCCTGGCGGGTAGTTCCCTGGCTGTTTTTGACACTTTCAGGCGTGGGACACCCCGCGGCTACCGGGCTATTTTTTGGCCTGTCCGGGAATCAAGAGATTCACTTTGACTTAAATTCTACACGGGTCACGCTGACATAAAATTACAGGACGTCAAGTTAGCGCTTTATTCTGCCTGTACACAGACGCTGGTAAGGCACAGGTGTGGGCTTATGAAGGGTTTAATATTTTTTTGAACAGATTGTATCATTTATTAACATTCCTATCAGTGTTCAGAGGTACAGGCGCCCATGCTATATACTGGTTAGTTTTTGCATAATTTGCATTAAATTTTGGTGTGATCAATACTGGGATGGTTTATTCTAAATATCTAGCCTTCAAAACATGTGTATAGTACAAATGTATGTGTATTGTATCAAAATTATTGTTGATACCATGAGATTTATTGACGAAAAACAGATTTTCAGTCATGGCGGCCTAAATTTGCAAATTAAGCACAAAAATATCTATTTGATCTCCACTGAAATGTCCTATCCTCAATAGTTTTTCCAAAAAACATGGGGAAAGACACCAAAGATATTATAATATCATATGTAGTTATTGAGATATTGACGGAAAACAGATTTTCCTTGATTTGCCTATTGTGCGGCTTTAATTTGCATATTCAGCACAAAAAAACTGGTTTGATCTTTACTGAAATGGCTTAATCCCATTCGTTATCCCTCAAAACATGGGGATAGACACCAAAATTATTCTGATACCATGAGTAGTTACTGAGATATTGACGAAAACTGGATTTTCAGTAATGGCCACCTTAATTTGCATATTGTGCGAATTGCCCAAGGATGACAGAGTGGCATCATTCAGATTCTGAAAGAGCACACCTCAGAGATATAGAAACAACAAAAAAACTTTGTATGGACCGCATTGCACGCTTATCGGTCTCTGCCACCAGACTATTATAAATCCCAAACCAAACAAGATAAATGCAAACGGTTTGCGGGAAATTATTACTGGTGCTATTACCTTTCAACCGACACCAAATTTGACCTTCTGGTACGTCCGTAAAGCCCTAACCCTAACCCTACCTTAAGGCTGCCCTTAAAACTTTACACAATTATAAATCCCAAAACTAAACAAGATAAATTCGAACGGTTTGCGGTCATTCAATACCGGGACTATTACCTTTTGAATGACACCAAATTTGACCTTCTGGTACGTCCGGAAAGCCCTAACCCTAATCCTACCTTAAGGCGGCCCTTAAAACTTCAAACACTTATACATCCCAAACCAAACAAGATAAATGCAAACGTTTTGTAGACCTTTAATACTTGTGCTATACAGTGAGCCACTGAACCGAAACTTACCCATGTTTGTACGTCTGGACCTAGTCCCTACCACCACACAAGATTTGAAGGATTTGATTTTTATGGCTTTACTACTATGTCTTTTCTTATGTTTCTTCTTCTCCTCCTGCCATTCGTTAAATAGATTCAATTTCTTCATTTTTGGACCAAATGGCATGAAATTATCATGAAGGTAGAGTAGCCAAATACCCTCAGGCGGTTTTTTTTTTTTCATTTTTTTTTTGAAAAATTCATTTATTTGTTTTTTGGGGGGCCATTTTCTGACAAATCTGTACATTTGTGGTCCTGGAGATCTGGTATTACACTTTGAAACTTTGTATGTGTATGCTTTATATATCTACCAACAACAATTGATTATAATTTGTGGCATACTTTCCCTTAAACTTGTATAATTTGGGACTTTTTGACTGCTTTCTATGCCGAATAGTGAAGTTTACTTACCTTATAGCAATGACTCATCAGTAAGGAATACGGAGAGCAACATTCGATAGGCCTAAAGCTTTCAAGATGGCAGCTGTAATCTTGTTGCTGATTGGGTGCTGGACTAATTGGATTAATACATTGAACACCTGCAAGTAGGGCAGTTATAATCTTCTTGATGATTGGGTGCTGGGCTAATTAGATTAATACTAGTACATTGAATACCTGCTCAGGCTATAGCATATTTACAGCTGAACTGCATTTAATTGTTTTTAGTAGGTTTGTCACACTTTTTTGCAATGTGGGGCGTAAACTTTTTTTTAAATCTTGAAAATGAACAGTTTGTACCAGGCAAATATAATTCCTTACCAATGATGTATAGGATGTTAGCTACTACATGTAGTATCCAACAGTATCAAACTATTGTGTTTTTATGTTTTTAGTTATACATATATATCATTTTATACCTTATTCATATTGATTAAAAACAATCTTTTTCTGTAGGGTTCTCATTCTACACCTGTCACTTCGTTGAACGGATTAAACTTTGGGAACCAAACGACCTGATGACCTCTGTAATCTCCAAGCAGATACATGGTGGCATGGGTATTTCGAGCAGATAGAAAGTGGCTTGACCTTCAAGCAGATACAGGGTGGCATAGATCCTGTCAATCTACATGCTCCAACAGCAAAAGGCATTGGGAGATTCTATCGCTGCATGGGGGTATAGACTGTTGGAACATTTCGCATTTTGAACAGGGGTGACTTAAGAACAATCCATTTGTGTGGGAGGGGAATAGGTCCTTTTTTTGGTATGAGGAATGTGGTGAAGCCATGCTATGTTTGCTCCTGAGCAAATGTAGGCCTTTCTAGTTTTTTTTTTTTTTTTCATTTTGGCCATGCACCTTATGCTTGTTTTTTTACAGACAATTGCTCTTAAGCTCTTTACAAAATTAATCTTGACAACTGAACAATGTACAGCTTATAAATGATTACAAGAAATATTATAAAAACGCTGGATATTTCATGGGCAAATACCTCCATTTTATACAGTTCTAAAATGTCTTGCTTTTTTGGGCGCTTTTAAGATCAAAATGTATTTTTGGCTCTAAAACCCTTTATTCAACCCAAAATGTATACATTGTATTTAGGTTCTAAAGTCTTGGTATTAAACCCAAGTAAACTACATTTATTAAATGTGTGTAATCTCAGAGACTTACAGGTCTCTACAAGTTGCTGCAGCAAAAGATTTATAAAAAAAAAATCCATCACCTCTTCGTGATTGTATCCCCCGTTGATAAACATCAGTAGGATGGGTCCTGTAATGGCCAGAGCTACCACTACTGCCAGAGCAGCCACCATGCAGTACACACGCCCTCCGACATGTTGTGTGGTGTCCGTGTCTGACAAGGAAATATTTCTTAATTATTAAAATAATGCAGATTTATTAGATACCCATTAAAGCACGTAGGGAAGCTATGGAAGTATATGTGGAGTGAAACGTCTCGAAGCGACTAGCCTGAATTAAAATTATAATCTTATTATGATTATGTAGTTTTGTCTTTTCTTTATATTCTAAAATGTCTTATTATTTTTTAAACAGAAATAAAGAAATACAGACAAGATGACGACGCATCAAATTTATACCAGCACCGCCACCAGACATAAAAAGGATTAAAACAAAGGTATGGTGGAACATAAGCTGACAAATAAATGTACGTAATTAAAACAATTTCGGATCAAATATGTTTTGGGCATAAAATTTCTTATAATTATTTGTCTATTGTATATATCGAAACATCTGATAACGAAATGGTGGGGGGATACAATCTGAGGAGCCGCACCCTACCTGTAGACGTGTCCGTTCCATAAGGCACGTCTCCCGAGATATTCTTCAGTTTCACCACCTCAGCTTCTTCGTACACGTTCGATGACGTTCCCTGCCCTCCTTTATACTCATGACAAGCCTGTTTGCCACGGTGGACATGCCCGTTAGTGTTCCCTAGGCGGCCGGGAGGGTCATGGGAGGGTTGTTTCCTGTCGGACCCCGCTCGCGGAGTCCTGACAGGCTCTGCTTCCTCGTACATCTTTACTGCACAATTGTCTGGCGGCTGCACGGGCTAAAACAGCGAAAGCTGAGTGTATGAATATTCAAAATTACTATGTCATCGTTCAATCTCAAGGCGTATTTATGAATATGTAAATATTTTGCCGACTAATTTGTGTGGGTGAGACAAAAATCAACCTTGGACCTGCTGGGAAACCTTTATCTTTTGTGTTCGCATCGCCAAAAACAACAACAACAACAACAATTAACGAAAAAAAACATCGTGGTAAGATGTGTGCCAATAATCATCTTCGGCCGACCAATACTTAACTGTGCAAATGTTGTATTTTTCGGTAAAAAAAATTCTATTTTTGAATTTTTGATTCTTACTCTTATCATTGTGTCACAGGCTATTTGATAAAACAATCAAGTAAATAACAGAATGGGAGAACCAGAAAGAGAATCTTGATAAAATATCTATTTTACAATGAGTCGTAAAGTTCTGGTTGATTTGGAAATGACCTTATTTCAGGGACACGATATCAAATGTATCGCGGCCGGCATTATATATTATAAGTTCTTGCAGAGCCGTCCGGACGTCCCGCCGGCTATTTACAATAACACGGCGGTCTGTTGCTACGGTATTCTTTGCTAGGCGCTAAGGTGGAAATTTGCAGCCCAGATTGGACCACCGTGTAAGTGTTGGGTCGGCTGTGCTGAAACGTCCTTCACCTTTTGAGGCGTGGTCTATAAGCAGCTTTCTGGGAGTCATGGCACCGCCACAATTGGAGTTGGAGCGCGAATCCTTCTCTCTGTGGCAAAAACTCCCTCGGCAGCAAATCGTCCCTCGCGGCCGCATATTACTCGCGTCGCTCACAGAAAAAAAAACGCCGACGCCCAACAACAACAACAACAACAAAAAGACTGCGAAGGAGGCTACGCCATAATGGTGTCTTCAGATTAATCTGATTGGATTTTCTCAAATAAGGCAAGCCCATGAAAAGTATTTATTCTTGGCTTTTTGTGGTCCTGGACCCAGGGAGGGGTCTTTTGGGGGCCTACTTAGAGTCTACTAGTAAACTTAAATCTTAACAACAATTTTGGTGTCATACAATTCAACATGATAATTTTTGAGTCATATATGTTTTTGGCTAATACCTTCGAAATAGGTTGTTGCTAGAAAGTCAAAGTTAGTCAACAAAAATAAAACAGTGTCCATAATAGAATATTAAGTTCTACCCAGCGCATATTTCTTATGGCAACAACACTGAAGTGTAAGACTCCATACATATTCAAGTTATTCGCCATCTTGGATCGCCAATAACCGATTTTTTGAAAGTACATTTTTTTCGAGATAGAGCCTAAAACTATGATGCAAATTGACTAAGAACGTTTATATGAAGGTCCTTATGTGAAATTTGGAATTTACAAACGTAATGCAGAGATATGATAATTTGTTTTGGCCAAGAAAATGGTTACACTGGAGATAACAATTTGGTTCACCAAGTCTTTTTTTCTACTAAAAGCAGTAAATGTTATATCAATATTTGAAATAACTATATCATCTTTTAGTCTAACGATGTATTTGTGATCATATGAATATGTACATATTGTGCAGACCAAGCGCCGTGTAGTTGTTTTTCCGAGGTATTTTGTTTTTGGAAATGTCAGACTAATCTGTGTGGGTGAGACGAAGATCAACTTTGAACTTTATAGTCGACGCTGCGGGGACTCAACAACAACAACAAAACAGCGGGTTGAGATGCCCGCACACAAATCGTCTACGATAATGGAGAATTGTTCGCGAGATTTGGGTCATTTGGAGTATGAACTGGGCTTGTTTGATATCTGTATTGAACTGTACATATATTTGCCTCTGATAGGCTGAGCAGTCAACCGGGAAAGATTAACTAAGAGAAACATCACTTAATGATAATGTTATAATCTCAAAAGTGTCTCGTTAAAAAAATTTGCTTATTTTGTGACGAAGTCCATATCCACTCAGAACAAGTTTCGGTGAGCATAGGTCTCCATTGCCTATTGTTTTTTTTTTAATTTTTATCCATTGCTTTATTTTTATTTTTACCCTTATCATTGTTTCAAAGTCTTGTTATTTGGGCAAATAAAGAGAATAGAAAGTGTAGGTCAGAAAGTGCTTGATAGAAAATTACAAAATTACAAAATTTCGTAGTGATAAGTTCTGGTGGATTTAGGAGTGATTTAGCAAATTATTGCATGCACAATGTTATCAGACAGATAGAAATTTCCAAAGCACTATTCAGTATGAGTAACTAGAAGTGAGGATGTATTGCAGCATATAGTAATCAGCAAAAAAAAAAAAAATTAAGGGACAGGATATGAAATGTATCGCGGACGGCGTCATATATTATAAGTTCTTGCAAATGACGTTTTTCCTCGCAGAGCCGTCCGGACGTCCCGCCGGCTATTTACAATTAGTCTTGTGTCGGCTCTGCTGAGACAGCTTTTGGGGCGTGTCTCTAAGCAGCTTTCAGCGAGTCATAGCACCGCCATAATGGTGTCTTTAGATTGATCTGATTGGATTGGATTGTATCAAATAAGGCGAGCTCATGAAACGTATATATTCTGGGCTTTTTGTGGTCCTGGAACCGGGAAGGTTTTGGGGGGGGCGGGGCTATATCCCTGTAACTTATAAATTCATTGTATGATTATTGAGTCTACTAGTAAACTTAAATCATAACAGTAATTTTGGTGCCACAAAACGTAATATGACAATTTATGACGTCATATATGTGATTTTCTTTACGTCATACGTTTAAGAACGGAATATGCACGGAAAGCATGCGCTTATTGTGGCCTTTCCGTAGTCTATTGGGGACCTTTAAAACGACTTTACGTCGTGGTTTTCCGGTTTTGCAGTACGCTTAAAGGTGTCGTTAGTGGTGTCGTAAAGTTTTCTTAACGTGTGCGTAAAATTTCATTTTTTTTTTGCTTTATCTGTGCGTTTATTTGCCGTTTATGAACAGTAAATTTCTGTGCCAGGGCTAACCTTTCCTGCCTAGGTAGACTGGCTGGATCGGGCCGTCGTTAGCCTGGATGCCAGAGTCATAGCAAAGTTATATAGTGTGCACACTTAGTATGCCATGGGTCCTGCATCTAGGCTAGGCCGCTGTGGGAGTTTCTGCCCAAGCGGCAAAATCCTCTCGGGGTGCAACTCCCCCGTAGCGCTCATGTAGATCGGCGGGCATACGTATACTGTCATGTTCCACCGACGGGGACTGGCTGGAGGCCCGATCCAGACTGGCTACCAGGACAGGCTTTTCTTTGTTGTATCCGAGTACAGAGTGCACAATTCTATTTCCAGTGTCCATATGACCACTAGTCCATGTGATGTGGTCACCGCAAGAGGAATAATCCACTGAGATACTAGTTCCCGTGATGGTCAGTTAGTTCCCTTGTTTAACTAGTTATAAGTCCGTGCTGCTCCCGGTTAGGACGATAGGATGCTCCCCTTCTGCGCCGTGACATGTTCAATATCTCCAATCTACGCCATTCCACAGACTTGTACAGAATTATAGATTTGTCTTAGTTCCGTCGTGGCCACATCTGGTGATGAAAGCAGTGTCTCGGCCAAGCCTTGCGGGTTCAAACAACTCCAAGTCTCCTTCGTACGAAGGCCCACAACGACACTTCCACAGCGCGCTTCCAAGGTACCCTCCATAGCGCGATTCTGCGGACCTTCCACAGCGCGATTCTGCAAACCTTCCACAGCGCGATTCTGCGAGCCTTCCACAGCACGATTCTGCGAATCTTCCACAGCGCGATTCTGCGAATCTTCCACAGCGCGATTCTGCGAGTCTTCCACAGCGCGATTCTGCGAACCTTCCACAGCGCGATTCTGCGAACCTTCCACAGCGCGCTTCTGCAAACCTTCCACAGCGCGATTCTGCGAACCTTCCACAGCGCGATTCTGCGAACCTTCCACAGCGCGATTCTGCGAACCTTCCACAGCGCGCTACCAAGGGACCTTCCACAGCGCGATTCTGCGAACCTTCCACAGCGCGCTGCACCGAAGCCCTACAACCCCTCCCCTATTTTAGCGGACGGTCCCTTATAGCCAGCTCAGATACTGTACAAACGTAATCATATTTCAACCCCTATTAAAGAGGAAATGATTTATTATATTAAGTACGAATTTGTTGTGTTCTATTTTCTTTTCCTAGCGCACTGGACCAAGGATTCTTTGTAGGCTATTCTCAACTTTTTTTTTACTTTGTGTGACTCAAGAAGTATAATTTCTAGTAATAAAGATCATAGGTCTAACATGACATTGTTTTTTATCATCTCTAAATCTATTCAGCATGAAGAGTATTCTGCCCTTATGGGTTACCTGTCAGAATGTATCCAGATGTCTGTATCATAGAAAACTTACAAAAATGAAACACTTCACTCTTTCTTTTACAAAATTTTATTGATCCTTACAAACAACATTTAGATATGATATGAAGGTGTATTTCTTTAATTAACACTACTAGTAGGTTTAATTGATTTTTTTCTTGCTTGAAGCTAGAAAGAAAGATTGTAAATGTGACCTTTTCTTGCATAAACGAAAAATTTCTATACATTGTTGGGGAAGACCACAGTTTCTAAGTATGGTACAAATCGTATTTACCGTCTGAATGTTTAAACTTGAACGCTCATGAAGAAATTTATTTCAAACAATCACAACTTTACTTACAAGTTACAATGCTGTGGTAGTGGATTTTCATGTTTCAAGTTTGAAAGTACAAGCTGTAGATAGTGGAAAAAACAAAGCAGTGTACGAAAAGAGATATTGAAGTCCTAACAGTGACATTAGTAAAGACAATACTCGTTTATGCAAGAAAAGGTCACATTTACAATCTTTCTTTCTAGCTTCAAGCAAGAAAAAAAATCAATTAAACCTACTAGTAGTGTTAATTAAAGAAATACACCTTCATATCATATCAAAATGTTGTTTGTAAGGATCAATAAAATTTTGTAAAAGAAAGAGTGAAGTGTTTCATTTTTGTAAGTTTTCTATGATACGGCCATCTGGATACATTCTGACAGGTAACCCATAAGGGCAGAATACTCTTCATGCTGAATAGATTTAGAGATGAATAAAAAACAATGTCATGTTAGACCTATGATCTTTATTACTAGAAATTATACTTCTTGAGTCACACAAAGTAAAAAAAAAGTTGAGAATAGCCTACAAAGAATCCTTGGTCCAGTGCGCTAGGAAAAGAAAATAGAACACAACAAATCCGTACTTAATATAATAAATCATTTCCTCTTTAATAGGGGTTGAAATATGATTACGTTTGTACAGTATCTGAGCTGGCTATAAGGGACCGTCCGCTAAAATAGGGGAGGGGTTGTAGGGCCTCGGTGCAGCGCGCTGTGGAAGGTTCGCAGAATCGCGCTGTGGAAGGTTCGCAGAATCGCGCTATGGAAGGTACCTTGGAAGCGCGCTGTGGAAGGTTCGCAGAATCGCGCTGTGGAAGATTCGCAGAATCGCGCTGTGGAAGGCTCGCAGAATCGCGCTGTGGAAGGTTCGCAGAATCGCGCTGTGGAAGGTTCGCAGAATCGCGCTGTGGAAGGTTCGCAGAATCGCGCTGTGGAAGGTTCGCAGAATCGCGCTGTGGAAGGTTCGCAGAATCGCGCTGTGGAAGTGTCGTTGTGGGCCTTCGTACCTTCGAGTAGACGCACAGCAACAATACTACTGGTATATTGAGTAGATTTGAAAACCCCACTCTTGTCTTTCATTGGGTAAAGCCCTGTTGCATGACCTCCTCCTGGCAGACGGTACTATAAGTACTATACTACATGTACATAGTCAAAGTAAAGGAGTTTTCTAGAACTGTGGTAGTTGCCATACGTTGTAACACATACAATCGTTAAGTATGATCAAGATTGTAGACCTCCTTGGTATAATTATGTTGAGCTTTAATCATGCAGCTTTAGGTACAGAAAACATAGTACATTATTTATGAGGAATGTATGTTCCAGTGTGTACATACATACACTTGTCTGGACCCGATGACCTGGTGGTCTGGTCACCTTGCGACCACATTGTTAACTGCACCGGCAGTTAAAAGATATATACATTATTGTGAATTAAAACAAAGTGTAACTTTGATACTGCCTTGCCAGTTTGATATTGTCTTACAGCTACCACAATATCTGCATAAAAATTATCAATTTTTTTTAGTTCCTTTCAGTAAGAAACGAAAAAGGACTTGTTCAAACATGTTATGTCTTTAAGGGACTACGATGTACATGTATACGGAAAACTATGTAAATTTGTTAATACTTGTTTCAAAAGAGAGAGGAGATCTTGTAGATATAGACGTAGCACAGTAATGTAGCAGTTGTTCCCCCAACCCCTATACCTCAGTTATCTGACATTTGGCTCATGTAGGGCGTGAATACGTCATAAATACTGATTTTATGCCGGACGACGGGAACAGAGCTTTGCTTTAATTTGGCCCTTAGTTGTATCATTCCGAAATCACTTTTGAATCACGCGGTGTCCACATGCTGAGCAGCCAATCAGAGAACAGAAAAGCCACGAGGAGTAAACTCCTGGAAACTTCCCGCGTCACACGTCCTCTTCTACACTGAGACTTGAAGAGACGCACGTCCTTTTTTCTGACCTTTATCGGTCCTATTGCTGCGGGTCTTGGCGGAAATACTCTTCTAATCGTTTGCGGTGAGTGTTTTTTGATTTGTTTCCTTTGACAGTCATGGCGGAGGCCCCTCTCCCCCAGAATACAAACATCCTTATCTTGGGTCATTCCTTTGTTGCCCGCCTGCACTCGTTCCTGCAACGGCGCACGGTCACAGCCTCTGGCAGGGAGATAGATCAAAGTTTCTGGTGTGATAACTGTAGTTTCACCTTCCGTTTTGTTCCCGGGTGTACTGTACGATCTTTTGACTACAGTTCTTATTTGTGGGATGAACTACCCCGGGTTGACATTGTATACCTAGAGTTAGGTTGTAACGACTTGTGCAACACAGCTCTGTCACCGGAGGAAGTTGCATACCAGCTAATTGATCTGGCCTTAGCTTTGAAGAATAAAACAGAGGCCCGTCAGATCACAGTTGGCCCACCCTTGAAACGTGTTTTTGACCCGCCAGGTATCCCTTACAATGACTGGTGTGAGCGCTGTGTGTACAGCATGTTCGACTTGATTTCCAGAAGTCAAAACCCTGGCCCCATATTGTGGAGCCACAGCCGCATTTTGGACCGCTACCTCCCCTCCCTTTTCCAACAGGACGGCTTACACTTCTCAGACTATGGAAATTTCTTATATTTCAAGAGTATTCGAGGAGCCATCCTGAAGGCTTTGGATTCAATTTAAAGAATAATTTAACAGACTGCCCTTCCCAAATTTGACTTGTTTTGGTTTTCGAACTGACTGCACCTCCCTTTGCACCTTCGGTGGGTTACCGTGGTGCCAGGGGGGGATGCCTGAAATTCTGTTATCTATATGATAGATCCTTTTAGAAATTATCCCATGGATTGATTTTTCCGTGTAAAGGCGTGTACGTTGGTACCCAAATTTGTTTTACCTCCGGGGAAGGAGATATCCTTCCGCGAGGAGGTTTTACTATTGTTCGAAACATTTCTGTCAGCAGCTGTTTCTCGCGATCGACTGGACGGATGGGTCTGTTGTTCGGTATACGTATTGCTATTGGGCTGCAGATGATGCAGAACGTTTTTGTTTAATTGCATATGTGTTTATGGGCGTCGAAATAAAAGGTTTTTCAAGTGCTCCGGACACCCCCGCCATGCTGAAAATGGAATTTACCATGTTGTTAAGGAATGGGGAGGTTGCAGTTTTGGGTCTTAGCATTCAAAAGGGGTCAAACAGAGGGGTGTCTGGTTCCGATAAAAATTTTGGGTGACGGCGTAGCAATGACGGCGCGGGATGACGGCGGGGGTAATGGCGCGGGTGACGGTGCAGGCATGGTGGTAAGGAAATAACCATGGTGCAGGCTGTCAGACTGAGACACGTTAATCAACAGTCCATACCGAACCAACCGTCAGTAGCCATCAAACACATACAAACATATTACGCAACTTCCATACTACACACAAACAAATAACCTAAACCAATAGAACACAAAAAACCCGGAGGTTTGAAATCTACGATTTCCCTTGTTGATTCTGCTTTCAAAATCGACTACATCTCCCCTTGCACCTTCGGTGGGATACCGTGGTGCTGGGAGCAGATGCCTGACATACTAATTTTTGTCACAGACCCTCCTGGAAATTTTCCCCGAACTTATCTTTACATCGCTAAACTTTTTACGTAGGCACTTGGGCGGGCTGACATGGTGCCATCCTGAAAAAGAAAAAAATAACTAATTCCCAGACAAAATTATGTAGCGGATCCAATCGTAGTGTCCATTACGCTTTCGGTGGGTTGCCGTGGTGCTTAAGGCAAATGCGTAAAAAACTTCCGTAAGCCATTTTATGAATTCCCAATTTTTCTACCGGGAATTCTTCTCTGGCATGAGCCTGAGACTCAGTCATAAATTTTATGCTGTGGACTATGTTTTCCCGGCTTTTTATTATGTTACCCGTGCCTGGCTCTGGAGGGCAGCCTCCAAAACCAATGGCACTTGTCATAAATTTTAGTGCTGTGGATTCCCGTTATGAGAATCCCAGCTTTTTCCTGATTTTATTCATAGTGCCTGGCTTTTGAGCCAACGACACTTGTCATAAATTTTTTGCGCCGTGGTTTGTATATAAACTTAAACTACCCGGCTTGCTGTCCCCTNGACCTTGGTCACATTGTTATTCCACCCGCATGTCATCTTGACACATGACCAAGGCTGCAATTTGTATATTAAAGGGTGCCTTTTCAATAACATTCGCTTAGTTTCACATAGTATTTATACGCTTTTCATAGGATCCTTCCGGTGGCGCTTTCGTCCTTGGATGATTTTTGTAAGACTTGTACATTTTGGCACAGTGATGCGGTTTTATAGGTATGATGCGTCCTAATGTACAGGCACCCCTGTAAGCATGAAACGCAAGATTTAAACCAACCTACCTATTTTCTCAGTAAGACGTTGTTCCATAGCGCGAGTTTGGTTTTGCTTGTGTTCTAGGTTGGAGGCACCCACTGTAGTTGGGATGTGGGATATGTCCTAAAGGTTGAAGCGAAAATGGTTTGAATAAGGTATGTTCGTACATCTTCATTATACTGATATGAAATGCTTATCATGAACGTTCATCTGTGTTGGTAGTAATCATAATAAAATGTTGAACTTTATTCCAACACACAATTTACAGAGATTAAATTTTCAGCGACCACGGTTATTAATTATCCCGATGAAGGCAACAGTGGTCGCTGGAAATTTGATATCTGTAAATTGTGTGTTGGAATAAAGTTCAACGTTTTTACTATGATATGAAATGCTGTTTGGTGCTATTGTCCGGTCGTTAGACCGTGCTGACTAAATCTTATACAAATCATCCTATGAGGCTTTTCCAAGATCGGCGTGTACCAGGGTGTTGCACTTAGGCCATTTTTTCAAGTTTTACATTTTTCCACTTTTAGTACAGAAAAGTGTGATAACGGTGATAATATGCATGATTTCTTATTAATTTTTGGATAGCGATCAGTGGTTTAAATGTTGCGCTCCTTAAGCGCATTACTTGAGTGCATTCATCATCATCAATCCAGGGTGCGTTACTGGGCGCTATACGTACACTACAGGACACTACAGCTCATTAGGCACATAACAATACACGTGTTGCATTTTTACATTTTTCCAATTTCAATTCAGTACAGAACATTGTGACAACAGCGATAACACGCACGATGTTTTTTTTTTAATTTTCAATAATTAATAACGATCAGCGGTTTCAAAGTTGCACTCCTTAATTGAGTGTATTACTTTAGTGGGCGCTATACGGACATTACACGACAACTAGCTCATTAGGCACATAACAACAATACTCGTATCCTTGTATCCGACGACGATTTGTTCTAAATGTGAAATGGGGTTACACAACTAAAATGAGGGTATCAACTTCTTTGAAATTACAACATTGTAAAAAAAATGTTGTTACACTTATGTACTTGGATCAAGTGGTACACAATCTCTACGTACACTACACATCTCTACGAACACAACAACATGGTAATTTATCACTGTCATTTTGTCTATTTACAACCATTATCAGTTGTTTGTGTCCTAAGGCCACCTTGTTGACATGTTTTAGAATATTGAGTTTATGTGTACCCATGACATTTATATTCCAATGAAGAAGCCATTTTGTACGTCTCTATATTAGATAAACCATGTTTACCATCCAAAATGGCCGGTCCTATCACAATTTTTTTTGGGGGGGGATTTTTTTGCTATCAAGAGTCAGAAAATGAATTTTAATAACATGTAATACATATTGTTAACGGCACTCTATGAAATACAATTTTTTAAATCATCTAGTTTTAAGCAAAACATATTGGAAAGAGCCAGTCGTAACATATTGCCCAATTTTTTATTTAATTTTTAGTTCAAAAATGCATATTTTTAACTACAATAGTATAACGTAAATATCGTGGCAAATTTGGGCATACAATCGGCCCTGGCATAATCTTTTGAGCATCTATCTACGACAAAGCCTACTGGCTATCTGAACAATACTTGTATTTAGATCATATAAAATTCAACAGCTAAAATGCAATGAATATTTAGTTAGAAGGATATGCAGAATGGCATTGGCATACCCTGATCTTGGAAAGCCGATGGCAAATATCTACGAATTACATTAATAGCACTAAATGTAATATATAACTTATCTTCCATATAACAAGGACCTGGTTTGCATGATTCATATGCATTAATTGCTCTCATCTAGTTTTGTTACATATTCTATTCCATGTATATAATTTACTAGAGCTCAGAATAAGGGGTAATGGTAAACCTATTTCCCTATTACAGACACTAAACACTATAGAAAAGTCAAATTCCTTATGGAAATGTAGACATGTCTTCTAGCGAAAAACATGTAATCTTATCTCTACTACAACTAAAAGCGATGTATATGATAATCATGTTTTCTTGTGACTTATTTTGCATTTTTACCTCTGAAGTATTCTGGAGAAGACAACTCTAGAACCAACTACTGTGTTTCCACGTGCAAACAGATTACAAGACTAGAAAGGCCAATATTTGCTTTGGAGCAAATACAGCGATGGGTTCACCACATTTTACGACATGGCAGGGAAAGAATGAGAAACACAAGGGAGAACAATGATTTACATTGATATAACTATAATATGAAGTAAAATACAACTAAAACAACAGTTGGATAGCTATTCCCTACTTTATTGGTTAGGATTTTTAATTGCATAATGCAAACTGTTGATTTTCAAAATAAAAAAAAAAACGTACCAATGCCCTGCATTCCAATGCTGGAGCAGGAAAGCTTGAAATACCTACCAAAACACTTGAATACAGACATACTGTCAGTATGGAAATGCTCTGTGCAGGTGTTAATCAAGTTAAATTCCAACAGCCAATCAGCAAGAAATGCTCTGTGCAGGTGGAAATGCTCTGTGCAGGTGTTGATCAAGTTAAATCCCAACAGCCAATCAGCAAGAAGAATAGAGGAAAGCTGCATGCCTATTGGTTGATGCCCTGCATTCCATTGTGATGACTCATGCCCAAACGTGGTAAACAAGGCACACTAACGGACAGGTAATACATTTGCTATAACACAGCCAAAAAACTCAAATAAACCATTCTAAAAGCCTGTATCACAATATTTAAAAATCACCTAGGGGTATTTGCCCACTGTACCTCCATACCAAATTTCAGGACCTTAGGCCCTAAAATGAAGAAGCTGAATCCATTTAAAAAATGGCAGGAGAAGGAGAAGGAGAAGAAGAAACATCAGAAAAAGCAATATGGGTTCACCACCACTTCGTGGTGTGGTGAACCCATAATTAGAGCATGTTCAGAAGAGAGCTTTGCGCACAATCCTTAAAGGACAATACAGATCCTACGACGCAGCCCTGCAGTTAACAGGACTCAAGTCGTTGAAGGACAGAAGAGAGGACCTATGTCTTAAATTTGCTACAAAACTGAACCCTGATCTCCTACCTTCTAAGGTGGGTGAACACTCAGGATGACACACAAGGAACTCTGAAAAGCTAAAAACTACTAAATACAGAACCAACAGATATAAGAACTCTCCAGTGCCATACCTGGCTCGCATGTTGAACAATTCCTCCAAATAATGTGTATCATATTTCTAGGGTGGTTAGTCTGTCCTCTAGTCTCATTTTTTACTCTGTATATTATTGTGTTAGTACTTGATATATGTCTGTAATTGTTAGTTTTAATGTAAAATTGTAACTGTTATTTTTAAGTATGTCAATGTATAATGATATGTATTTTATTGATTAACTAGTAATTTTAGTGTGTTATGCCAGATATGTAAAAAATCAAAATTGTACAGCAAGACACAATTTAGCTGATGGCTACAAGGTTTTGTTTTTACAAATAAACCATTTGATTGATTGATTGAACTACGTGGGAGTGTCCGCCACACATGTTACCCCCCCCCCCTGACCAGAGATGAAAATAGTTTTGCCAACCAGACATATCTATTTAGTAATACGTCATCGTAGTGACTGTAGAACTGACAATATCACTGGCTCCTACCATTACATTTTGGGGGTGCATGATCTTTAGCTAGCTTTTTCTAGCCCTGAATAAAGGCCGAATCCAGCGATTCCATGGATTGTGATAAGGTTAAGAGTTTGACTAAGATTTATTCGGGGTATAAATACATACAGCCATAGCTACTCTACTAGCCAAAGGTTATATTAAAAATCAGTCCTGGCAGGCAATTAAACAATGTACAGCTTACAAATGCTTACAAGAAGTATTATGAGGATATTTCATGGGCAAATACCTCCTTTTTGTCATTTTAATGCCGTTCTTAAATGTCTTGCTTCCTTTTTGGCGCTCTAAAGTCTTGGTATATTAAATCCAAATGACTACATTTATCTAATGTCTTACTTTTTTTTTACTATTTTACGATCAAAAGTGTGTTTTTGTTATACGTCTTGGTATTAAACCCAAATAAACTACATCTATTAAATTTTTGCAATCTCAGAGACTTACAGGGCTCTACAAATTGCTGCAGCAAAATATTTATAACAAAAAAATCAATCACCTCTTCGTGATTGTCGCCCCCGTTGATAAACATCAGTAGGATGGGTCCTGTAATGGCCAGAGCTACCACTACTGCCAGGGCAGCCACCATGCAGTACACACGCGCTCCAACATGTACATGTGGTGTGGTGTCCGTGTCTGACAAGGAATTTTTTTTAATTGTTAAAATAATGCAGATTTATCATAACACCATTAAAGCACGTAGGAAAGTTATTGAAGTATATATGGAGAGACACTTCTCGAAGTGACTAGCCTGAATTTACAATATAATCTTATTTATGATTATATAATTTTGTCCTTTCTTTATTTCCTAAAATGCCTTATTATTTCCTGATCAGTAAAGAAATACAGATAAGATGACGACGCTTCGAATCTATATCAACGCCGCCACCAGACATAAAAAGCATTAAAACAAAGGTATGGTGGAACATAAGCTGAAAAATAGATGTACGCAATTAAAACAATTTCGGATCAAATATGTTTTGGGGATAAGATTTCTTATAATTATTTGTCTATTGTATATATCGAAACATCTGATAACGAAAATGCGGGGGAATACAATCTGAGGAGCCGCACCCTACCTGTAGACGTGTCAGTTCCATAAGGCACGTCTCCCGAGATATTCTCCAGTTTCACCACCTCAGCTTCTTCGTAAACGTTCGATGGCGTTCCCTGCCCTCCTTTATTGTCATGACAAGCCTGTTTGCCGCGGTGGACATGCCCGTTAGTGTTCCCTAGGCGGCCGGGAGGGTCATGGGAGGGTTGTTTCCTGTCGGACCCCGCTTGCGGAGTCCTGACAGGCTCTGCTTCCTCGTACATCTTTACTGCACAATTGTCTGGCGGCTGCACGGGCTAAAACAGCAAAAGCTGAGTGTATAAAATATTCAAAATTACGATGTCATCTCTCAGACTCAAGACGTATTTATGAATACGTACATATTTTGCAGACTAATTTGTGTGGGTGAGACAAAAGTCAACCTTGGACCGGCTGGGCCACCTGTATCCTTTGTGTTCGCATCGCCAAACAACAACAACAACAAGGAAACGAACGACAAAAACAAAAAAAAAACATCGTGGTAAGATGTCTGCCTTAGAATCATCTTCGGCCGACCAATTCTTAACTGTGAAAATTTTGTATCTTTCGGTCAAATTTTTTTATAAATTGATTCTTACTCTTATCATTGTGTCACAGGCTATTTGTTAAAACAATTAAGCAAATAACAGAATGTGTAAACCAGAAAGAGAATCTTGATAAAATATCTATTTTACAAAACGTTGTTAATTTAATAAGTTCTGGTTCATTCGGAAATGACCTCATTTCAGGGACAGGATCTTAAATGCATCGTGGCCGGCATCATATATTATAAATTCTTGAAAATGACGTTTTTCCGCGCAGAGTCGTCCGGACGTCCCGCCGGCTATTTACAATAACACGGCGGTCTGTTGCTATGGTATTCTTTGCTAGGCGCTAAGGTGGAAATTTGCAGCCCAGATTGGACCACCGTGTGGTAAGTGTTGGGTCGGCTGTGCTGAAACGCCCTTCACCTTTTGAGGCGAGGTATTTTGTTCTTCAGGAAATGTCAGACTAATCTGTGTGGGTGAGACGAAGGTCAACTTTGATTTTTATAGACGGCGCTTCGGGGCCTCTGTGTGCTCGACCAAAAAGAAAACACTCGTTGAGATGCCCGCACACAAATCCTCTACGATAATGGAGAATTGTTCGCAAAGTTTGTATCGTTTGAACTGAGCTTGTTTGATATTTGTATCGATATAAACTGTACATATATTTGCCTCTAGAAGGCTGAGCAGGCAACCGGGAAAGATTAACCAAGAGAAGCATCACTTATGATAATGTTAAATCCTCAAAGGTGTATCGTTAAAAAGTTTTAGCCTATTTTGTGACGAAGTCCATTTACAAACAGAACAAGTTTCGATGAGCATGGGTCCCCATTGCCTTTTTTAAACTTTCTCCCATTGCTTTGTTTTAATCTTTATCCTTATCATTGTGTCAAAGTCTTTTTTGTGCAAATAAAGGGAAAAGAAAGTGTAGGTCAGAAAATGCTTGATAGAAAATTACAAAATTTCGTAGTGATAAGTACTGGTGGATTTAGGAGTGATTTAGCAATACAAATGTAATTGCATACACAATGTTAGCAGACAGATAGAAATTTCCAAAGCGCTATTCAGTATGAGTAACTAGAAGTGAGGATGTATTGCAGCATATAGTATTCAGTGCAAAAATTATCTCATTTCAGGGACAGGATATCAAGTGATTCGCGGCCGGCATCATATATTATAAGTTCTTGCAAATGACGTTTTTCCTCGCAGAGCCGTCCGGACGTCCCGCCGACTATTTACAATAAGTCTTGTGTCGGCTCTGCTGAGACAGTTTTTGGGGCGTGTCTCTCAGCAGCTTTCAGCGAGTCATAGCACCGCCATATTGGTGTCTTTAGATTGATCTGATTGGGTTGTCTCAAATAAGGCAAGCTCATGAAACGTATTCATTCTGGGCTTTTTTTGTGGTTTTTTTTTTGGGGGGGGGCTATACCCCTGTAACTTATAAATCCATTGCATGATTATTGAGAATAGTCTACTAGTAAACTTAAATCATAACAACAATTTTGGTGCCATAAAACGTATACGTAATATGACAATTTATGAGGTCATATATGTTTTTCTTTACGTCATACGTTTTAGAACGGAACTTGCACGGAAAGCATGCGTTTATTGTGGCCTTTCCGTAGTCTATTGGGGACCTTAAAAACTTCTTTCCGTCGTGGTTTTCGGGTTTTCCAGTACGCTTAAAGGTGTCGTTAATGGTGTCGTAAAGTACCCTTAACGTGTGCGTAATATTGACGTTTATTTTGTTTTATCTGTGCGTTTATTTGTCGTTAATGAACAGTAAATTTCTGTGCCAGGGCTAACCTTTCCTGCCTTGGTAGACTGGCTGGATCGGGCCTTCGGTAGCCTGGATGCCAGAGTCATAGCACCCTAGACTCAAAGTTATTTCTAGTGTGCACACCTAGTATGCCATGGGTCTTGCATCCAGGCTAGGCCGTCGGGGGAGTTTCTGCCCGAGCGGTAAAATCCTCTCGGGGTGCAACTCCCCCGTAGTGCTAATGTAGATCGGCGGGCATACTGCCATGTTCCGCCGACGGGGGCTGGCTGGATTCCCGATCCAGACTGGCTACCAGGGCAGGATTTTCTTTGTTGTATCCGAGTGCAGAGTGCACAATTACAATTCCAGTGTCCATTTGCCCACTAGTCCATGTGATGTGGTCACCGCAAGAGGAATAATCCGATGACTTGTTCCCGTGATGGTCAGGTAGCGATCTTGTTCAACTTCTAACTCTGTGCTGCTCCCGGTTAGGACGATACAATACGGCCGTGATCTTCCAACTCTGCGCCGTGACATGTTCAATATCTCCAATCTACGCCATCCCACAGACTTGTACAGAATGGGAGATTTGTCTTAGTTCCGCCGTGGTCACATCTGGTGATAAAAGCTGTGTCTCGGCCAAGCCTTTCGGGTTCAAACGAGTCCAAGCCTCCTTCGAGTAGACGCACAGCAACAATACTACTGGTATATTGGGTAGATTTGAAAACCCCACAGTTGTCTATCATTGGGTAAAGCCCTGTCACATGACCTCCTCCTGGCAGACAGGGGGAGACTCCCCAGACGGTACTATATTATACTCTCTAAGCAGAGGTTTGTGTTTTGGGGGTATTTTTAGCGTCTTTTTAGGTCTTTTTATCGGGGTTTCTCTTTCGCACTGATTTTTTTTGGGGGGGGGGGATTTAGTGGAAAAGAGAAACCCCGATAAAAAGCCTAAAAACACGCTAAAATACCACCAAAACCCAAACCTCTGCTTGGAGAGTAGCTATATTAAGTACTATACATACATGTACATATTCAAAGTAAAGGAGTTTTCTAGAACTGTGGTAGTTGCCATACGTTGTAACACATACAATCGTTGAGTATGATCAAGATTTTAAACCTCCTTGGTATAATTATGTTGAGCTTTAATCATGCAGCTTCAGGCACAGAAAACATACATTATTTATGACGAATGTATGTCCCGGAGTGTACATACATACACTTGTAACCTTGCGACCACATTGTTAACTGCACCGGCGGTTAAAAGATATATACATTATTGTGAATTAAAACAAAGTGTAACTTTGATACTGCCTTGCCAGTTTGATATTGTCTTACAGCCACCAAAATATCTGCATCAATTATAATTTTTTTTAGTCCCTTTCAGTAAGAACAGAAGTATACGCACTTACCGAAAAAGGAATTGTTCAAACATATTATGTCATCAAGGGACTATGATGTACATGTATATGGAAAACTATGTACATTTGTTCATACTTGTTTCAAAAGAGATATGAGATCTTGTAGATATAGACATAGCAGAGCAATGTAGCAGTTGTTCCCCCAACCCCTGTACCTCAGGTATCTGACATTTGGCTCATGTAGGGCGTGGGTTAAGGGTTAATGACCCGCCCTGAGGTGAATATGGTGTGATAAAGCCTTGTCAGTTATATAACCACCTCATAAAGCCACCAAGTGAGCGCAGCGAAAGAGGTGGCTTTATGAGGTGGTTATAGCAACTGACAAGGCTTTATCACACCATATTCACCGAGAAAGGGCGGGCCATTAACGCTATTATCATATAGCTTACACGATAGCCTAAAGTACCCAAACTGATGCAGTTAAGAGTGACACAATGTACAAATTACCCCTTGCACATATATGTACACGCTGAACAGAACATAGAACATAGTTCCATCTGGAAACCCCTGAGGACACAGGGGAGGGCTTATGGGAGTCACCCGTGGTCATTGGAACACAACTCAAGTTATTTTTGGATTTTTTTGGAACTAGAGCCGCGTTCTATTGGGTCACCTGAGGTCATATGCGGGTGATTATTGGGTTGTTTAATGTATGGATTGGGATGAATAAATACCAGGTTTTGACTCTATTTGTGACATTACGGCATCATAAGGAATGTGGAATTGAGCCTTCTGATTGGTCAATGTCATCCGGCTATATGATAATAAAGGGTTAATGCACTGCCCCGAGTTGTATATGGTGTCATAACTGCATGAGCAGCTGCCATAACCACCGAATAAACCACCGTGTGAGCGAAGCGAACGAGGTGGTTTATGAGGTGGTTATGGCAGCTGCCCATGCAGTTATGACACCATATACAACGAGGAAAAGGCAGTGCATTAAAATTATTATCATATAGCCTATCCAAACTGTCAATCAACACAATTCCTGTTTGAAATACAACAGCTTTAATATATATACATACATAAAAATACATTGGAATATATTATACGCTTTAAAACAAATATGGATAATTTCATTTAATGCAAATTGTAGTTTAAATGAAGCTAAACAAAAAAGTTTATTGGACAGAAAAATGCTACAAAGGTTTACAGAAAGAGTCGCATGCCCCTATACCCTATAACATAATGGTATCAGCCATAACACGACATGTGCTGTTATTCCGCCATAACACCACATGTGCTGTTATCGGGAAATAACAGCACGGGTATCCGGGCCTCTGATTGGTCCGCGCCGTCCGGCTATATGATAATACGTAATAAAGGTCATTGTCATCAAAATCGAACAATGGCCTACAACGAACGTGACCACATCATAACTGACACTACTCAAACACTGATCACGCCCCACCATGTTAGATCTGGCGTTATTAGAACAAAACAAACTGCATGTTCCATTTCGGGTCACTGGCGATTAATAGACACTACTCATACTCGAAGGTCAGATCTGTTCCCGCCATTTTCTCCTTGTGAAT
>NW_017803525.1:177220-184206 GCF_001625305.1 Branchiostoma belcheri | reverse complement strand
TCGCTCGGATCGGCGCTTTTCCCTTGGTTATAAACTGCACGTACCAATTGGAATAACTAGCTTTTAGCAACAATTTAGGGACATTGAATGTGGTTTTAAGTACCTTTACGTACGAACTCAAGCCCACTTCCCTCTGCCTTGCCGAAAATCTTCTGCAGCTTTGGGTTACGGGAATAGTTTGTAGCCGGGTTCTCCTTCATAGCGGAGAAGGTACAGTTCGCCACCACTTCGTCTATGCGCTGGTCTGACAGAGTCTTGCCAAGGAAGTTTGCGATCTTCACCACGTGGCCTCGCAGGTCCTACGTACATTGTGTACATGTACAACGTCAAAAATGAAAGATGAAAAACATGACATTGACTAATCTGAAATCCCAATTCTATATTTGTCATAGCATAACCATGACCTTACTAGTGGTGATTGAGATCCCATAAATCACGTGATGCTTTAATCACATGCAACGCATGCAACCTATCAGCGTCGACCCATAAATAAATAAAAATTATCGCCAGTGACCCTAAATGGAACATGCGTTCTGTTCGGTGGAATGTGATCTGGGTTTGAAAATGGATTTTGTCTGACGCGAAAAGAAAAACAGTTACTTATTTAATAAGCAGCTGGATATGACTTTGGAAAGGGGCAGATTTTTCCAAAATCTACGACATTTATATTAAAGTTTGCGCGTCATATTTGCCGAGAGATCACGTCATAAATTATATTCAGCTCAAAGCCTACCCGCTTAAGATCTTCAAACTTGATGAAGAGCAGGTTGCCGTCATCCTTGTGTCGCCAGTACTCCGGAACTACGTCCCACCAGAAACCGTAAAATGCTGTTGATACAGGCAACATAAACAAAACAAGACCTTGATTATGTAAATTAACTTATAATTCACAAATTAGATATCCAGTCAGTCTTGACTTAAGCTACCTCAATGTTGAAAATCATAAGAATTCAATTCACCCCTCTCACATAACATATCTATTTTATATATTTACAGTATATATTATATATATATATATGACAAAATATTTTAGATAAATGCAATCAAAAAGTGATATTTATCATCGTCTGTTAGTGCCTGAGATTTTGAGACATGCAGCTGGATACTGACCTAGTTCCGGAGTAATAAAGTCCTGGAAGTTTTCCTCCCAGGTTCCGCAGGGCATATGCTGCATCATCCTTCTCATGTTGTGCCACGAAACGACCACATCTTTGACGTTCCGAGCGCAGTAGATGATCTAGTAAAACAAAGAAAGAAATGTAGACATTTGCCACCCAATCTTACATTCCCAAAAAATGCATAACGTTAATGTTTACTTTCAAATGGTTTAAGCCAATAAACTACACTGCTCTGTTTATTTTTACTCATCAATATTTATATATAATTTATAGAAACCACCCCTCCAGCTCTGCCCTGCTATATAATGTAACCCAAAACCACAGGGTGTCTGCTACAGCACCAGTAACTATAGTGACAGACGTCTGGTCCAGGTCATTGACCTTACATATTTGGAGAAATGCTAGCAAAATTTTCTATACGCAACCTGCCAACCAGTTGTTTTACAAGAGTCGACATGTCATGTTAAAAAAGAGGTTTTAAATAAGAACATTGCTGTTTTTTTTTTCTATCATTTACTAACCTTGTTGTTGAATAAAAGTTGTGTCATTCTCAGATTCAATTTCAAAAGTGACTGGACAGATGCCCACACTCCCCTGACATGTTATGTCTACTTGGGTGATTACTCTTTCCAGCAGCTTTCGATGCCTGGTAGAGGCTATTTATTCACGGCAACAGTGTAAAAAGTGTAAAACAGCTGCACCTTTCCTTTCCCGTCCCTGACTTGCTGGGGTAACAGGTGATAGGGCAGGTGCGTACTCATGAGTCGCGGGGAGGGGGCGCTCTTCAGTAGTATCGGCCGAGGCACTCCTTCACCGACACCCAACCTTCCTCCTGACGCTTGCAGACTCTCGAGCCAGGGCGTGCGCACTTGCAGAAGGACTTTACTAGCTTCACTGATGTCACCCTCAGCACACACCAGAGAAACGATCTGTTGTGTCCATGTTGTTCCTGAAAAAGAGGAGTAAGATGATAGTGAGGATTTTGAGTGCTTGATGTAATAGCGTTAGTAACAGCTGTCCTTGATGTTTTTCCTTGAAGTTTTTCCATGATGGCACATGTAACTTTATATAGTACCAGGGTTTTAAATTATTTTAATAGAAATAATACGTTGTAAATCAACCACACTCAGATGTCTTGTTATTGTAATATTTTATTTTAATCGACATTTTAATACTTTGTAATATTTTATGATATTCGTCATATTGAGTTGTCCTTTGTAAGTGAAACGTGTAAGTAAAACGTGTTTCGGCATGATGGCTGCAATGTTTTACCTTAGAAACCAGTCATTCATTCATTCATTCATTCGTTCATTCATTCATCTCTACAATTTCATACTATGGTTTGATCTCCAGATCTTACGAATGTATAACTGTCTATATGATGATACCAAATGTTTATGTTTCATTTTAGCGGGTGTGTTACGCCGAAAGGCGGTTATACAGGCTATACAGATACGGATACATTTTAGAACAAGTTTTGAGTAAGATTGTATTGTATTGTATTGAATCAGCAATTCAGACGGCGCGGTGGTAGCTGGCTATATTAGCCTCTTCTGGCTAGCGGCTGGAAACGGCTGGAAAGAATTGAAATAGGCACACTTGACAGATGATTACACCGGGCTAAGAGAAAAGTTTGGGAGCGGCAAACTGTTCTCTCATAGCGCGGGTTAACTCCCAGCATATCATCTGTCTAGTTGGCCAAGTTCTACTCTTTCCAGAATTCCAACAGTTCCCCAAATAATGGCAGAGTCTAGGCTACATTATCATCATCATCATCATCATACAGGCTTACATAGCTTGTAGTCTGCCTAAGGTAGAAGATGGAAAAGATGAAAGAACATTAAAAGAACAAAAGACAAAATCTTCTCACCTGATTTGATGTAAGAGGAGATGAAAACGTCGTCGTCTCTTACTTCAAATGAGTCCACCAGTTCCAAGGCCTTTAGGTTGACCGCATTGTCGAACCGCACTCCCTTGAAGTAAAAGGACGAAGGACGATCTTGACTCATTGTGTTGTCGCGTTCACTGTTGCACTGCGTGGAAGAAGAGATGTGGACCCAGAGAAAAGAACTCTGCAACAGACTTACAAATGTGCCAGGTTACAAATGTGGCATACTATGCGGCAGAGACTGTCGCACTAAAGCTTTGGTCACAACCCGCCGTACATGCTTTTGGTCTGTACGTTTTTTTGGGAGGCCACGTCTGCTATTTTTTTTTCTGAAAACGTGGGGAAGGAGTGGCGTCACTCGCACGGTTGCGCAAGGTGTAAGAGTATGGTCTGCACGCACGCCAAGTCTGGCCGTGAGCGGTTGCGTGCATCGTACGTTGTGCAAGTGGTAAGTGAATTGTACGTGCTTACAACGTACGATCTCTGTGCCATTGCAACTTTACCGTAAGGAGCTCGAAGCCGTACTCACACGTGCTTCTTCCGCACGGCACGTACGGTGCACGCGCGTCGGACGCACTCGCACGTACGGGTGGTGAATCCGCAGACCGCACGTAGAAAAAGTTTTACATGCACTCAAAGTTCTACGGCGTGTCTGCGTGCTCCCAAATCCGTAGGATTCCGTACGGAGGCTGTACTTACCACGCACGGATGCCCTGCGTTTGCCCACGTTTTTGCACGTAGACAGCACGCAGAAGCACGTACGGCGGGTTGTGACCGAGGCTTATCCCATACACCGCTGCCACCTATGTGGAGTCCATTTACATAACCCTATCTAGACCGGGCTTTTTTGGCTTCGTGTGACGGGGGGGGGGGCTCATTCTTGCGAACGGTATATCGTATGACCAACAAATTTTTAGAGGATGGTGTGCTAGTAAAAATGAATGACGTTAACGTAATATGACGTCAAAATAACGTCATTAATCTGATTTTATTGGCCAAAACGGTCTAAGTAGGTTATGCCCTAAAACAGCAATGGTATACAGCATAACTTTAACAAAACGTGTTCATGATAGAGTTTTCAACTGGGGTGTGCCTGGGAGTTGCATGTGGAGAGACAGACAATACGCAAGCACCCCCTAAGCTCCAAACAGATCATACGGTGGCAAGGCAGTATTACGTATTCATTGGCATAGGAGTGTACATTAGCCATCGAATCGTCGGTAGCAAATGGACTCCCCTCTATATCTGCCCAATGGATACTGCCTTGTCACCGTATGATCTGCTTGGAGATTGCCCCCCTCCCCCACCTACGTAGTAACTACAATTATCAAAGAGGGTGAAAGACCTTCCCGGTATGAGTAGTCACCTGTTTTGTCAATACTTCAACAGATGTGGTATAGAGCATATATAGTGATGAATAAATGAATAGCTCAAATACATAGAATTATTTAATTGGACGATCCCTTATGCTAACCAGGATTGGGACCTATCTACAAACATACGGAGCCGTGAGGTACTAAATACTTACCTTGTCGACTCAGTTCAGATTCTTCCACAGATTCTGGCTCGCGGATGTTTACAATATAATATGATTCCTTTCACTGATACAGAAAATTTAAGGTACAGACGCTAAGCACAAGTACGTGGCACGGTCATTCCGTACACTATTTGTTCAGGCCCTTGATGCAGACTGGGGCACCTAGTGCACAAGTAAACTTTGCCCTCTGCACTTTTTTGGACCCCAGTGGTCATGATCAGCCGGGCCAGTGAACCGGTACCTTCAGCAAACAGTTTTGTACTTGAATAGGCTGTGCAAGACTTGAGTCATAGGTTTGATAGGGTCATTGGTGTGGTAGGATCTTTAAAGCCTCGGTCACAACTCGCCGTGCGTGCTTTTTGTCCGTACGTTTTTGTCGTGGCTACGTCTGCTACGTTTTTTTCTGCAAACGTAGGGTGGCCGGCCGAGGGAGAACGTCACTCGCACGGTTGCGCAAGGTGTACGTACGTGGTCTGCACGACACGCCTGGCCGTCAGCGGTTGCGTGCATCGTACGTTGCGCAAGTGGTAAGTGAGTTGTACGTGCTTACAACGCACGATCTCTGTGCGATTGCTACGTTGCCGCGTACAGGCCGTACCTACACGTGCGGCGTACGCACGGTTTCCTTACTCACTCGCACGTTGTAAGTGCGTGCACCTCCTGTTAACTTCATCATCACTAGCCGCCCTGGTGTCTTCCGCGGCCCGTTTCTTTGGGTCTTGTCTGGTAGTCTTCTTCTGAGCCTTCCTGGGCATCTTGGAGACGAGTTGGCAGTCGCCGGTGCAAATTTCCGTCTCGTAAACGGTCGTCGCCTTTCCGAACGGTCGTCGCCTTTTTTCAGAACGGTCGTCGCCTTTCGGAGCGGTCGTCGCCATTTCCGATCGACCGAACTTCAGTTCCGAATATCCGCGACATGTTCGGGACTTCCCCGAGTTCTTTGAATGTGTGAAATCACACTTCCTGAAGATAACATCGCGACCGAAGACGGGCCAGAACTTGGCTAGGTGGATTGAAGTTGCGTGGGTGCTAGTACATGTATTATAATTATAAGTCGCCGGTCAAGTCGTCTTTATATACTGTAGAAATCAGGTGCGTTGCACGTGCGTTAACGCGTTGCACGTGCGGAGCACCTGGTATGGTGCACGTGTGTTCTGCGTGGTCATTGAGCAGGTCAACTGGGAAGTGAGGAGTAAGCACGGATGACGCAAGCACCGTGCGTGGCACGCACATGCTTCGTGCGCTGTCCGTACAGCAATTGCACGTGAGAATAGTGAAGTTAGACTCACGGAGTCCGTACGTTGCACGCTCATAGGCTGTACGGGGCACGCGCGTCGCACGTACTCGCACGCACGGGTGGTAAATCCGCAGACCGCACGTAGAAAAAGTATTACATGCACTTAAAGTTCTACGGCGTGTCTGCGTGCTCCCAAATCCGTAGGATTCCGTACGGAGGTGGTACTCACCACGCACGGATGCCGTGCGATTGCCCACGTTTTTGCACGTAGACAACACGCAGAAGCACGTACGGCGAGTTGTGACCGTCGCTTAACCCTAACGGGGGGGGGGGGCTCATCATGATAAACACTTAAATACATACACATGTATATGGACAGACAGTGCGTGTTTTTTGCCAGTTTATGATAATCTCCAAGCAGATCCCTCTCGGTGGCAAAAAGACAGTATCAATCCCCACCACCGATCAGGACATGGGGATCAGGACAAAAAACAGGTGGGGATCAGGACAAAAAAAAAACGGCCATATATAAAAAGGTAACGATCATTCCCCCACAACCTCTGCTTGGAGAGTAAGTTCATGACTCGCGTGAGCAACATTAGACTGTACTTTATATGCTAATGAAAGATCTGTCCTTTTTAATCATATCAAAGAGAAGTTCCCATACGTCGAACACCTAAGTGCTGCTAATTATAGATTTATATTTCTGATGCGTCTAGACAAACCCTGTATCACAACCATGAACTGTTCCCACATTTTCCATTGTACAAAAAAGCGAGAAGAAGTTGAACACTCTATATTAGATCAGTTACTAGAACACTTTGTATTAGCTTAATATAGTATCCTTGTATGTTCCTTATGTATGTTTTCTACACACGTTTGTAATGTGTCTGTTAAGTATTGACCTGTACCTAGCCCGTCGTGGCATGAATGTACAATAAAGGTATTTCAATTTCAATTTCAATTTAACGAGAAATCCACGGCTACAAATCAATGGGAGGCCGCGGTACAAGAGTCGGGTATCAGCATGACACACCAGCTTCACAAGCGCTCGGTGTGTGAGTGTGTGTGTGTGTGTGTGTGTGCGTGCGTGTGTGTGTGTGCGTGTGCGTGTGTGTGTGTGTGTGTGTGTGTGCGTGCGTGCGTGCGTGTGTGTGTCTGTGCGTGTGCGTGTCCGTATGCGTGTCCGTGCGTGTGTGTGTGTGTGTG
>NW_017803525.1:168254-176729 GCF_001625305.1 Branchiostoma belcheri | reverse complement strand
ACACTAAAATAAAGTTTCATTCATTCATTCATTCATTCATTCATTCATTCATTCATTCATTCATTCATTCATTCATTCATTCATTCATTCATTCATTCATTCATTCATTCATTCATTCATTCATTCATTCATTCATTCATTCATTCATTCATTCATTAACATAAAATGAGTTAAAATGTTTACTTCAAAGCTGTGTATATTGTACACACACAAGTACGTATGAACAAGCTTATTATACAGTACCGCTTCTAACCGCGGGGAGGCAGTTTGACAACGTTCAGTAGTCCCCTCTTAGCGATTAGGACTGGTACTGCAGATGAACCTCAGACCACAGTGTGAAGGGGGATAAACATGTGCATCGGCACCTTTACAACCCCCCCCCCCCCCGACAATCTAAGAAACGTTGATTTTTAACGAAGCTAATTCTAGTAGTATGTTTCTATCGCTTTGTGCGATCTTTTAAACAGTAGCGCATAACTTAAGGCCAGACTAGGCCACCTTAATTTTATGGATGACATCCTCTGAAGAACAACAAACTAGTGCGCGCGGGCGAATAAATAATAATCCGGCCCAAAATAAAAATGCTTCAAAACCACAGGAATACAAAGCTGATATTGTGAATTTGCGGCAGTACTTAGCAACGTAAACGACAAACCGGCACATACTGGACTTTTGAGGAATTTATGAATCGGCACTGTACGTATGTACTGAGTTCTTGGGTCGTGAAGCTTCGGTAGCCTGGGTGCGTCCGTATTGTCGCTAAATCATGGACTACCCAGGCCTACAGCCAGCTGGCCAGAGCCTCAGTGGACGTGATTTTTTATTACTCCGTGAAGGAGGTCAGGACCTCCGGACCGAGTGTTGTGAACAGCCGTTTTTTCGTGTTCGCAGTCAAAACACTGGGTTCTCTTTGTGTAATCGGCATGCAACTTCATACGATGGAAATTTCAGAGTCTAATTCTATTACAAAGTCAGCTTTTTTACAAGCTGCAAGCGTATTAATAAATACCAGGAAGATATGCTCCTTGATGGAGGTTTAGGGCTCTGATTGTGTTTTTTCTCTTGTTCACATTCGTCGTAACTCGTAGACGGTTTTGAATCCCTAGAATTTTTAAAGCAGGCTATGAAAGAACCCGTCGCTCACTTGAAGGATATTAAAGACAGCCTTTGCTGTAACAAGGCAGATTCATTTGTGAGACATGCACGACTTTTCATCAGTTTTCTTAGGCCATGTTGATTTGATCATATGGATGACATCCACGCGCGCATGAATTTTCGGCCGTTTCCCGAATAAAACATTTCAACGATACTGTAAATCATACAAAACAGTTGCAAAATGAGCAAATATATACCGTGAGTTGAAAAAAAGGAAAATGATACCAATGTCATAGAATGCCAAAAACTAACGAAAAAGACGAAAATGTAAAGAAATGAATTTGAAAGACTACTAGATTATTCGCCAAACCATACTCTGTATGAGAGAATTCAAGATGGCGGCCCTGAGCTAGGTGTGTGATTGTGTGCTCCAAACAATTTCGACTTTCCACGCGTATTTGACCCACGTAGAGCTCGAACTGGTCTCTGCCTGTTGTGGGCCGAACTCTTATCGAGATTTTTTGGATGGGTAAGAGAACAAGGCGCTCGAGGGGTTCTAGTAGCGCAGATGAAAGTAGCACATCTCTAAAAAGCAGCCCCCACCCAAGACACTAAAGATGGCGTCGGCTAAGGGTAGCGAGGGAAGTTTGCAGTCTCTGTCACCGGAATTACAGACGCTCGCGCAGCTAATCCTGAAACAGACTCAAGAGCAACAGGAGACCCTTCTAGGTCAGTTTCAAGACGTCGGGGAAAAACTCTCGAACCAAATTCGCGCTCTGGACAACAAAGTCGAAGGGCTGTCTGCACCAAGTTACGCGTGCGTGTGGGAGCCACCGAGAAGGCCGCGGAATTCCAAACAGCGGAAATTTAGGATTTACGCAGTGCTTTGGTCGAGGAACGCCGCGAAAGACTGAAAGCAGACCTACTGGCCGAGCGGTACTCTAGGAAAGCGGATATAATCATTCGGGGTCTGCCATATAGCCAAGACGAAAACTCGGAGCAGATATTTGCGGGATTCCTGACCGAAAAGCTTCACCTGGATCCGGTGCCGTTTGCAGCTGTTCACCGACTCTCGAAGCCAACAAAAACACTACCAAACCCACCCCTGCTTGCCAGACTCCTAAACTTTAATGATCGAGACCGTATCCTACGGGAGGGAAGGAAGTTACGTGGAAACAAAGATGGCTTAGCGGTTTATGAGCATCTTCCACCGCCTCTGCAAGCTGCGAGAGCCAACCTAGTTCCAGATCGAGAAGCTGCGCTAGAGAAAGTTAAAGGTACGGATACTAGAGTGTCGATATGGGTGCCTCCAAAGGCTACGTACGCTGTGCTACTTGTGAATGGGCAGGAAAAGAAGCGTGTTGACGCTGTAGATCTAATGTTGTCAACAAAGAAGAGATCACTGCCGAACACATGAGAGCTAATCTGTTGTATTTTTAAGAGACTGAAGTTATTAAACACGCACTACTTTCTCTTTGAGACTTTGGTGCTTCTTTGCTGTGTAATCAATGAATCCATAATGTGACAGAACTGAATGAATGCTTTATTTTCTTGGTGCAAGCTACAAGACGTGACAAATATGCGGCTGGTTTGAATCCTTGAATTTTTGAAATGTTAATCAGGTGAAAACAGGCATTAATGGAAACACCTGTTACGCGATGCTGCTTCTTAGCTTCTGATTGGCCTCAAACCCAGCCATTGCATGTTTGTCACAGCCGTATACAGTAAAATTTGATTAGTTGTACTGAGTGTTATGTTCACATTAAGTTGTTTCTTTTTTATATGTACCTTGAGTTGCACCAAACTTGTGATTATGTTATGTTACTTGAGTTCATTTAAGTTGAAATGTTCGTTTTTTGTGGAATGATTAGTGTGATACTGATGATGGATGGAGCACATGAGAATAAGTAAGGTCCAGACACATTTTCTGTATATATAGGTTTATACATTTATAATGCCATGCAAAAAAGACATCTTAGAATAGCTGTATAAGTAGAGTCACTGCATTTTTTATCAACTACATGTATATACTAGTAGTGTAGCGTTTCGTAGCATTTATATGTAAAATTTTACACTCTGTTTAATAGTCATAGAACATGTTTAGTATAATTAGGTACAACTGCTCACTGTACCCTTCATGTGTATAGTTTAGCGTAATGTAGAATGTACATATAGAGTCGAAATATTCTCTAGCCAGTAGTTCTTTGTAATGCTCTGTTAGATACAATGTCCGTTGACCATATATGTAGCATTATGTTAGACACATACCGAAGAGTAATCTTATTATTTGCCATACATTGTACCCGTGACAATCGTTGTGCAATAAACTTCGAATGATCGTACAACGTATGTGAGCGGGGGCCGTAGTACTAGCAGTAAGATTGCCAGAGATACCAGCTTTTGCCTACTCCTTCCTCTTTTTGCATACCTCTCTGGTCTTTTGTCTTTGTTTTCTTCTTCGAAACAGAGATTTTTTTCCCAATCACATACCACAAATTTGACGTACAGATCGTAATATTTTTATTATCTGTGACAGACAACTTCGCTTTATTTTTCTACCTTGCTCTCTCGTTTTCATGCTTATCTCTCTTCCTTCCTCGTTTCCTTCCTCGAAAGGTGGAAATTTTCCTCATATACAACGAAAACATACCCCATCATTTTTTTTCTCTAGGCCACACCAAGTAAATTTTATGGATGACAAAAGAGTGCGTCAGCTTTCGACACCCAACTGGGCAAAGAACAAGCTGTATAACCATGTAGATTTCACAATGAAGAAAACTTTTTTTATTCGCACGCTCGCATCAATTTTGGGGTTCCCAGAGGATGTCATCCATATGATCAAATCAACATGGCAAAATTTGACGTAGGGTCAGAAGTTTGTATTTTCTGCGCCAGCCAGCTTCGCTTTTTATCAATTCTCCACATCCCTTTCTCGTTTTACGATAAATTCTAAGTGGCTACAACGCATTACGTAGAATTAAAACGCAGAATACGCTCTACGCAAAAATATTAGAGCGGTCCGTCTATGCTCTACGTAACGGCCGATTATGCTCTACAAAAAAAAAGGCTTGCGGGCCCCCTTTCATTGCTCTTCCTTCCTCGTTTCCTTCTTCGAAAGAAGGAAATTGTTTCTTCAGGTACGACGAAAATAAATACCTTATCAACTTTGACGTACAGGTTTGTATTTCCAGTGTTGAAGAACGTAATTCCAGGTCGTTAAGTACTTCCTCTCGCTTGCAGAGTAAGAGATATCGGTTTTACCACCCAGTGTTGATCAAACAGGGGGATAACACTACATTCCTGACGTGACTAGACGCGTTATCACGTACAGTCCAACGGTCGCGTTTGCTCACCAGTTTAACTGTGATCAGCTGCAGTACTGTCTACATGAAATAGAGGGCGCTTTTCTTCGTGCTCGCTGGCCTTTGGTCGGGAAAGTCCATTGCCTATGCAGCTAAGCGGGTAATGTGTGTGAGGATCTCTTGAGGCAAATAAGTACTACTACTAGTACTCGATTTAGATGTTTAAGTGACAAATTAGGTCAACTTTGGGTACAGACAAATCATTTGAATCTGGCAAATTTCATTGTAATGAATTGACATTGAACATTGCGAAAAGTATAAGAAGGTTACGACGGAAATGCTAACATAAAAAAAAACACACAAAAAAGTTAAAGCCACAAAAATATTTTAAATACGTAAATGTTTTGGACGGATATACATATATATTTTCAACTGGCTGCAACAACTATTACAATGCAAAGGTAGGTTAATACATAAAAGACTGTTCTGTTATTAGAAAAAAATGCCGAAACTCATTTTTAATAGCCTTACGAGTCAAGACAAGTCAAAGTTTATTGTACAACGATTGTCACGGGTACAATGTACGGCAAATAATAAAGTTACCAGCTGGTTTGAGTTTATTATATATGGTCAACGGTTACTGTAAACACCGGCTACGAATCGAAGGCTGAAACGCCGGCTAGCTTCACTTTGGTCTGACAGAGTGTTATAAAGAACTACTGGCTAAAAATATATCAATAATTGTATACTGTACCAGCTCTTGATGTCTAATAATTAGGATGTTAATTCTTATCTATACACTTTTATTTCTATACTATGTTCAATAGTCGTTGCCATACATCGTACCATGTACAACCAGGGTACAACTGTAGTGAAATAAACTTCTCTCTCTCACAATGTGCCAACACATCCCACCCCTAAACATCACAAACGGTTCTCCCCCTCCCCTGGCGTGAGTTGGGCAGTTTAATGAGGTTAGATACGCTTATCGCTGGGCCTGATAAATAATCCGCCTCCCGCCTGCCCCCCGCGGCGCCGCTACAAAACCGCCGGTCCCCGCCGCCTGCCCTCAGACAAACGCCCGGACTCACCGAGAGCACACGGCTTCTCACATCGCCTGACTACCGACCTGGAGACATAGAACTACTCGTACTTCTACTCTGCGTGTTAGTGTGGATCTGACATTCGTGCCATTAGGATTTTCTTTAGATGGAGTTCAGAAGTTATTCGGTAAGTTGGTTTGCTCAACCCTCCTTTGTTTTTGTACTACTTGCTCGTGAGTTTTCATGTTGATTTTCCTGGTAGAAAATCAGGAATTTCAGTCCTGAAATTCGTATTTTTTTATAGGTACGAGTGTATATACTTGCTGTCAGCATTCAGCATTTAAATACTGTATTCGATACTAATATACAGCACTCTATTTATATGATACAACTATATCTTGTTATGTCCCGGTGGACCCAGATTTCTGGGGTCCCTGACTGTGTGACAGAGGTCAGCAGTTTAATAGTGGTTTCCTTTGTCGACCTTCTTTTCGGCCAGAGTCTAAAATTATGCTACTCTCTAACAGTGCACGTTTCCGTGACTGTTTTTGTTTTTCGTTGCAGCTACGACTTTAAGTTCTGAGATGCACTTTGCTCGCCTAAACACATGGGAGGGTTTTTTGTCACGGAGTTGACATACTGCCCTGTCTAGCGATCGTATTCTCGGGCAGACGAATTTAAATATAGTCGGTGTATTTCGTGCACGCACACGATTTCGCGATCGTGTCGCTTTAAAATTCGCAGACATACATACTTTGGTATTGCGTAATGTTGCATAACGTTGACTTGTCATAGTTTGTCATAGTCTTTCCCTCAATAATATGGTGGTATGATAGAAACAAAAAGAATATTTTACCCTGCTAGATATTTCTTCCTGTAATTGGGGCACCGCGAACGGGAAAGATGCCGACTCAACAAAATGTCTACGTGATGTGAAAACCGTATCCCGCTCTTGCTTTCGAATTGGTTCAATGGTTGACTGGGGTTGAGTACATAAGAAACTTCTATTTTTTTTTTCCCTTGTGGTGGGAGAAAAGAGGCGGTTTCTGTGTATTTTATACGAGCAAGAGTCAGCACGATAAAGGACACGTTTTTTTTTTCTGTACGAAGGTTGACAGGTTGACAGACGGCCTCGTTGCCTAGCTTACCTCCCCGTCTACTGTTGGCTTTGTCCCGCGGGCCTTTGTAAACACATGCGGGATGGCTTCTGGGCAGCTGCTCGGGACAAATGAATGTATACAGTACCGAACTGAAATTCAAGCCTGAATGCTAGACTGCTTTCAGGGCCTACACGGGCTAGCCCCTCGGCTTCAGAGCCAACATGCCCCTGAGTAACATTTTACCATAGCCCTGCGCACGTTGGCTAACTCTGTACATGTAGGGATAGCCTTGGTGCCAGGCCGTTTTCTGGGCTTACATAGGCCAGTTCCTCGGCCCCAGGGCCAATATGCCCCAGGCGTGCTACGCGTCTGACATCCAGGCTAATGTGAGAGGGACGTATGTTTCTTATTGCTGGCTTCGCCTCGCGTGCTATGACCCTAACATCCAGGTTTTGAATCTTGCAGGTAGAAAAACAACAAGCCTTTTGTCTTTTAACTCCATGGTATAATCTTTGTACGTCGTATACTTTTTTTATGTGGTTATTTAGGTTCACTGGTGTTGCGACTGAACAAATTAAAAAGGGGTTTTGTATAATCCACGATATCCAAAAACCGCGTAGTGCTTGGACATAATGACGTGCTGTTTGATAGTGAAACATTCAAAAAAAAAATTATATTTATTAATATCGTTAACACTATAGTATAATACTAGTACACTACTGCTAGTTATTCGACGCTAAGAAATACAGAAGTCTGCAATAATGGCATAGTCGATAACATGTCTCATACTTCGCTTTTCATGATACTGTATAAACTAGTTGCACAATTTTGACCCCCCCAAAAAAAGAAAAACTTTTAATGTTTTGATTTCAACGAACGGAAAAGTACAAAGCCATTGTATGACTGGATACATGTACAGCCGCTTTCTTTTGGTTTATTGTTTTTCGGTATGTGTATAAAACAACAGTTATTCAGAAGTTACCGAAAGTGTGACTTATGTGTGAAACTTACCACCGGGTTAGAAGGAATCCCTTTTATTCCTGATTAGGGCATTAGTGGTTTTAATATGCTAATGAGGTAGTGCGGTGGTCGGTGGCCCCTTTGCTCGTCAAGTGACAATAGAGTAGACTACACATATGGACCGGGACGGGCGTCTTTCTTCCATTCTTATTCAAAACCGCTGTTTGACATACATACCTTAGGCTGGGACTAATGTGTATTTTGTTGTTAGTTTGTCCTTGAATTCTAGTAGAAAGCAAGTCTGAGGTAAGCCGCTTGGTAAGACATTCTAGAAAACGTAGTAGGCGAAAGAGGGGTAACTTATTACTGAATAATGGTACATGTATATTAATTACTGATTGCTTCGTTGAAATTTGAACTCTTTAGGCTCGAAAGATTGTAGGAAAGTGTATAGACTACATATTTTGATATCATTTGAAGTAGTGGAAGCTACACTCGAAGCTGGGGGTTAGGCTTCGGCTTCTTTTTGACATTTTATATGCATTTTTATCGGGCTTTTTTTTTTGTACTGGTATATTTTCTTGTCAGCCAAATGGACACAGCCATGACAATTTAATACTGTCTTGCAGCCACCAAAAGATCTGCATAGATATTATGAAAATCCGTTGTCCTATATAACTTCCTTTCTCTTCAATACTTCTTCTAGATGACAGAGACTACTTTGAGTTCCAAGATGTCTTATTCTCCCGTGGTGACGCAACGTGCGAAGATGAAAAAGCGCGGGAACAACTGCAACAACAACCGGCCGCTGAGCGACGAGCCTCAGCTCAGAGTAGCGGTGGTGGGCGACTCTTCTGTTGGCAAATCTGGTGAGTCAAAACGTCGTCTGCGGATAGCCTCCTTCGCAGACTTGTAGGTACCCTGGAAGCCAGAACTCGTTTTCCGGGCCGCAAGAGTCCTTCGCCCGCTGGTGTA
>NW_017803525.1:157097-168234 GCF_001625305.1 Branchiostoma belcheri | reverse complement strand
CCCTCGGGCTCAACTCCCCCGTACCGGTAAGTTAGATAGGCGGGCGAAGGGCTCTTGGCTGCCGAAGGAAAACGGCTAACGGCCCGATACTAGTTTTGGCATCCAGGGTAACTTGTAGGGCGCGGCGTTATTTTTTTCGGGGAGCGATGCGAGTTATGCCGTGGAGGGACGATTTTGCCGCCGAGGGAGTTTTGGCAGAGAGAGACGGTTTCGCTAGCTGCCCAACAACCGTCTCTCCCTGGCAAAACTCCCTCGGCGGCAAAACTGTCCCTCCGCGGCATAACTCGCGTCGCTCCCCGAAGAAAATAACGCTGCGCCCTACAAGTCTGCGAAAGAGGCTAGTTTGCGGAACAGTCCAGTACATACTACATTCGCCAAAAACTTTTGTTTCGGGACTGTGTGTTTATTTGTGCATATGTGTGTCTGCGTCTATGAACAGCATAATTGAAATGTTGCCGATGGATTTATATGCTACTTTTGTGTTGGTACTAAATACTAGTAGGTGGCATTATTGCTCCCCCCTCCACCCGGCGACTTTCCATTGTACTACAGCTAGTGGAACTGTCGGTTTTGGTAACTCCATGCTAAGGTCGCGACTTTGGGGTGGTAGATAGTTATATTTGACCCGTTGGTTTATCTGAAGAAAGCAGAAGACACTACAATGTTTATATGTATATAGGCTGCTCTGACGCAAGTTCAATATCGACCTCCAATATCCTAATCTTAGGATACTCCTCTGGCCCATGGATACTGTCTTGCCACCACCGTAGGATCTGCTTGGAGTTCACCGAGATCCCAAGTTAGACCACGCTTGCACGGGATACATTCCACTGATTATAACCATGTCTAAGCGGGCCTCTGATATCACATAGCGTCCTGGACGTGAATTATGGCTCGCGAAGTCTTTTGTTTATCCACTTATCACGCATAGTTTAACCCCAACGAGGCTTACTGGCAAAACCGAACAAGTCTGGAAAGTCTTAGCCTCCATAGCACGCCAAAAACTTGGGTTTTTGGGGGTTTTCAGGGTCTTTGGGAGCTTTATGTGCTATTTTCTGAATGCATATAGACAACATAGCCGGCCTGGTGGAATTACCCCCGTTTTAGAACCGGGCTAATCGGAAAACAGCCGAAGACCACCAAACCCCCAGTTCTACAAGCCTGCTACGGAGGCCAGGAAAGTCTCTCTCAGCCAGGGGAGTACCAACCGGGTCTGAGTCGGTCTGAAATTCACGATAGGACGATAAAGTTGAAATGAATCCCGCCTGCACAGGTTGGAGAATCTTTATTTGTGAAAAGAAAATAGAACTTGTACGTTGTGATAATATCTCGTGAAGCCATATCCCTACATCTGCTTGGAGTTGTGTTGTTTTCTAAAAGTAGCGTGTCCCTAACGACGGGAATATGACGTCACAATTATCAGTGAGATGTTTAGTTTGCCCCCAGCACGGGAGACAGTCGGGGTTAGGGCACAACAACATATCTGCCGGGCAGTACAGGGTCGTATTGTTATCTTACATCGTGCCCGCTCGTGGAATTAGTTAGCCTTCATAGCATGTCAAAAACTGTTTTCAGGGTCTTCAGGGTCTTTGGGAGCTTTTATGTCCTATTTTCTGATTGCATATAGACAACATAGCCGGCCTGGTTGAATTACCCAAGTTAGAATGGGCTAATCAGAAAACAGCCGAAGACCACCAAATCCCCAGTTCTATAAGCCTACTACGGAGGCTAGAATTAGTTGAGAGACATCGAAATTATTAGCACTGCACTGATATGATGTCGAATGAATGAATGATAGACATTTATCGTACCACTATGCTAGTGCAAGCTATAGCTAAGTACAGGTATGTTGATAAAGTAATTCTAGGAACAGTTGCGGTGATAGAAGAGTCTAGTATTTGGCCCATTTCTACTCTATCCAGCCGCTTCCCGAAGCCTGGTAGAGGCTACTTATGAAGGCCTGGTGGAGGCTAGGCTCCCATGACCATGAACTCTTAAGGTGGAACGCTTGCCGTGTCACGAGCGCTTGTCCCGTGTACTCGATGCACGAACTTGTGTTCAAGTTAGCGTCGACTTGTTTTGATCTGGACTTCGTCTGTTTACCAAGTTGCCGTGGAAAACTGAAAAGAAACAGATAAGAAAGTGACAGAAATATGGTTCCCATTGTGTGGGCACAGTGATGTCTTCTATTTACGCACGCAATTTGACGGACAGTCGCGTCGCACGCAAATCTCTAGCGTGAGATAAAGAACTAAAACAAAACATCTCCAGTTACGTTGGTTTTGCCACGACATTAGCCGTTATCGCAGGATATATGACAGTGTTTTTGAAAATTAATTTCCGTTGGATCGAGAGGAAAATCCAGTAAACACTATAATTACAAGGTCAAAACCCCCGTACTGATAGACATATCTTTATGTGTTAACAGGGTTCCTTAGAGCTTGTCAACAAGGACTAAAAGGCAGTTTAAAATCGCCCGTTTCCCGTCGTTTGCTTTGTTTTGCCACAAGATCACGTTGTTCAAATGTTATGTCAGTGTTGTCGAAAATGCAAATGTACAACGAAGAACAGTTATTATACTTGTTTTTGTTTTTGGAAATGATTTCCGCACAACACCCGAAGGTCTCAAATACTTTGGTGTCATGCGAGAGAAATTTACCGATCTATAACATTTTGACAGGGTAAACCTGTCAGGAGACAAGTTCAAAATCGTCCATTTCCGTTTCCTATATGTTTAAAACTGTCCATCCATCCCTAGTCAGTGTTAAACTCCAGGCACGTGGTTGTGTATTATTTTTGGAGCGGGGGAGACCAGGCCAGTCAGGCCAAAGAAAACAAAGAAATTCTGCCCACTGGTGGTGCTACTGTCGGTCACTGCACGGAGATATAGCTGGTACTTAGAACTGTAAAACTTTATTTGCTATAAATGCTGATTCAAAACTCTGGAAAATATATGTAAAATTTTATGACAATTGTAGATCCCAGTCGGTCTTTTCCCTGCTTTTATGTCTTACCTAATTTTGTGAAAAAAAATTAAATCTTAAATCTTTCTAACCATTGTATAGAGACGTCAAAAACGCATGTTTTTTTTTGTTTTTGATTGACATAAAGAGGGGTTTTAAGCGATTAAGTCATTCCACTTTAGAATGTTTTTGTATATACGTTTTATGTAATCATCAAGCAGATCTTTTAGTGGCTGCAATACAGTAAGAAATCGGCCAGACAGTATCCAATATTCCCCACCCGAAGGCTGTCTTTAAAAAAAGATACAAGTAAACGAAAACGATAAAAATGCCTAAAACACGTCAAATATGAACAGAATCCTCTACCTGTAGAGTATTTTCATGACCTTGGCGACACAAACGTACTTCGAATTCTCCCTCGCTGTCCTCAAAATGACCCTAACCTCGGTAACCTCGCCACCTTATGGATACTTTCTGGACAACAAATTATGAAACTTTCCGCGTGCCTGTGTGTCTGGTCTCATCCTCCGCTGTCAGATTCACGTAACGTCTCAATCCAGACGGCTTTGAAGTCCCAACAATCACCACACCTCCCCGTCAGGGCCAGAGACCGCTTCATCCTTTGAAATTTGTTCCACACCCAAGGAAATGTGGCTCCCGCCGGTTTAAAGAGGGCCTGCAAGGAGGGTCCGGACAACCTCTACGCTGAATTCGGAAACCTCTCGATTACACTTTACGATAAATTCCAAGTGGCTACAACGCATTAGGTAAAATTAAAACGCCGAATACGCTCTACGCAAAAATATTAAAGCGGTCCCTCTACGCTCTACGTAGAATTAAAACGGCCGATTACCCCTTTAAAGACACCCGATACAATTTCAGGGCGGCAAAAAAATCTGGATGACGAGATACTGACATCTACTGCCATTATTTTATAGCACATTTTTGTCATCATTTCATTCTTGCAGCTTTGGAAACATATGCTTATTACGTGAGAAGTCCCTTATTTTTGGTACCACCAATACGATACAAAACAAGCAACCATTTTCCGTCAGCGACATCGCATTTTTGCCTCACAGATATCAGTATGCTATGGGATAGGATTGATTCAACTTACTACATAAAAATGACCAGAAAACTCACTTTACTTTTCATATATTTCTAAGTCTACTAAATCTATTTGATTGTCAAAATTTCTCAAATGTTTGCATACTCATTCCGTTGGCCACTTACGTTGTATCCAATCTAACCAAGACGCACCTGGGCCCAAACAAACATCATATTTGAGAGTCTTGACTGTGTACTAGACCTGCTGGGGGCATGTTTACATGTGGTACCCGTGATATGTGAGACTCATGTGAGTGTTGACGTTGTACTTTTAGTTCGGTTACATAATGAACAGCACTTCAACGATTCAACTGTACATGTCACCATACAACTGTATACTAGTACGTAAACCTCTCCCTACTTGTCTAGTGTGTTCGCTGGCCCGTGCCTATCTAGTTCATATGCCTGAATGGGTTAGGAGTAGGGTTAGGAAAAATCATGGTTCTATGGTAGTCTCCGTGTATCCAAGGAGGTTGGTGTATTCAAAAACGTAGATTTACCCCAGGCACTAGTACCAGGCACGGTTCTGGAAACTTGTTACTCTCCAAGCAGAGGTTTGGGTTTTTTTAGCTTGTTTTTAGACTTTTTTTATCGGGGTTCCTTTTTTGCACTGGAATTTTTGTTTCACTCAACCCAACAAAAACAAAACAAAAAGTCCAATGCTAAAGAGAAACCCCGATAAAAAAAGTCTAAAAACATGCTAATTAACCCAACCTCTGCTTGGAGAGTAGAAACTTGTGGACTATATCCAGATCTATGCCTGAGCAAAAAAGGCACAGTTGTGGATACAGCATTCACCAAATCGTAACTCTACGTCAACTTATCCTTTGTCCTGTGGTTTTTAGATAAGCAAACTTTATTTCTACAAAAAAAAATTAAACAGGGTGATTTTCATAAGATCAAGGAAGATATACAGCTGCAATGACCTTGCGTAAGGCCGAAAACCAACGTGTTTTCATTGCGGCGCGTGTGTTTATAGAATTATGGTCGTGTTTTCGCCACCGATAATGGATTTTCAAGATCCGAACGTTAAATAAGGACGTTCTCAGAATCTTTGGGGAAAGTCTTTAAGCTGTTTTGATCGCGTCTTGAGTTTATCTTGGCAAGTTCTGGCCTGCAGGTGACTTCCATGTAGTCTTGGCTGTTTCTCCTCTTGAGTCGTTAGGAATGTTACAGGGCCTTGGGCCACAGCAAGTACATTTTATGGATGACATCCTACGCAGACCCCAAATCTAATGCGAGCGGGCGAAAAAAAACAAGACGGGCCGAAAAAAACAAGGTTCCTGCATTTTAAAATTTTGACTCAATCATGGTACAGATAGTTTTGATTCAGTGGGAACATCACATATACACAGCCAACATCACATATCACTGCATCAAAGTAAGAGCCTTTTCTTGTCTCCTCTCTTCATAGTTATCTGCCACCCACCTTCTGGTACGGCAACAGACATCTTTGTCCATTTTCGGCATGTTGACCACTATCAGAGGGCAACAAAATCTCGCCCCCCCCCCCAAATCAGGTGAAAATTAATGCGCGCGCTGATGTCATCCATAGAAATTACTTGCTGTGGCCTTATAGAGGACTGACAAGAAAAACAGCCGTATTATTCTGCCCCCTGTTGACCTTAGAACTCACAAACAACACCTGTGCGTGTTGAGGTTGGATCTTGGTCGTCCGGGATCTCTTGCGAGGAAACTTCTTCGCCCAAGACGTGCGGCGTTCTTCCGGGGCTCCCCGGGGGGTTCCGGAAACTCCGGTTACTAAATAAGATTCCCAACATTCCTTGCGGTCCAGAGGGGGAAGTCATCATCACGAGTCTAACCTTGATATTTTCACCGGGAGTTTTTTCTCTTTTTTTTTATTTTTTATTTGGCTTCGACACTTCTCACATTTGCACAATTTGTGTAACAAAAATAGTTACACAAATACAATATAACTGTATCTGTACCATTTTCTGAATAGTTTCTTTTATTCAGACAAGGAAAACGGAAAATCCGGACTTAGATCAAGCCCTACTAGCTCCACATTCCTGTACATATATGATATACCCAAGGTATCCCCCGGTACCAAACGCTGACGAAGACTTCTGTGCCGGGTAGACTGGCGCCTGACCTCACCTCAGGGGTCACGGAAGGTCAAGATATCCACTTGAAAGGGGGAGAGGCCGGGAGCCGGTGATATGCCCGGACGTCAGGTTACGGTGAATGGGACCTGTGTTGGCGGGTTCCGTCTACTGCATTCCTTGCATAGATATTAAATTCCAGACTGCTAGAGTACGGGGTGTTGGAATGTTGAAATGTACAGTTGAAATTCAGTAGAAATTCTGAAAAACACAAGAAATGCCATTACAGAAGGTTCAATTTTTCCGTAGAAAACTCGCGCATTCGACGCTCGCGTCGCGCCTACGGCTAGAAGACCCCCCCCCCTGAAAATCCTGGCTACGGGTATGTAAATTAGCCGAAACCTAAACCTCTGCTTGGAGAGTAGGAGGGGCTTCGCTTCCCAATGGACCTGGGGAAGTACGGTTTTCCCACGTACCGCCTCCCCCCGACACTAGCCTGAGAACGCGGGCGATGAGAACGCCCCATTCTCATGCACACTTCACACGTACCCGACAACTCTCCGCCCAACTCATCCACATATTGACGGTGATAGCGACAACTGGTCGCTAAGATTACACCCTAGAGAAGGGCGGGACATGAGGACGCCGCGGTGTGAAAACGTTTATTATATTCATCGCTTCAGCTGTGAGAAACAGGTCTGCCCAACTCATCTGTGAACTGGGGCACCACAGACGATCTGAAACTTCCAGCCGTCGCCCACAACGATGCGATCGTATACCGTCGTCAGTCTAAATTCGGCCTTAGCCTCTACCAGGCTTCGGGAGGCGGTTGGAAAGAGTAGAAATAGAAATAGGCCAAATAGAGAGGTAGCTTGACTAATCCTTTTACTGTCCACTTTCCTCTGTCTATATAGCTATGTCTCAGTAACGTCGAAAAGTTACCAAAAAAAGAAAAAGAAAAAGTCTCTCTTGTCTAGTTTTCCTTCTTTTCTTTCTTTGTTATACCCCAATTTAAAACGGGTAGCATGTCAAGGGAGTTGGTCTGCTGGAGAGAACAGTTTGCCGCCCCCGGACGGCTGAGAGAGAGCGGCAAACTATTCTCTCCAGCAGACCAACTCCCTTGGCATGCTATCTCTCTATTTGGCCGAGTTCTACTCTTTCGAGCCGCCTCCCGAAGCCTGGTAGAGGCTACAGATTTATTCATACAGTCTTGTCGTTGTTCTGTTCCTCTTTAGTAGTGTCCTGCTGGTCTATTTTCTGGTATAATCCTCCTTTTTTTCAACTGAACTAGTCTGTAGACTGGAACTGGCAACAGTTTTTCACTCAAACTTTTTCCATGATTCTCACTAGCCTTGTGAGAAAATGCCCCCCCCCCCCGTGTGGGAACCCGTACCACCTAATTATCAACAATCCAATTGTCGCCTTGTCGACAATTGCTCATGTTTGTTTTGCTTTTGTTTTTCAACACTTTCCATATCAGAGCCCTCCGCTACATTAGCAAGTGCTAAATTTCATACCGCCTCTACAAAGGGATTCCCGCTTCTACTGAGTTTGCATCATTCATTCTGTATTTCTTTAATTTGTTTTGCTAAAATAGCTAAAAATAGTAAATATAGTAGAGGCATAATCAAACTCTGATGCGGTCTTACATAGCGAAGGCTGCCAATGGAAAAAAGGGGGTTATGTAGTCACATACGTATTGAATGAATGTATGATGTACCTCATTGAAATGTCAAACTTCTTTCATAACTGTGTCTGTGACCTGATTTTATAACGGAGACAAATGTGTAATAACGTTATTTCATCGTCAAAAATATTAATAATTCTTGTCTGTTGTTTCTCCAGCTCTCTCCGTTCGCTTTCTCGCAAGAAGATTTCTACCGGAGTATGCGCCTGCGCAAGGTACGATCAGTTTTTTATCATCATTTTTGTGGCATCATTTTAGTTTTATATCAATAGATAAAAAAGAAACTTTATTCGCAAAATCATGCCCGAAGGCTAATTGCTTTTACAATAAAGAATAATACACATTGCACTACAGTAACAGGAGACAGGTAACAACTGTCTGGAAAAAACTTCTACTTCTACTACTACGCTAGCTATTATGGGGTTCGACTTCTTCTTTGAAGGCAGTGGATAATGAATACTCCCACATTCCGTTGGAGCGCGGAAACCTTCTATCCGTGGCAAAAGTCCCTCGGCAGCAAATCGTCCCTCGCGGCGGCATATTACTCGCGTCGCTCAGAGAAAAAATTACGCCCACGCCCAACAAGACTGCGAAGGAGGCTAGAAATCAATAGTGTTGACTTGGGCAAAGAAGGGAGAAATAAAATAATTTAAGTGCGGCAAAACAAGAAAAATGGATCTTGTATCCAAACAATTATTTTGATTCAGACCCGAATAGATTCGATCAAGGAGGTTGAATTTGATTGGACCGTATAAATTGGAGTGCGCGGCCATGTTTGGTCAGGTGAGGCCTGTGGACGGTTTGATTGACAGCTGGAGCAGACGGTAATGTTTGCTCACCAGGCGGACAGAACATGTGTCCCGCGCCGCGCGACCTCCCCGGACTGTCACCGTACGATCGTTACACAAGATTGATCTGTCGTCTGTAAATAAGCGTTACGACCAAGGAGGTCCCTTCTTGATACGATACGACTCTTTTGCGACAGCTTTGTTTTTATCATATCAATTTATGGTTTAAAGGCACCCAAAGCGATTTTAGCGGGCCTGCATGCCCTTTTTCGTAAGGCGTAATCGGGCCTTTTTAGACTTTTTACATGTAAATCGTAGGCAGCCTCCGCAAAAAACAACGTAATTCGTAATAGGACATTAGCCGCAAATCGTAAAGTCGTAATCAGCTCTGAGACTTTAACATAATTCGTAATAGGCGATTACGTTGAGAGACAAAAAATGCGATGTCACTGAAAGAATTGTTACTTGTTTGGTGTCGTAGCTGGTTCTATCTGTTAATAAGTGATACCAAAAAAGACAATTTCAAACGTTTCAAGTATGAAAATGAAATGATGACGCAAATGAGCTGAGAAATGTCATCAATATCAGAAGGATGATCCAGGAGCAGATACAGAATATCCAGTCAGCAAACGTAAGTAATTTTATAAACGCCGGGAACCAAGTCTCCACCAGACCAACTTAGTACGCTGGCTATATATAGGAGAATAATTGTCAGGGGAGTTTGGCCGCCTTGTACATGTAGGTTTGATTGGCCCTTCGGAGGGAAGAAACTACTAGTACATGTACTTCCCGCGGCCGGACTCCCTTCGCCAATTTTACTCTCTTTTTTGCCGAATTCTACTATCCGTATTCCCGTAGAAAGGCCTGGTGGAGGCTACCGGGAACCAATGCCTGAACCAATGACGTCCACTCCGGAAACATTTTTGTGTTGCTGGCAAATATTTCTGTGATGGTGTCAGAGGAAGCCACACCGCACTTAGAAACTACCCATCTGTTCCAGACGACCGGGTGGACTTTGCTTTAGTGACAGACGTCTGTTTGGGACGTTCTTGTCAACGTTACCATGGCAACGCATATTTTCTCGTGCGGTGGTCCGAGGCGACATTGGAGCGAGAGTTTGTTGAACGAGACTTGGGTTTGTTTGGAGAGACCTTCGCGATGAACTCACATGCCCGTAGCCAGGATTTTGAATTGGGGGGTTCTTCTTCCCACTGCTCGGGACCTCGAGCGCCGTAGGCGCGAGGTTCCTAGGGGGGTCCGGGGGCATGTCATCCCCCCCTAAAATTTTGAAAAATGAACCTTCTAAAATGGCATTTTGTGCATTTTTGAGAGGATTTCCAAGAAAAAATCAAAGATCAATTTTTATTCAATGACAAAGGGAGCAGTTTTTCTACGATTCCAGTCCATATTTTCAAGAAATATCTTGGACTTTTACGTAAAAAGTGGAGCAAAAAGTGGACCTTTACATAAAAGTGGACCAAAAAGTGGACATTTACATAAAAAGTGGACCAAGAAGTGGACCTTTGAGCCTTTTGGGGGTTTTTCCGTACCCCCCGAACCCTCAAAGCAGAAGTTCGGGTTTCGGGTTGTTTTTTGCGTGTTTTTAGACTTTTTTATCGTTTTTTTGCACTGGAATTTCTCCTTCGCAAAACCAGACCAAGAAACAAACCCCGATAAAGAAGTCTAAAAATACGCCGAAAATAACACAAAACCCAAACCTCTGCTTGGAGAGAACTCACAGGCATCAGATGTGACGTCGGGGGCGGCAAAACAAAATCAGAAATATTCTGAATGAGGAAATCTGTCTGATATTAAAATCTACTGTCATTTTTACAACACATTTTCGTCATCATTTCATACTTTAAAGCGTTTGAAATAGCCCCAAAAAAGCTACGTAAAGGGTCTCTTTATTTTATTTTTTTGAACCACCAATAAATATCTAGACCCAGCCTACGATACAAGCGATATTTTTTCGTCAGCAGCATTCCTACCTCACTGATATCACAATATCAGTACACTATGGGATTGATTCAATTTTTTAAATACCGTATTCAAAAATCACAAAAAATTGACTTTGAAAATCCAGTTTTCCGGAATTCCACCGATGGGTGTAGTCAGCCAGAAATATTTTTGTATAATTAGGGAAGATATAATTTATATTATACAAAAAATGGTTTCAACACGCTTGTATCGCCAGAAGCTGTTGTAGTTAAAAGAAATAAAACCAATGAGTTGTACGCCCAGAGCAAGAAGGTTAATTTTAAACCTCCTCCAATTTATTTACCAGAGGTTACCCCAGGCCACCCCTGGCTTGTCTGTGATTCACAGAAGATACTTTCCGATCCTCACGCGATATGTTCTGAGTCTCGACTCATCACTCCAGCAAACAGATACCACATGTGAGAGGGCCTGCATGGGGGGTCCCGACAACGCTCTACGCTGAATTCGGAAACCTCTCGATTACGCTTTACGATAAATTTCAAGTGGCTACAATGCATTATGTAGAATTAAACGAAGTTATTGCAAATT
>NW_017803525.1:143323-157077 GCF_001625305.1 Branchiostoma belcheri | reverse complement strand
CGAAGTTTATTGCAAATTCATGCCGGGGGGGGGGGCTAATTGCAGATTACAAACATAAAAGAACAATGAAACGTAGTATAAAAATAACTAAAATCTACATGATAAAAGGTAGTTGTCTAGAGCTATAGCTATGTCTTAAACTATGTCTAAGGGATTTGACTTCTCTTTTTTAGACCATGGAAGACGCGTAATGTCCCACCTTTTCTAAAATTAGTGGGTTTCGGGAAGTTAAAAGAAGAATGTTTTTTTCTTGGTCTGTAAGTTTAGTAAAATGGTGAATACGCTCTACGCAAAATGCGCCAATTACGCTCCACGTTGAATTAGAGCGGTCCATCTACGCTCTACGTAGAATTGAAACGGCCGATTGCACTCTACGGAAAAGGGCATGCGGACCTCCATGTGAGGCGAGGCGAGGTGGCCCGGTGACTCTGCCCCTCCCCGGGTTACACACACCGCGCTGACAGGTAGACCTGGCACCGACTCGCGCCCGGCTGTCAGCGCCACCCCGTCCCCCGCTGGGCGCGTCCGCTGACCCGTCTGTCCCGCGGAAGTTGACTGACCGCAAACGCACGTGAAAATACACTGAGTAAGACTGTAGTCACACATTCAGAACCTTCCCCTGACCACCAACCAAGATTGACTAAAGTTCGGGAGGCCATGGCCATATCCAGTATGATCCAGTGTGTGCTACAGCGGTGACTTACTTAAGTCAATTAGCGATCTCCAACCAGATGTTCGGAAGTCAAGTTGTTACGTTATTTTAATGCGTTTCCAATACGCCACCCTAAAGATATCAGTCCAAAGCCCGTTTAAGGCATCCAATGCAGTTTTTAGGGCTTGAAAACCTGATTGTCCAAAGTCAATATTCTAGTCACCTATCTACATACTGAGTTGAAACCACACTATCCCAATGTATATTGACCCTCATGGAACAAAAATATCCAAAATTCTAACGGGAAATGGTTACTGGAAGAGCCCTTGGCTGATTTTTAGGGTACCACTCATAAAATAAAGGACTCATCTTGGGGCTTGTTTCTGCAGTTTTAGATACCCAAAGTATGATGAAATGCTGATTTAAGTGTGCTGATGTGAAGAAGTACGTGTTAATATCATAAAGATTGCCTCATTCAGAATATTTCCAGTTTTGGTGCTATGATATATACGATAAACGATTTACGATATGATTTTATTAGCAAATAGCAGACGTATAACATGAAGTGGTGTCTGAAATACCTTTGCTAATTAACATAAAATGTGGAAAATTGCGTTGCAACACCTATCAATAAAATTACATTGATTCACGAAACGTATATTACATTGATAAAATATTAAAATTCAGTGGTACTAAGTTAAATCTTAAATAAAAGATATCACATTGGATACACGTCAAAATATAATCCAAAGCCTAAACCCCTGCTTGGAGATCTAGAGTAGTGTCCGTGGCCTCGGTCGGCCGTAGCGGAAGTTCTCCTTACCTATCCAGGCTTGTGAGCCCGTCAGGCGTACGGAGTGTAAATTGGAGGAGACGTCCTGATGAAGTAACATATTCCATTACCGGCAGTACTCGGGAGACACCGGCAGACGATCCTGGTCTGTATAAAATCGCGGCGTGGTGTCGGAAACGATCCTGACCTTCAAAAAGGAAGTTTTCCGACGCGCAAGGTCAATGTCTGCTCGGTGTTATGATGGTTGTGATGATAAAAGAAAAAAACGGTTTTTTTTCGATTTTTTCTGTACTATACTACAGAATGAGAGTGAGAAACCACTTCGACATTTGTAAAAATCTTAAATTGTAAAAATCTTTGAGTCGAGCAGAATAGATAAGGAAATGCTGGTGTGTTACGCCGAAAGGCGCGAAAGGCGGTTATACCGGCTATACAGATACAGATACAGAAATATTCTAATAGTTTTCATTGTCATCTGATATACTTATTAATACGTTGCGTTTACAAGTCGATTATTAAACCCACGTCAAGACACAAAATATACCAAATTATTGATAGCAAATTAGATATTTCTCGCATAGTTGATTATTCACCTTTCGGGGTAGGATTTCACAACAAGGGTATTTGAATCGGTTGATTACATAAATGTTTTTGACCCTTGACGTCTCAAGCCGACCTAGAACTACACTGCCGGAAGTTATTTCCAGGACCCGCTGGGTTTCCAATAGTTTAAATTTCTTCAATTTTGTTAGTAATGTAGGACAGATGCCTCGTACCGTTAACACTGGGCTTGATGTTCTCAAAGTTGGAACTCGCCAACTAGGAAGTTAAACGGCTCCTCTTGGGGGCCAGGGCTAGACTGGAATGTAATCTGGAATAGTTCTAGTGGCGGTGAGAAAATGGACGAAAATTTCACCAAAATCTCTCAGAAAAAAAAATTGGCGTAATTTATACTTGTATTTGGACACTATATTGTTAGCCTTTAGGCTTATGGGTATCGGAATAAAGAAAATGGGGCCTTGAGCGGGAAAAATTGGGCAAACAACGAACAAAAGATTGTGCCGGTATATTTAGACGACTTCTCTGTCCCTATATCAGATCTAGCACGAAGTTCCTCGAATCTTCATCTAAAAAATTACTACTACAGACAAATGAGTGGAATAGCATGTATGTATCGTGTACCGCCTTTTATAAAAAATAAATGAAAGAAATTATAACAAGCAGAAAATAAAGTTTATTTTCCTCTGTGTCCCTGCAGAGCTGCTGTACGAACGCCAGGTGGCGGTTGACGGACACCTCATCCCATTGGTCGTTCACGACACTGCGTCACAGGTACGTCATCACTAGCACATCGCATGTTTTTCTAGTATTTCGAACATGGGTGTGTTTTTATTGCAAGATAAAAGATAAGGGTTGTATCTATATCTAATTTTGTGTTTACAGAAATGAGCATCACATGTTTTTTTTTCTAATATTTCAAAACGAGATGTGTGAGTGTTTACAACAAAACTAGATAAACGTTTTTCCCTTTCTTCATACCTTTAGCTCAGTTCTACAGACAAAGCAGTTTTGGCAACGTCACAAAGAAAATAAGCTAACTTCACCTGTCAAATTGATGTGAAAAGTAGGCCGCGTTTTTTGGTTGTTAGTCTTTGTCTGTCATCACAAAACCGACATACCTTCACGTGTGGAAAGTTTGGCGTGTTTTAACTTCCGTAAACACGAACTTGTTCAACCGTCAACTTGTGACTCCAGCTACTTGACAAGATCTGTAAAGAATCACACGCGTAAAGAAAACAAGATGTCGGGCAAATATAGCAAGGTCGTCTAAAGATGCAGCACTTCGCATTCTTGTGTCTCGGTTGACTGGAGGTGGGCCACACGTTACAGCACAGGGCGAGACATCGGTTGAACAAACGTCCATATTAGGCATTCTTACCAATTCCCTTGGTTGTAGAGGTGTTTGATTTGCTATACGAAACATTGGTTTGAGGTATTCCTGCACCGCTACCAATGTGATTTATGTGGAAGCAGATTTGGTTGGAAAAGAAAGAAAGAAAGAAAGAAGAAAGAAAGAAAGAAAGAAAGAAAGAAAGAAAGAAAGAAAGAAAGAAAAAAAGAAAGAAAGAAAGAAAGAAAGAAAGAAAGAAAAGAAAGAAAGAACGGTCTCCCGTGCCCTTATGCAAAGCGTAGGGCGGTGCCCATCTCCATCTCTGTAGCCCTTGAGCGACACACAGTTGTGCAAGGCACTACAGCAGGGGGCTGGTCCGCTGGTAGTGCTTGTGTGTTTGACCTTCCCACACTCTTTCTCATATTTGCTGAGTGCTAAGCAAAGAAAAAATTCACCATTTGTAAAGTCTTTGGTATGACCTGACCGGGGTTTGAATCTTACGACCTCCCGGTTACAAAGCGAGCATTCTACCAATTGAGCTATTGCCGGTATATTAAGCTTATTACGTAAAACATCATATCTACATGTAGAGCATTCCATAACACAGGCTTCATAACAAGGTGAAGGTATGGCGCTAATGTTGCTTGTTGTGTCCATCAGGTGTCCAGTCCGAGCAGCATCTTCCAGGCTGACGGCGTGCTGGTGCTGTACTCCATCACCAACAAGAGAAGCTTCGACACCGCCAAGAGTTACCTGGAGATCATCGCCACGGAACCGGGCTTCCACAACCTTCCTACAGGTAAGAACAACTTGAAGTATATCCTCCACCAGGCCTTCCTACGGAAGTACTGTAAGAATTAGTAGAGTAGAAACAGATGGACACTCCTGATCCCGGGCCGGGGATCGAACCCGGGCAAGAGCTTACTACCCCGACGCTCTAACGATTCGGCTAAAAGGTCTAGACCGGGTCAGTTGGTAGCACCTACCCCCCTCCCCCCACCGTTATAATACTATAACAAGGGCATTTACGGGTACTAAAAATCTGTTCGCAAATTAACATTAAAAGAAGAACAAGTTACTGTAATGACTTTTGGCTAATTTCTTTAGGAAAGGTCCTCTAATTTTTAGTTCCCTGTAAACCGTAAAGGTATTAAAACTGCCCTTTAGAAGACGGTATCATTCTGACATTTGTATACCTCCCGTTTGTATTTATCTGGTAAGTCCTCCTCAGTTGCACTGAAAAAATACATACATCCCTGATTTGTGATGTGACTCCCTGTCATGTGTTTGGACACATATCGCAACAAAATCCTCACAGACCCCCCACCACAGCTAAACAGTATTTGAACTCTAGAGCCCCGTCGCTACAAATCTGTCCTCAACCTTGTTTCCAAAATAAGCCCCGCACATGGCAGAAACGTGTGACGGCCGTGGAAACTAGAGCAGTCTGCGTCCGCACGCCTGTACACACGTGGTCGCCGCCTGGCCTCAGATTTGTTTTTCTCTAGCGAAGGCCACTCATCTTTACCGTGTTCTTGTAATAAGTTGCAGAGGGGAAGAATCTGTATCTACTGGAAGAGATACTCCTTAAAGCCGATGGTGTGAAAAGATTTATCAGATGTAACTCGAAGGAAAATAAGGTTACAAGGTCGGCTTGTGGTTAGGGTTGATGCTCCTATTTCCTACTCACTTGACTCAGGTATAACTGAGTACCTAGCTTCGGTTAGGGACGTCCTGTTGGATAGGATTTGAGTAGGTCGCATAATTTAGGAGAGCCACACCTTGATGATCATACGGCACTTCTCGAAAAGTGAGTAGGGGTCCTTCCCGAGTTGTTCAAACATTAACAGTCTGGTCTCAACTAGGGTTGACATCTTGAAGAAGTGATAGACACCTCAGTTATGTCAACCCTTCCACAAATGTAGTTACAGTAAAGCTTCATAAATAGATAAACCTAATGACGAGTGACTTTGTTAGATGTGTGAAAGCCACGTTGCCGGTCATGTGTGGAGCCGAAAGATGTCCTATATCTGTCCCTGTACTAGCCTGGTATCCAGTCTTACGTGATTGGGGGTATTGGGGTGTTCAGGCAGGTTGTGTCTTCGGGGGCCCTAATAGCTTCCCCCGCCCAGTGCAACAGGCCGTCCCGGTATACGTAGGAGTGTTATGCTAATAAAAGACAGCATGCTTGGGGATTTTTGGAGGGCTAATCAATCTCGTGAAATACACACCGGGAAACCTATTTGAGGCGGGCGGGACAGAGCTCTTTCGGCCCCGACCACGAATCAGACTGGATACCAGGCTATGACCCTGTACTGTCTGGACACGCGATCTACCATGTGCGAGGTATCACTGGGTTGAAGCAGGGGAGCAGCTGCAATGGGGGATACAAACACAATCAGAGTCAAAGATAAAGACAAAATGAGGTACATGTGATTCTCTGACGTCGGCCGTTAGTCAAAACATATTTTGTTGCAAGGAAAGAAAACAACTGGAAGCCAGCTGGCTGCGATTTAGGTCTTGAATGTAAGTAGATAGATGTCTGGGATCAGAGACTTTCATCTCACTTCGCAATGGTTTAAGAACGTGAATATTGACGAATAAACGGTTCATAACTATTGGGAAGTATTAGAGCAACGGTTGTCTCTCCTAGTTACAGCAAAATTTTAATATTTTTCAATCATCTTCAAAGGTGCATGCTTGTCTTCAACCGCTCAAAGACCTTGAAACTGCAGTAATCTGGTCGTGCAGATCACCACGTATACCGGATGAACAATTAGCCCTAAAACATCAATTATAGAATTATATCATTGCTGATGCGATGTTTAGCTGCTGGGAAACGGCAGCTGCACAGTTCCAGGTTACCAGGGGTGATCGGAAGTCGCGTCCTAGTTTCTCACAATCCGCTGACCTCCAGTTACCTTTCCTACATCTTCTGACCCGACTCCTTATCTCAATAATTAGCGGTGAAACCGTCTGAGAATGTCTGGATTTGAGTAACATAATCTGAAAGTACGCAGGAGGAGATAGTACGTGTGACGTCTTTCGTGACAAACCGATATCTTCAAGTCTGTATTAGTGACCATCTCTGCCTGAGGCCACTGTGGCCACTTTCTGGTGGTCAGTTACTCCAAGGCGGTCTTACGAAACCTGTGTAATAGTATAATGGACATCTAGTATATAGTAGAGGGGATTCATTCCTCAAGCTACCGACATCTTGCACACGCAGTTGTCCCTCAGTAAGACACCTGGAGCCGTATAGTTTCCGTTTAGAATTTTTATTCAGCCTGTCACACGACCGGTTTTGCCTGTGTGGCTTCTTCAAGTGTACAGAGGCTAATTAAATGACACAAGTGCATGAAGTTCTCACTTATATAGTATGATGGCCATCTGTAACCATTTTCTTCTATTCAAGCTTTATCTTCAAATAGATTCTAAAAAGGACCCTCCACCCTAACTCGCGGTGTTCGTGTTATATAAGTGTCCCAAAGTCTGTGCTATTCTAACACTCGGCGTCAGTTAGACTAAATGGCCCTGCAATATCTGCCAAACGGATATTTTATGACTCCCGGTAGTATATCACGGATGCCCCAAATGCACACAGTCCACTCTTACAATGCATACTATGCATATAGATTTATAAAGCCCCAGATGGTAGGCTAAACTGTTTACTCAAACAGCGCCGGCGGCACTCTCGTTTGTAAACGGTGGTAAATCATGAATCGTAAATTTCAAACCTGTAACAAAAGGTTTCCTAGAATGTGTGAATGGGCCTCTCATTGCATTTTCTCACGAAATAAACAGGGTTTTAGTCTCGGAGAGGTCAGGCAACGGTAATGCTAATTTTATGAAGCAAGTTTGAACTGTAATTTGTAACACAAGAAATTGGATTTATGCAAAGTTTCTGTATAACTGTACAACTCCATTGCCAAGAAATGAGCAATCCACCACTTCTGTGACGTCGCCTTATGCAGATTACACACGTGACTCGATGAGCAGTGGATCATAGGTTGCAGAAAGCCTGTGGCTCCCCCCGTCTTTATGTAGGGATGGCTGCAATGACCTGGTGTAGATGGCCCATGATCCACTGTTGACCCTCTTCAACTTTTAAGATATAATGCTAATTTTTTTTTTGAGTTGAGTATTCATTCACAAAGCTGATTAAATGTTTATGGCAGCAAGATTATAGTTTTGAAAACTATATGTATGTTCCATCTTTTTACTTTTACAAGATATTAACGTTGGATTTGAATGTTGTTGTTTTTCCAGTTCTGGTCGGCCACAAGAGTGACTTACAGCACCTGAGACAGGTGGCCTACACGCAGGCGCAGCAGCTGGCGTGGGACGTGGGGTGCTCGTTCTACGAGGTGTCGTCCGAGAGCGGGACGGAGTCTGTGGATCACGTGTTCCACACGCTCATCAGACAGGTCAGCAACGGGTCCTTCAATATATGGCCATGTTGATTTGATTATATGGATGACATCCGCGTGCGCATGAATTTCGCCCCCCCCAAAAAAAATTGTTTTTTTTCAAATACTGTAAATCGTACAAAACTGTTGCAAAATGAGCAAATATATACCGTAAATTGCAAAAAAAAATTGAAAACGATACCAATGGCGTAGAATGCCAAAATCAAATCAAAAAGACAAAAATGTAAAGAAATAAAATTAAAGAGTAGATTATTCGCCACACCCCATACTCTGTGTCCTTTGTTCAACCTTCATGACCACCTAGATTTTATGATGAAAGCAACTTTTTTTGCAAAACTTTTTTTACTCGCACGCGCGCATCAGTTCTGGGGTTCAAGAGGATGTCATCCATATAATCAAATAATCATGGCCTATATTACAACTAGAACCGTGTCTTCAGAATCATGCTCAGGACAGGAGACAATGTTTTGGATAGTCCACGCGTATCCAGAACCCAGCCTGCTTCGGAAACGGCAGCAAAGGCTCGGTAGAAAATGACCAAATAGACAGATAACATTATTGGGCAGCTGGTCCGCTAAGGAGTACATTTGAAATGTCGCCTCTCTGGCAATCGTCGTTACAAGCTACTCTTTGCAGCCGCTTGCCGATGCCTGGTAGAGGCTATCCAGAACCGTGCCCAGGGCAAATGTACGTTTTTGAACTATCCAGAAACCTACCACTTTTAGACATAGAATTGCATGGATAGACAAGTTCCTGAAATAAGTACATGGGCATAAGAGGAGCATATATAGGGAGACTTTTTAAGTGGGGAAATCATTAGAAATCATTATTTACATTCGTTATGTCAGAAATCGTTTCTTTTCAAATCTGAGCCTTGGAAATTTTATTCAAAACACTTCAAGCGAATTGTGTTGACAATACAATTTGCTAGTGGGTTGAATTAATTTGCATCATATGAAATATTTTGTCTAAAAATAGTAAACCAATGCAGTTTAACCAATCTCCTCGGAAGACCATACATGTATAAAATCATTCAGAAAATCACCCATCCATCGAAATATATATAGCGTAGAAGTTGAATATTGTTTCTTGAACAAGAACTGAAGACGACATCATTCTCGCCCTCTCTCTAGGTCTTAGCGTCAAGGCAAAGGAGAAAGCTCAGCAGCGGCAGCAGTAAGGACCGGCGGCAGAGAAGTAACAGCATCACCTCCAACCTCTGGAGAAAAACGCGCGCCGCCATCTTGGAAAAACTGCGAAGGTCAACTCTGTAGAGGTCGCGTCATTCAGCTTCCAGGGCCAGTGTGTACAGAATAAGTGCCCGGAAACATGCATGTACAGGAATTGTGACACAGTATGGATAGATGGCGAACTTCGTGTATGATATAAAATAGAAGGTTACTCTTAATTCTGGTTACTCTTCACTACCAGAATTACTCAAAAAGTAAATACGATATAGTCAACCTGGCGTGGGGCGAACGACGGGTACTACCGCCATTCCAACTTATGAAGTCAGGTAAATACTGTAGATAGAATTGAGAGACCGTACGAAAGAAACAGAGATATATACATGGCAATAGAGAGACGTTAGGGAAAAAAATTAGATAGATGGGCGCAACTTCAGACTGCTAGAGTTTATATTTGTGCATGAAACAATGAGACGACTGTGTTTTTACTTGTTTATGATACATCTCGTTATGTAGAGTTATTTCTCTCGAACTCGTATGTAAAACAGTGAAATCTGTATAAGTCTATAGGAAAAAAAACATACGTTATAAATATGTTAAACTGTAAAGTATGTACAGCTGTACCCATCCCTGAACCGAGGCGAAATAGCCTCCGATTCGTTGTAAGTTTTGACCATACGTTTGTACATTTTTGTTTATATCAATTTTATGTAATTATTGTGTATCAACGATAGCGCTGGTCCCGTGTAATTTATAGAAAAAAGTGTTTGACTTAATGTAAATCTCTTTTTATTAAATATAGATTCGTTTTATATGCTGTACAAAGGTTTATATGAATGATACCAATTTCTTGATACGAGTATAGTGCAATGAAAAATTCATATTTTATGCGACTGTTTCTTGTAAATAGCAGCGCCAACAAAGGCCATAGTAGTGGAAAAATACCGAAACTGTGCAATGTTGTTATTGATGAACTGATGAGGTACATAGTACATATTTAACTGTGTAACAGTTTCCTAACCATTATAATGTCGCATCGAATGTGAGTCGCTAATGAGTCTAATACGTGTGAGAGCGGGAGAGACGGAAATAAAGTTTATTTTTACATGGTTGAAACGTGTGTGTGTGTTCCAAGGTTTTTTATTGTGACGACCATATAAGACCATGTTGATTTGATCATATGGATGACATCCTCTGGGAACCCAAAAACTCATGCGAGCGTGCGAATTAAAAAGAAAGTTTTGCAAAAAAAGTTGCTTTCATAAGGAATGTCACAGAGTCTGGTTTGGCGAATAATTTACCCTTCAAATTCATTTCATTGTATTTTCGTCTTTTTAGTTTTATTTTGATGATGAGTTTGATTTGGCATTCGAATTCTACGACATTGGTATTGTTTTCAAATATATTTTGTTGTAATTTAAGGTTTGCTCGTTTTGCAATCGTTTTATACGATTTACAGTATGGTTGAATACTTTTTTTTTTTTTGGAAACGGCCGCGCCGAAAAATTCATCCGCGCGCGGATGTCATCCATATAATGGCCAGATCCTGAAAAGAAAATGTGTGTGTGTGTGTGTGCGTGTGTGTCTGTGTGCCAGTGTGTGTGTGTGTGTGTGTGTGTGTGTGTGTGTGTGTGTCTGTGTGTTTGTGTGTCTGCGTGCACTGTAGACGGGTCTAGACTCATGCGAAAGTCACAGTGTGCATGTTGAGATGAAGTCCCTTCATGTCGAGACATGGGTTTACTTTCTGCCTTGTTGATTACGGATGGGCCGCAGTATTTGGGTCAGCGGCAGTATCTGTTTCACAACAGTGAACTGAACTACATTATACTACATCCTTGCCACACAGATCCGGGACACAGGTTACCAGAGGTCAACACGCGTCAAGCGACGACCAAAATCTCATCAGCAATTTAGCTATAGGTCGCTCCATGGTCGCTAAACTGAATTTCATTGATAAGGAAGTGTTAATAGAAGGTTTGGTGAGTTTCGTTGTTTTCCGAAACGTACTTTAACATCTTGGATCAAATTATTTCCTTTGTTGTCGACTAGGAGACAAATGTAGCTCGGTAGTAGAGGGGAAAAGAAATATGGACACCTGAGGTCATTGCTTCAACTGATCCTTGCCTGAACAAGCCAGTCGACATCTCCCCAAATGAGACCTGGCAGGATCGGCTGTCCTGCAGGCATGTTGACACGGTCGTCTCAGGATCGCGGGTTCCCAACTCCAGTCAAGCCCCTGTCACACATTCACGAATTGGCCTCCTGAACACTACCGAAATGCCCGAACTATGGTTAGGGCATCTACCTCTATGGTAAGGGGTAGCCCCCTTTGTAGTTGTTAAGCGACGGCGTGAATTTTTCCGCGGTGAAATACTCTCTCCCGGCAAACTCCCCCGGGGGCAAAACCGTCCCTCCGCGGCATAACTCGCGTCGCTCCCCGAAAAAAAAACGTTAACGCCGCCTGTTCTGCAAAATTTGTTTGAACGACGTGTCCAATGTTTGGTCGCTTTAATAGCCGGTAACAGGCTCTAGTGATCCTTTAGTGGAAAGGGAGTGTAAGAGACGCCAGCGTAACAGTAAAAACTTCTAGCCGGGCATGTGTCAGTCTCTCACGGGTTACTACAGGACGACCTAACCGTGCGTATCCTGCCCACAGGTTCATTGAACTGAGGAAACCTACTCGTCTTATCTTTGAACTAGAGTTCCCCGATCTCATACCTTCGCCAAATGATGTTAATCTTTATGACTGACAAATTATCGATTTAAAAAATAGGAACCTAATTTTCATGAATTATATCATTTTATCATAATCTCAACCAAAAGACAGTTTTATATTAACAAACAATGCATTCAAGCATTTCCTAATAAATTATGCAAATGAGGTCCTGATTTGAATAAATTATGTTTAATGATGTTCACCTCAATTTAACTTTCAAATACCACAAGTATGAAATTCCAGGCAGTTATCATTACATAATTATAAAATTTCCTCATTAATTATGCAAATTAAGTCATTATTAACATAATCAATATCTTCCCTTGTTTCTCTCGTTGTCAATTACCAATGTCGCAAGCTTCAATTGTCGTATCATGGCATGCAGATGATTTATAGAATTTCCCCATAAATTATGCAAATTACATCCATATTTGCATAATTGTCACATAATTATATTAAGCATCACGTAAGCTACCTATATACCAAAAACCACGACGATCCGTCAACTGGTTCTTGAGTTATCCCCTTTTGAATATTTTCAAGAATATATCCCTGCAGTTTCAGAGCAAGCCGCTAGGGGGCCTAAACTCACGTCACTTCTTCCCCAGCACAAGAGCTACCTACCATCCAAATTTCATCACCATAGCATGTCTAGATCATGAGATATCAAAACCGGAAGTTCAGGTGCAGTACCATAACAAGCCGCTAGGGGGTCCAAAATCTAATCATTTTGAGGTCTCATCAAGACCTACCCAGCTACCAAGTAGCAAGACAATCCATCAAGGCCTTCTCAAGTTATCGTGTTTACAGACAGACACACACACACACACACAAACACACACATACACGAACGCCCCTGAAAACATAACCTTCTTGGCGAAGGTAATAATTTACTGCGTAACCAACTTCGCCTGGTGTTGTTATCAGAAGAATTCACTTGTCGTGCACAACACGACGCAAGGCGAAAACAGGTAAATTTTATGGATGACATCCTCCAGACTCCAAATCTAATGCGAGAGGGCGAATAAAAACAAGGCAGGCCGAAAAAAACAAGGTTCCTACAATTTAAAAATTTGACGCAATCATTGTACAAATGGTTTTGATTCAGTGGGAATATCACATATACACAGCCACCGTCACATATCACTGCATCAAAGTAAGAAACAAAACATTAAATCAGACTGAGCCTTTTCTTGTCTCCTCTCTTCATAGTTATATCTGCCATCATCCTTCCGGCATGGCAACAGACATCTCAGACAGGTGGGTGGGTAGAAGGGAAAAAGAAAGAGAAAAATAGAGGAAAAAGGAGCTCGAACCTGAAAATAAACCAAGGATGTATCAAATTTCCTATAATGAATAAGGCATGATGGACAAGATAACTGATGAACAGGAGGTTCAGCTAACATTACATGTACACTATATCTGTATTCACGGTAATTACAGCAGACAGGAAGATATATTAGAGCATCTGCAAATCTTTTTCAGGTCAGTGCAGAGCGGACTGTCCTGTGCATGCCTGCTACAGGTTCATTGAACGGAGGCTCCACTCTTCTTCTAATTCTTCATGACAAAATACAGCTGCCGGGCAGCCGGCTTTACTTTGTCCATGTCTTTTTGTGTTCACTTAAGATAGAGCTGTTTAAAGAAGCCAATGTTTCATTTAGGAAATCACCACTGTAAAAAAGTACAATGATTGAAAAGTTACACTCGTGCGGGGGCACACACACACACACACACACACACACACACACACACACACACACACACACACATACACATCGTGGCACCGCGACACACACATACACACACACATACACACTGTGGCACACACACACACACACACACAGACACACACACACACACACACATACACACACACACACCGTGGCACAAATATACACACACACACACACACACACACACACACACACACACACACACACACACACACACACACACACACACACACACACACACACACACACACACACACACACACACACACACACACACACACACACACACACACACACACACACACACACACACACACACACACACACACACACATACATACACATACAC
>NW_017803525.1:139582-143303 GCF_001625305.1 Branchiostoma belcheri | reverse complement strand
CTAACATTACATGTACACTATATCTGTATTCACGGTAATTACAGCAGACAGGAAGATATATTAGAGCATCTGCAAATCTTTTTCAGGTCAGTGCAGAGCGGACTGTCCTGTGCATGCCTGCTACAGGTTCATTGAACGGAGGCTCCACTCTTCTTCTAATTCTTCATGACAAAATACAGCTGCCGGGCAGCCGGCTTTACTTTGTCCATGTCTTTTTGTGTTCACTTAAGATAGAGCTGTTTAAAGAAGCCAATGTTTCATTTAGGAAATCACCACTGTAAAAAAGTACAATGATTGAAAAGTTACACTCGTGCGGGGGCACACACACACACACACACACACACACACACACACACACACACACACACACACACACACAGACACCTTGGCACACACATGTACACACCGTGGCACACACGCTCACGTACACAGCTTTGAAGTGTGTGGAAGGATAGAGGAAAAGAAGAGAGAGGGGGTAATGACGAAAACTGAATAAAAGATGCCTCAAATGCCATACATTCATACAACTGATAAGAAATGCTGAAGCAGAGGCAGAAAGATGGTGAGCAGAGGATCCGCGAAAATATTGGTATGGACCGCGTTTGGTACCACAGCGGACAGGCATAACGTTATCTATTTCCCCATTCCTCGCGTCAGGAAAAGTTGAGTTTCCTCACCAATACTGAGAAGAAAGTAGCGTCCTGATACACAGTAACATACTTGTAAGCTTACGGACATGTCAAACAATGTTCTCGTCATTATTTCCGTATCTAAAGACTTTAAAGGGTTTAGTTACGACATTCGTGTGTGTAAGTGAGGGTAGCAGTGTTGCCGCCGGATGTCGGGGAGTGATGATGAAGGCCATGGTTTATTGAATGTGTCGTGTGGTAACGTTTTATCTTCTTTGTCAGCTGGGATCGATAACGTGAATCATTTAACACTCTTTGTGTAATCATGAGATCGTGAACTGATGTCATGCATGTTATAGTCGTATAAATGTCGTACGCCCTATGTCGTGTTACGATTCTTTTTCTACAAACCTTTTACTTTTTTATTTTTATTTTTTTATTTCAACATGTAATCACCAGACGTGATGACGACACACTCAAGTTTTTTCAACTTATATTAATGCCGCCACCATTTTTATTTTTTATTTATTTATTAAGCTTCACAGATTAAAAAAATCTGTGAGGAGCTGGCAACAGAAAGCTAGTTTCTCTACAGGGCCGGCTCCTCAACAGAGATACAAGGTACTAAGACAAAAAATACATCAAGATACTATATCTAAATATAAAAACTAAGAACATACAGTATACGAAAACAGATAACAATAACGGCAGTGTGGTATGACTAAGTGGTTAGGCAGGCATGGCATCTACATATGGAGGACCAGGTGCATATGTTATCGGTGGAATATGAGGAGTGTACCCGGGATATGAAATAAGAGACTAATAACCATGTTGGAATAAAAAAGAATGTTCTAACAACATTCTCTAAACAGTTTCTTGCAGATGGCCGCTGTATCCAGTATAACGGTAAATACCATCAGAAACAGTTTTGACGGTTTAAAAGACGGGAGACGGTTTAAGTTTCACATGATCTCTTGAACGTATACCTAAATTCATGGAACAATTTCATTGCACAGACCGTGTCATTTCAATTTCTCTTATCAAAGAAACTTATAACAGTTCCAAAAATAATAACATAACAGGATGTAGTTTTATCTTCAGTGTCTAACTCTTCCTGTGATGCTCTGGAATTTTTATTTTTTTGACGTTTTTGGCTCAGATAGAGACATAGAATCTATAAATGCGATCACGGTGATAGCTCGCTCACGATTAAGTATTTCCTCTATTTTTCAGCAAGGCCACAGCAAGTAAATTTTATGGATGACATCCCCTGCAGACTCCAAATCTAATGCGAGCGGGCGAAAACAAACAAGGCGGGCCGAAAAAAAACAAGATTCCTACATATTTAAATTTTCGATCTCGATCATTTTACAAATGGTTTTGATTCAGTGGGAACATCACATATACACAGTCAGCATCACATATCACTATCAAAGTAAGGAACAAAACATTAAATCAGAGCCTTTTCTCGTCTCCTCTCTTCATAGTTATCTGTCATCCACCTTGCGGCATGGCAACAGACATATTTGCCCATTTTCGGCATGTTGAGCACTGTCAGAAGGCAACAAAATTTTTCCCAAAATCAGACGACAATTAATGCGCGGGCTGATGTCATCCATAAAAACTACTTGCTGTGGCCCAAGTATAAACAATTCAACACCATCATCTGATGTTGATTGAACTTTAAACTTTGTGAATTCTTGGAACTCAACCTTTTCACTGGTAATTACTGATGAAGATGTCTGGATGATTTGCCACCGGCGATGTTCCAGAGAATTCAGTGTATCCTCATGTTTCTCGACAATCGTACTCTGACTAGCATCCTAGGCCAGTACTTACCGACTACTAATAGCATCCTGGATCAGTAGTTATAATTACTAACTATTAACAGCATGCCAGGCCAGTAGTTACTGAGTAAACGTGGTTAGTCAATAGTTACGCAGTGGGGTCGTGTGGCGTAGCGGCAGAGTGCGCGACTCGGAACTAAGAGTCCCGGGTTCGAGTCCTGACATTCCACCGATCTTGTGCCCTTGGGAAAGGCACTTTACACGGCTTTTCTCACTTAGCTCAGGTGTTGCCCTGTAATGTATTTGTCCCCGGTGCTGGTGGCGGCATTAATATAAGTTGAAGAAACTTGAGTGTGTCGTCACCACTCTGGTGATTACATGTTAGAATAAATAAAAAAAAAAAAAAGTTTCACACTTTTCGAGATAAATTCACCATCACATTGTCGGTGATGTAGCCAGGGTGCATACGGCACGGTCACGTTTGTCGCAGAGTCGCAGAATTTTCAGGCAGACTGACAGAAACTATCACCGACAAGAATCTAAGACAGCATCATCTGTAAACATACAGATTGATCTTTGCAGTTACATGCACAGATATCGCAATAATGACAGTACGACGTTCGTGCGACGCATGTGGCGGAGTCGTGAGTTACAGCTGCGAACGTACACACACACTTCATCATTTATACCGTCGGAGTTCATTGACCTCCTTCACAGAGGTTCCCCCGTACGATGTTGTGGTGATGAACACAGCTTACAGCGCCTAGCGTGACTAGAGTTTATCTCCCAAGGAAAGCTTACATCCAGATGATCGGAACCGGCGTCCTTTCACGGTGTCAGCTGAAGGAAATCACCGGCCAGAACTCTGCTGACATGAAAATTAAAAAAAAAACAAAAAAACTTAGAGATGTCTCCAATCACAGACACACACACACACACACACACACACACACTCACACACACGCACACATACACGCACACACACACACACACACACATCCACACACACACACGACACACAAACACTCACACACACGCACACACACACATGCACACACACACACAGACACACACACACACACACTCACACCAACACACACACACACACACTCACACACAGAAACACACACACACACACATACATACACACACATCCACACATACACATCCACACACACACCAACACATACACGCACACACACACACACACACACATCCACACACACACACACACACACACACACACACACACACACACACACACACACACACACACACACACACACACACACACACACACACACA
>NW_017803525.1:135582-138082 GCF_001625305.1 Branchiostoma belcheri | reverse complement strand
CTAATCTCCAAGCAGATCCTAGTGTGGCAAAATACAGACATATGTATCAAATTGGCAAGGCAGTGTCCATTGGCCAGAGAGCGTCCAGGGCACTCCAGCCATCACTTGATAGAGACGGTGCACGATATAAACTCCCTGGCGCGCTGACGTCACGTATTCGTGAAGTCTCGTGTGAACAAGGTCACGTGTATGTAACCCTAACTCTCGCGAGATTACGTTTCGAAGTGATTGGTCATTTATTATCCTGATTGAGGCGACAGTGGTGGTTGAAAATTTGATCTCAATGTAATCCTTGTGTTGGAAAAAAGTTCAACATTTTACTATCATTTGGTGAAGGTATGAGATCGTTGGGCTCTGTCTGCTACGACCACAATCAGGATACTTAATGACCAATCATGTAATAGATTAACTTGTAGCAAATATTGTCATCTAATCGAGATAGTACCTAATGAGCAAATATTCAAAATATTCAGAAACTAATTTTTTAGGCTATCCTCCGAATTCAACTAATCAGTCAGCGTTAGAAAGAAGTCATGCGTTCACCAGGTATTTCCTAACACAGAAATATCCCAAACTTCCCCAAAAATAACCTTTTGGCACATTCCTTGGCCAGGACGAGGCTCCTGGTTTCTAAATAAGGGTATTGAGAGGTCAGTAATGGAAGGTTTCTCCCGGAGGTTTTCGCGCCATTTACGTCAGAGTTACCCCGGGTAGGTTGACTGAGGCGAGGATTGACTAGGGAAACACGTCGGTATAACGTAAGGCCATGTTGATTTGATTATATGGATGACATCCTCGCGCGCATGAAATTTCGTCTCGACCCCCCCCCCCAAAAAAAAGACCGTCACGGTTTTCGACCATACTGTAAATCGTACAAAATGAGCGAACATATGTCGTATTTTGGAAAAAAACGATACTTATGTCATAGAATTGCCGAAATCTATTCAGGAAAAGAATAATTAAAATGTGAAAAAAATGAAATTGAAGAGTCCATTATTATTCGCTATATCATACTCTGTGAAGTTAGTCATTTGTTTAACCTTAATGACCACGTAGATTTCATACTGAAGGAAACTTTTTTTTCACAAACTTATTTTTATTCGCACGCTCGCATCAGTTTTGGGGTTCCCAGAGGATGTCATCCATATAATCAAATCAACATGGCCTAACTGCGCAGAACTTGTTATGTACATTGTGCCTTACACTTGGAGCATGGAGGTAGAAATTGGAGTGAGAACGTCTCATTTAAGTTCATGTTGATTTGATTATTTGGATGACATCCGTTCGCGCATGAAATTTCAACCATTTCCAAAAAATAGGTTTCAATTTTCATACTGTATTTAATCGTACAAAATAGAAAAATGAGCAAATACATACCGTAAGTTTAAAAAAATGAGAACGCTACCAGTGTCGTAGAATGCCAGAATCAAACAAAAAAGACGAAAATGTAAAGAAATGAATTTGAGGAGTATATTATTCGCCATACCATACTCTGTGTCATTTGTTCAACCTTCATGACCACGTAAATTTCATAATGAAAGCAACTTTTTTATTCGCACGCTCGCATCAGTTTTGGGGTTCCAAGTGGATGTCATCCACATAATCAAATCAACATGGCCTAAGGTGGCGTATTTTCAAGGATGCCATTCCCTGTATAGTTTTCATGACTTACGTTTGGAACACTACACATTCAAAATATCTAAATCAGAAAGACGTGAAAATATGAAGGACAGAATATAGTTTAAATTCGGACATGTCATCGTAGACACCCCCCCCCCCCAAACCTGTACTGCAGGCAAGCGCGATCTCACACCAAGTTCACCGCTCCAAGGTCAAGGCGTCAAGCCCTGCCTCAGCCTTAACCTTCTTATGTTACCAGCAGTCTAGACAGGTTGTTGTACTCTTGAAAATGACACACATGTTCCTTCCAATTAAGAAACCTTAACTCAGGCCACAGAAAGTAATTTTTATGGATGACATCAGGGCGCATAAATTTTTGCCTCATTTTGAAAAAAAAAATATTTTGTTGCCTTCTGACTGTGGTCAACATGCCGAAAATGGACAAAGATGTCTGTTGAAATCGTAAATAGCTAAAGGAGCAGACCATAATGGCGGAGCAGAAAAAGTAACAACCATGATGCCCTTGATTCGTCTTTGACAACTTGTCAACATGGCGCTCACACCGGAGAGGTCAACACGAGCAATCCTGTGTAAGTACCCGTGTCAAGTGCTGACCTCCCGGTGTGGGGTCAAGTGTTTGTTTATCTGACCTTTGCGATGGAGAGTCCGGGGGGCAAGTTGTTTGTCAGAACACGAATTCATCAACCTGCTCTACCTGTGACACCATGTCTGTATCATAATCTCACAAAGGACATGTCACCAGTATGACTCATGCTTACATCCCAAAAGATCAGACGACATTTCTCCCATGACGTCACTTAAGTCTCAGACATGATGAAACGTGCCTAAGGTTTGCTCGTTCTCTCACAAACAGTTACAA
>NW_017803525.1:121700-135562 GCF_001625305.1 Branchiostoma belcheri | reverse complement strand
AGGGAGGGGGGGGGGGGTCCACAATAGAACACTTAGGAACAGCACGAAACTGACTTAAGTGCCGGACACAACGTATGCTAAACAGTATAAGTTACCTTATTGTGTTCATCTGCTAAATGACAGTAAATGTATTGATAGAATTGTTAGTCGCCAATAGTGACTTTCCAGGATTTAGACATGTTCTTAATCATTCCTAATGCATATTGCTTAAGCTCTGATAATATTTGAAGGGCGTATTTGTGTACAGAAACCGTAATTCGGCAATGGTGTTGCGAGGGTTTTTATATTAAATGAAACATTCTCTCTTGTCGCTGGGATTGGGGGGGGGGGTGCTTGACCTTTGCTTCAGCTTCTGTTAAGGCCGCACAACACAGTATTTATGGGCGAACCCCGTAGTCAAAAGTAGTCCGGGCACAAAGTAGTGCTGCACAATACTAGAGAAGGGTGCAGAGATTGTTTTGTGCATGGCATCGAGATAGAACCTGTGGTAAATGTTAGAGGAATACGTCAGTTTTGAGACTGTAAAAGTTGAATTATGGTGCGTGTTCAGTCGGCGTAGATTTGCGCTTGGATACTTGTCCCGCCTAGTACTGTGCCTCGGCTGCAGTTCCATGACCTCCGCAGTGGCGCTAATAAAAGAGGGCATGAGAAAAGAACTAGCCGGCAAATCTAAGCTCATTTTAACATATTTTGTACACTATACCCTGAAATTAAACATATCAAAAATCTGAACCTTGCTTGTGCACCCTACTATGATTTTCAGTGAGTCGAAGTGAGTCACTTTGGGGTCCTTAACTATAGAAATCCCCATAGGGCTAATACTGTGTTGTGCCGCCATAAGCAGACACTGATAAGTTCCTGAGAGGTCAGCTGGAAATTTTGTGAATAACGTTCTTGTGATCTCTCCATTTTACATGCTTCTTCCGCCACATGTACGATGTCACACTTTCTGAATTTGAAATAAGGAACAAGATACTTGTTTGCTGTGATGACATGTTTTACGGCTTTCAATTAATTCTTGCTACAGTCTTGCATTTTGAAACATAAGGCATCTGAATTTTGCCCAACTTCGTCCTCTTGTATTAGCTTTTGTAGTCTGCGAAGAAGTTCACATATAGAATTTACTTGCTTTGGGCTAACACAAACCAAGTTGATGGGAGCTTCTTGCACAAACGTATTCAATGAAACAACTGACGGGTTCGAGTCCTGACATGCCACCGATCTTGTGCCCTTGTGAAAGGCACGCTACACGACTTTCCTCACTTCACTCAGGTGAAAATTGGTATTGTATATTCCCCTGTGTTGGTGGCGGCATTAATATAAGTTCGAGTGTGCCGTCACCACGTCTTCTGATTATATTTTGGAATATAAAAAAAAACAACTGCCGGCAAAGATGGCGGATCTACCAATAAGAAGTTGAGGTACTAAGTAGGAGTTCGTAGCTTTTTCTGACTGACAGGCTTGTCTGACAGCCACACAGACAACGTGGATAACACTCAGCTCAGAAAACGTTACACTCTTCCACCCCTACATCTGTTTGGAGATGGAGGCAAAGGTCCTTGTCCTGTGGCGACACCTGCCCCCCAGGTGTGGTTAAACAAACATGCACGTGTTCTGTCGGGGGGTCGGTCTGGAAATTCCCCATGACGTGCTGGACCCTGCACGGTCCAAGGTCCATGCGGCATGACCATGTTAAGAACTCATCTCCAAGCAGATATCAGGGGTGCCAGAGTAAAAAGTGCAATTTTACGGAATACAGTGCAATTTTACGGAATACAGTGCAATTTTACGGAATACAGTGTAATCGTATTTGCATACAGTGCAATTTTACGGAATACAGATAAATCGTATTAGTATACAGTACAATTTTACTACTAAAATGCACTGTATACTAGTTGCACTGTATACTAATACAATTGCACTGCATTCCGTAAAAGTGCACTGCATACTCTGGTACCCCAGGATATAAGCATCCGGTGTTGAGCCAAATCCTCTAGCTGCCACATACGTGAGAGGTCAGTTGCTCAGGGCTAGGGTTAGGATTTGGGTTGGTATTAGGGTTAGAGTTAGGGTTAGAGTTACGGTTGAATCTGGAGTTGGGATCATTGTTTAGGGATAGGGTTATACTTACAATTGGGCTTAGGTTAGGTTAGGTTTAGTCCCCCAAATCAAGACAAAACACTTCCCACCCCTTGTCTCAGGTATACTGGAAACCCCCAAGTAGTGTCAGAGTCATGCATTTGACAGGATCATGTATGGCTTGACATCGCGGCTCACTGTTTTACGCGTTTCCCCAAATTAGTGTCTTTCTAGTCGTGCAACTCTTCGCTTCCTCCTACGTGCACTACGAGAAACATCTACAAAATGTCACACAAAAAAACACACATAAAACACTGAACTGAGCCGGATACTTTAATCTGTTTCCAAATGAGTTATTGACGGACGGAGGTTCACCTCTCGAAAGATGCACGTGTTGTTTGTGCTGATGTCGACAGAGGGCGCACTTGATTGGCAATGCAACCGTCCAGACTGTATGATCCTGTATGCCACGCGGCGAACATCAGCGTTCTTCTTCAAGGCAGAAACCTATGAAACAGCAATGTGGCTACTCAATCCCTTTGAAATGTTTCTTTTAATTGTCCATTCACCAAGTTTACGACCTGTGACTTGATGAAAGTGATCTATGCGTAAAGCTTTAGTTAATAATTCTTCGGTGGATAAAATAACGTTGTATCGTCAGCTACTTGACATACTTTGATATTCTGTTTGTCTATCATAATTCCTAGAGCCTCAGTGTCTCCTTTCTTGAAAATAAATCTTAACATGGCTTTTCTATAAGCAGTTTTCTTTCGTCGAGACCTAGTGTTAAGACAAATTCAGAAATTCTGACATGATACATAACGTTACGAGTTCGTATATAACATCCACATCAAAACTAATGTCCCATGGCATACTAACGGCCAAATATTTTTGAACCTACTGCAAATGCATTTCCTTAGATAGTACAGGGATACTTGGTGATAATATTAAATTATATATAAACTACTTAGATATGACGTCAGCACATGCTGGTGACCTCACGGTGACGTCAGTACATGTTGTTGACATCACGGTGACGTCGGCACATGTTGTTGACATCACAGTGACGTTGGCACATGTTGGTGACCTCACGGTGACGTCGGCACATGTTGTTGACCTCACGGTGACGTCAGCAAATGTTGTTGACCTCACGCTGACGTCAGCAAATGTTGTTGACCTCACGCTCACGTCATCACATGTTGTTGACCTCACAGAGACGTCGGCACATGTTGTTGACCTCACGCTGACGTCAGCAAATGTTTTTGACTTCACGGTAACGTCGGCAAATGTTGTTGACCTCACGGTGACGTCAGCAAATGTTGTTGACCTCACGGTGACGTCACCACGATGTTGTCTTCACGGTGACGTCAGCAAATGTTGCTGACCACACGGTGACGTCAGCACATGTTGTTGACCTCACGGTGACGTCAGCACATGTGGTTGACCTCACGGTGACGTCAGAACATGTTGCTGACCTAACGCCTCGTATTACAGACGACGTTTCTCTCCCAGTCACAGTTACTGAGGGACTGGCTCCAGAAAGTTCCTGCAGTAAAACATAATAACGTTATATGTAATGATATGTGTACCCTACATATTTTGTCAAGACGTTCATCATTATATGAAGAAAAAAACCAAAAATGGTATGTATGACAAATCAGGGATATATAATTACTTTTACTCTAATGGCTATAGGGAGCGGCCTGGCCTGGCTTGGACTGTTATATATAAAGATCCGTTTTCAATAGAAGTTTTAAATTTGAAGTAGAGAAGTAAAGTAGATGTATATTTCAGGTAAGGATGGGTATCAATAATACCGTTAATGCCTACATAAATTATTTGTTGGATTATTTGTTTAGATATCTTTCTTTCTTTTCATTCGGCCTACTTACGCGTACTGTTTTTTTCAACACATTTCACCCGAAGGCTGGCACAGAAGATATGAAAAAAACACTGCTTACCTTCCCAGCAGGTCCGGTGATATGTCACCCCAGACGCGCACTGGAAGTACTTCTTGCAGTCCTGTGGGTCTGCATAGTAGCCTGTCGCCTTGTCGACACAGAAGTTGGAAGGATCGTGCCCTCCACCAGCTGTAGTAGCAGTAGAAGGAGTGGTCGTAGTCACCCCTCCAACTGTGAACCAGTGGAAATCAGTAATTAAAGTAACGTTTATTAAGATAAACTATAAAGGTAACATTTGCGAAGCCGATACACAATGCTTACCCGCAAACGGTCTAGCCCTCCACTAACTCTGTGTAGTCTTACGTACACACATTCATATACATGGTGACCAGCCCCTCCAACTCTGCCCCGCTCTGTCCAGCACCAGTTACCATGGTGATAACCGTCTGGTACGGGTCATTGACCTTACCTTACTATTTGTGGAAGGATTGACATAACAGGTGACTATCACCTCTTTAAGCTGTCAACCCTGAGACCAGACTGTTTGGTTTGAATCACTTACACCAGGAAGGACCCCTGGTCACTTGGACAAGTATGGTGGGACCTTTAACATGCTCAAGGTGAGTGAACAACTCTGACCACAAGAAAACCTTGCCACCATGTACCTACATAAGTAACCACATTATTCAATTCAATTCTTTACTTATAATTATTCCAACATTGCAGACATACAGTATATAGAAGTATAGTGTTGCCATTGGTATTTGACATTGGTATTTACAATCAATACATTAAAACACATAACATTACATTACATTACATACATATATACATGGATATTTAAAAAGAACCCACATATTATAGAAGAAGTGGGTAAATTCGTCTTCCACTGCCTAAAAAGAAGAAGTCAAACCCAGTAAATATAGTACCATGCATGTTGTAGAATATAGTATAATGCTAGACGTAGATATAGTCTCAGATACCACTGTATTTTCTTTCTTATGTTGTTTGTAACTGCAATTAGCCCTCGGGCATGTATTTGCAATAAACTTTCTTTACTGATATGAACTGTACATCCCAGGCATAGCAAGTTCTGATTTAATACACAGTCTGACTGTAGAGTCTGATGGACTGATGCTGGAAAGAGTTCTGAAGTCTGCAGTACTAGTGATACCTATCCTTACCAGGGCAGGTCTCTCCGGTGTCGCACTGCTGTGTCTCGGCGGCGTCCCCGGGGCAGTCGTCCCCTCCATGTCGCGGTGCGGGGTCCGTGCAGGTCCGCCGGCGGGTTCGCGTCCCCGTCCCGCAGGTCACCGTGCAGCCGGACCACGGGCTCCAGCTGGTCCAGCTGCCGTTAACTATGGAGCAAGGAAAACAACATCGCACGAAAAGTTGGATTTCCTCATGGTAGCAAATTTAAGTCAAGCCGGCAATCACAATCCTTGTTAAAGGCATCCAGTGCAGTTTTAGGCATTGGAAACCAGATTTTTCAAAGCCAATATCAATATTCTAGTCATTTATCTACACACTATAGGTAAGTTGAAAAAACACTATCCTAGCCAAAAATTCTGACGACAAATGGTTACTGGAAAGGCTCTGGGCTGATTTTTAGGGTGCCACTCGAAAAATAAAGGACTCATCTCGGGGCTTGTTTCTGAAGTTTGAAATAAACAAAAGTATGAAATGCTGATTCAAATGTGCTAATATGAAGCTGTATATGTCAATATAACATAAATTGCCTTATTCTGAATATTTCCTGTTTTGCTGCCAACATCACATAAAAAAAAGGAATACATCACTGGATCAAAGCAAAAGTAAAACATAGAATCAGAGCCTTGTCTTGTCTCCTCTCTTCATATTTATCTGCCATCTATGTTCCGGCATGGCAACAGACATCTTTGCCCATTTTCGGCACGTTTACCGGTATGTTTAACGCTGCCAGAGGAATTACTTTTTTTTTTTCAAAATTAGGCAAAACTTAATGCGCGGGCTGGTGTCATCCATAAATATTAATTGCTGTTGCCTTGATAAAAAAAGTCTCACCCGCGTCACTGGCGTTGAACACGCCGGTCTCCAGCCTGTTCTTGATGAGGTTGATGAGCGGGTACCGGCCCTGCTGACAGAACTGCCCGCTGAAGTCGTCCAGATCGACCGCCCACACCATGGAGCCGCCCAGACCCTCCTGCTTCAGGAAGTCTATCTGTGGTGCCATGGGAACGTTCAAGCGATATTATGTAAAATTTTCACTATTTCAAACATCGTTTATTTATTCATTTATAAATGATTGGATGAATGAATGACTGGTTTGTTATGTTTGTTTGTTTCGCATAACCGGTAAACCGCCTTCAGGCGTAACACACCAGTTTTGTACATGTGCGCACATGTACAAGCTGCGTAAGACCGGACTGTAAGTTTTGAACCACTCACACCGGGAAGATCCCCTACTCTTTTCGATAAGTGCGGTGGGTTCTTTAACGTGCATGGGGTGTGGCTCTCCCAAACACGGGACCTCCATTTAACGTCCTATCCGAGGGACGTCCCTAACCGAAGCTAGGTACTCATTTTCACCTGAGTGAAGTGAGGAAAGACGTGTAAAGTGCCTTTCCCAAGGGCACAAGATCGGTGACATGGGCAGGGTTCGAACCCACAACCTCTGGGGTGTGAGCCGAACGCGCTACCGACTGCGCCACACGACCCCACTGTAAAACATCGCAGCCATCAGGCTGAAGTACATTTCACTAACATATATATAGTACATAAAATATTGCACAGCTCAATTTAACGAATAGCGTAAAATATTACTAAGTTTTAAAATAAATAATACACATTTTACACATTTTCTTGCGCCATAAGCCTACCTTGGTTTGCAATGACATTTGGGGAGTAAACTTTAAGATAAACGTTGTTGCGCGGCAAAATCGTTTTGAAAACTGCGAAAAATACCCGAACGAAAACCGCTGTTTGTTGACATTTTTTAGGAGCCTCCTAAAAATACAGCGGGCCTGGCGCAACTTATTCTCATGCTGCGCTGAGTCGCCGGAAAAGCGAAATACTGACACTAATATGTTGAAAGTTATTGAAAATGACAATCTAGATGAGAAAAGTATTTCATATTTTAAATATTTTACTTCATATTTCATATTTTGGTGCAAAATCTACCACCAAACACTCTATTGTGTCATGAAGTCGAACTGTGGTGCCATGGGAATTAGACTACTAGTATTACTTATAAGAACCAAATACAGCACGTTGGCACTGCGCTTGTGCGAAACATGGATTTTTCGACGGTTTTCGTTGAATGTTCGATCAACATTGCATCAGAATATGTTAATCGTTCTGAATGAAGATTAAAGAGTGGGAATTTTGCCTGTTGCAGACGATATATTTTCCAACTCAACATTTGAAAATTATAGACGGTACCTGTATATTTCATCATAACATATTCGAATACGACCTTAAATTAAATAAATCTGCCGAATATGATGTGCACAACACATTGCGAGTTTCGCTCTGGCGCAGTACTTTATGTTCTGCCGACGTGCTACCAAATGCTTTAGTACCACATTGGCCCTAGCTACCAAACTGTTTACTATTGATAAGAATCCTTCAGGACGATGGGCCACCAAACCTCCAACTTCAGTCAGTCGATCTGTGGTAAGGCCACACCGACTTAATTTTATGGATGACATCCGCGCGCGCATTGATTTTCGTCTGTTCTAAAAAAAAAATCCGCAAAAAGCCAGCATCTGTCGGCTGGTCCTATACGTCGCTAAGTACTGCCGTATATTCACAATACATGCTTTGTATTCCTGTGGTTTAGTAGCATTTTTATTTTTGGCCGGAATTTTTTTTATTCGCCCTCGAGCACTAGATGCCATCCATAAAATTAACTTTGCGTGGCCTAATTTAAAAAAATATATATATATATATCAAAATACCAATTTATGAAACATGTTGGACTGTAACGCGGTTACTTACTTTATGCCCGATGCTTTCTTCATCGTCGTACCCGACCCACTGGTTCCCGGAGTAGGCGTACGGTGCCTTCTGTTCGCCGTCAAACACTCTGGTCGCACCGGCAGTCAGCATGCTGCAGATCTGAGGGATAGGATCCCATTAGTCATTCACTCCACTTGGTTCCTTTCCTAACGGCACTATAAACAGATACATGTGTAAATTAGTATTGTCCCGTGTGTTGGTGGCGGCATTACTACAAGTTGAAAAAACTTGAGTGTGTCGTCACCACGTCTGGTGATTACATGTTAAAAAAACATGTTTACCGTTCTAATTTCACAAGAATAGCGACGAAAGCTAGACATGCAGGTATTAACCCTTGTCCTGCTGGCATTTTTACGCAATATTTGTCAATAATTTAATGTCTTTATTAGGTCATATAGACCCGCGACTTTTTTGCCCTGCGGTGGCATCGGTACTTTCGCATTCATTGCGTTTCGCTGCGGTGCGATGTTTTTCACGAAAAACACCCCCAAATCGTACCTATACAGGGTGCTATATAGATGGTACAGTACTGTATTGTGCAAAAGAACAATTGTTGGGCTCCGATATCGAGGTAACAGTTACTCAAGCAAATGCAACTGGATAGATGTTGGAAACGTTCAGTACTGTACCTTCTACCTTCAGAGGTTATCTGAGATGTCTGACCGTTTTAACATCTACTCAGTTGCTTGTGTAACAGCCACCTTTGAGAAGTAGCCTCTCGATTTTAAATAATTGGAGACGTTAGCTTGAAACACTTTTAAATGATCGAAAATTTCTTAAAACAACAAAGAAGATTCAAAATCCACCCTTCTCTGGTGATTATACTCGATTAAAAATGTGTTTTAAAACTAACTATGTGAAATTTACCTCGTAGTAAGAAATGTAGCCGGCCTCCTGTGTGTATTGCGCTGCCGTCCCGCCGCCGCTAGTCGGCGCTCGTAGTCCGGTGTCTCCGCTGGAGAGTGTGAAGGATCGACCGTACAGCGCGATCCCCAGGTTCAGCTTCTCCGCAGGGGCGCCACCAGCGCGCCAAACCTGAACTGCAGCTTGCTAAAAAAATAAATGGATGTGGAAGATTTGCTGTTTTACCTGTTTTTATCATGTGCGTACATTTGAGAATGCCATTTGGGGAAGAAGTACAAGACAATAATAATAATGCTAAATCGTCGGCTCTGTGTCTATTTCGTATGTGTAGATTTTATAGCCAGGTGAGATGCATTGAAGTACAAAGGACAGTAATATAATATGGCTTGCTATCTTGATACATGTATGCATGTGTACATGGGGATTTTATCAGAGATTAGTTGTAAAAAATCATCTGCGTTTTAGTTCATGAAAAAAAAAACATTAACAGAATACTCCAAACTCCCAAGAGTACATTCAGTCCAGAACTACAACATTCTATACGGCAAAAACTATTGTAACTAGAAAGGCCGACATTTGCTTGGGAGCAAATACAGTATATTTCAGTCCATCTCCCTCCCACGCAAACGTGGACTATTCCAAACTTACCCCAGTGCAAAATAAATGAATTATATAGTAGCTATGTAATTGAGAACGAAGATGCAAGAACTTTGAATCTCGACAGCTTTACTTACAAACTTTCACATCACTCTCATAACACAATCTTATTGCAGGTATGCAAATACTAACAATGATGAGATTGGATACATTTTGAAGGTCTAATTGCAAAGAAAAGGAAACTATACAGTACCCTCCCCTTTCCTCGATGTAATATTTCCAACAAGTTCTATCGACAAACTGGTCAACTATATTGTTTTGAATTATCTATCTAGTATAAAGCGCATGCCATAATTGCATTTTTTTGGAATTAGTGATACTGTGAAATTGGTGAAATAAGTGAAATTGGCGAATAGACTTAGTTTCAGCGGATCATGTGACCTTTGCCCTGCAAAAACGGTACGGACCTGGTTGAGTTTCCTGTCGTACCCAGACTCCTCTGCAGCCGGAAACAGCGGACTGTTCAGTCCCGTTACGGCTTCCCACGAGCCGTGTAGATCATACGTCATCAGGTTAATGAAATCCAATTGTCTGCAGAGATAAAACAACAATGACCTATTGATATCATACTAACGTAAAGTCAATTTCTAAAATCATTTCGCCCTGAACTGCACAAGATTTTTTTTAAATTTTATTTTATGATGATTTACCACATTTGTGGAAGGAGCCTGGTAGAGGCTACCATTTAACATCCTATCCGAGAGACGTCCCTAGCCGAAGCTAGGTACTAATTTACACCTGAGTGAAGTGAGAAAAGTCGTGTAAAGTGCCTTTCCCAAGGGCACAAGATCGGTGGCATCTAGCAGGACTCAAACCCAAAGATGAATTGTTAATAGCAATGAGCTACATGTATAGTATCCAGGAGTAGACCATCCTAAGGGTACAAATCGGGTAAATACGTAACGCAGTGTTTAGATCCTAAAAACTGTAGTTACAATAATAAAAACCCAGCGATAGCGACATACACATATGGGTTTTAATCGCAACGGACTATGTAAGAGTGATTCTGTGGTTAAAGGAGACCTTAGGGAAGCCTTAGTACTCACTATAACGTTTAACCCACCCTTGGAAACCAGACAGGCCAACAGGCTAGGAAGGTACGTCCGTAGCTATGTATATTGGGAGTTTGAAGGCACCCAAAGCGATTTTAGGTCTGTAAAATTTTAATTCGATTTTCAAGGTGAACTTTCTGGTTATTTTTGACGTATTTAAATCAATCATATCCTAAAGCATACTGATAGCTGCTCGTTTCGTATCGTACTCTGCTTTTTAAGCTATCCATTGGTGGTAACAAGCAAAATAGGATTCCTTGCTTTTTAGTATGAAAGGCTGACGAAAATGTGCTAAGAAAGGGCAGTACATTTAAATATCAACTATGATACAGATTTCCTCATCCAGAATTTTTTTGTGTTGTCAAATGCAATGATTGCATTGGATGCCTTTAATTTAGAAAACTCACTCTGCAATAAGATTAACCTCATAACCAGCCAAGACACTGCTCTCCCCTGCAGGTACGGCGGCGCTCAACAGGAGGCGCTCCTGGTCTGTCGACAGAACCTCCGCCTCAAATGCCACCTTCAGCTCCTGTAGTAAATAAAAGTAACAGATTATCTATTCATCCATCCGTGTAGTCACTCACTCACTCACTCACTCACTCACTCACTCACTCACTCACTCACTCTGTTTCATTCATTCATTCATTCATTCATTCATTCATTCATTCATTCATTCATTCATTCATTCATTCATTCATTCATTCATTCAACTCTGTCAAGTTGTTTTTGAAGGGACTCGGTCCACATAAAATCATCAATAGTTTATGGTGTGCACGAAGAAAATGAATAAAAGTTGAAGCACATTGTAATATTACCCATTTGGTAAGAGTAGTAATAGTTTAACACTGAACTTCAGAACGGCGCCTTCAGTTGCAACATTAAAAACATGTTGCGCCGAACCACTAAGAACTAAATATGATTATGGAATAAGGAATGATACTATCGTTAATTATTCTTGATTACTGAATACTAGTATGATTATATCTTGAATTTATTATTGTTAACTCTTGTTTGCTTCTATGTGGAGTGAACAATATCCACGACCTCCTTAGAAGGCCTATAGGCCGAAGAGTGATTACTTGTACATGGTTCAAGGTTAACAAGGTTAAGCCCCTGTCACACATTCAGAGACGTTTCCCTATCACCAACCAGTTGGCCGAAGTTCGGGAGCAGTCTGACCAGATTCAAGTCACGCGAAACAAATTGAGTCGAATTTGAGTTAAATTAGAGTCAAATGTGACTGCCAACCGCGCCCTGAACCGACCTAACCCCCAACCCAACCATCCTGTCCCCAACCATGGCCCATTCACTCCCAAATGTTTTTAACATTCTGAAACATTCGACTCTAGTAACAGTAACCGAGTACAGCCAACCGCAGCCGACCTTGCTCCTGACCCAATACCAACCGTAATTCGGGTAAATGGCAGTGCCAAGTTCAGGAGGCCATATTCGGCTATTTGTGACAGGGGATTTCCAAAAAAAAATTCAACCTAGAAAGGTAACATTGAAAAGTAAATGCATAATGTTTACCTTTGCATATGGGCTGCTCTGTTAGTTCTTACCCAAACACATTCATACGTATGGTAATAGGAGTCTAGCTAACACCCCCCGGCATAGTGACAGACGTCTGGTTTAGGTCATTGACCTTATTTGTTGAAAGAAGAAGAGCAAAAAGAAGAAGACTGAGCAAAAACAATGTTTTCCTTCGGTAGTCATGAAAAGAGACATACAAACTCCCTACCTGCACGAGAAGCGTGAACCTGTGCTTGTCCTCAGGGCGCGACCCTGCACGCTGGGCGGGGTACTCCCAGTCCAGGTCCAGTCCGTCAAAGTTCCACCGACGGAGAAACGCGATCGACGTCTGGATGAACTCGGCTCGGTTCGCAGACGTCGACACCATGTCGGAAAAGGGTCCCGAACCGACGTTCCAGCCACCCACGGCCAGGGAGATCTTCAACTCGGGGTTGGTGTCCTGGAAAAGTCACACAGTGATCTCAAACCGATAAATAGCTAATCTACCACTGGTCGTAACAGGCACTTGGGCAGAACGTACTGTGCCTGTATGAGACCGGGATATTTCATGGTTTTTGTTAAATGTTAGGTCAACGATGTCTCAGAATTTTACTTGATGCAAACGATATATCTTTTCTGAAACATCATTTCATCAACACCTATGAAGGGGATGTCATCCTTAGATATGGGAGTACTACTACGAATAAGAAGGAAGCTATCTACACCAGGGCACAACAATCTTCTCTCAACCGAGACGGTCGGCGGTTCCAACTTCCAGCGAAATTTGACCAAGTGCTGACGCCGGTTTTTACAGCGCTTGGATCATAAAGCTAATGAAAACCGAGCATTCGGTAAAAAAAATTCCGGTGAATCGATTTTGTTTAGTTGGAGAACTACTGTTGAATTCCCATTATTACACAATGAGCAGTATGCCTGTCAAACCACAGGCGCTAGTTGAAAACTATGTTGTTTTGTAAACCATTAAAAACTATTTTACAACTTGATTGTTTTGCGTATGTTATAACATACACTATGCACTGACTCAGTCCGTTGCAATCACAATACAAAAGGCATGAACATGATACGTTGAAAGATTCCCGAGAATCATACACTCTGAGTCTGAAAAACACCGTGAATCATACACTTAACACACAGTGTGAACTCGGTCTACAACCTAACGAGAATTCCAAAGACCATACGAACAACAACAAAAAAAAAGTCCAGTGCAAAAGAGAAACCCCGATAAAAAAAGCCTAAAACACGCCAAAAGTAACTCCAAACCCAAACCTCTGCTTGGAGAGTAGGTCTGCGATACTTTCCTGTAGCGTGTGTGAATCTGGGGAGTGAGAATGACCTCACCTTCAAGCGATTGGTACGCTCGTACATCCCGGTCTGCCACGACGTGCTCTCGTCATTCGCCTCATACGCCTTGAGCCGGTTTCCCTCCAAGATGGCGAAGGCGTACATGATGTGGGTGCAGAGCCAGGGGTCGATGTCCTCCGGCAGGAACGTGGCCGGTTCGCTCCGGTACTGCGCCCAGTTAGTATGGTAGCACACGCGGCGGTACGTCCGGCTATCTGGGGCTGAAAACAGCACAAATACAAGGCGTAACCCCGTACACGCAGACACATATACACATACACGCATAGACACACACACACACAAGGGCGCGCGCGGGCACATGCACACACAAACGAGTACACATACACACAAGCGCGCGCACACTCAAGCACGCACGCGTGCACTCATACACACACACGCACATGCACACGCATACACACACACACACGTGCGC
>NW_017803525.1:90151-121680 GCF_001625305.1 Branchiostoma belcheri | reverse complement strand
ACTTCAACCTGAAATCATACAATACTTGCAAAAAAAAACAGGTTGGGACAGTTCATCCTCACTTCGGGACAATTGAAATTTATTTTTGGGACTTATAAAGTCTTATTTTAAGCCGGATCCTTCCGTAGTTGGACCCTCAGATCTTGTCCATGATTGCTGTACAGTTATAACTTAGGCCATGTTGATTTGATTATATGGATGACATCCGCGCGCGCATGAATTTTCGGCCGTTTCCAAAAAAAAAAGTTTTCAACCATACTGTAAATCGTGCAGAACAGTTGCTAAATGAGCAAAAATATACCATAAGTTGCAAGGAAAACATTTAGAAACGATACCAATGTCGTAGAATGCCAAAATCAAAGGAAAAAAGACAAAAATGTAGACATGAATTCAAAGAGTAGATTTTTCGCCATAACATATTCTGTGCCATTTGTTCAACCTTCATGACCACGTAGATTTCATAGTGAAAGCAACTTTTTTTTTTGCAAAACTTTTTTTATTCGCACGCGCGCATCAGTATTGGGGTTCCCAGAGGATGTCATCCATATAATCAAATCAACATGGCCTAACGCCCCCGGCAAAATTACACCAGTTTCCCTGCATCACTTTAGTTCTGTCCCACATCTGGGCCATATGCTAATGAGTACACCAGAGACACCTACTGGTGGCTTGAGTGTATTGCAGTTATTGTAGACGGCCCTACCTACTTTAACCAATCATTGTGGCCCTTTTGCATCACGTGAGGGTTCTATTCCCAGCTCAACTGGGCAGCCATGATGCCTTCTGACAGTTCAGAGGGAAAATTGGCTGAAAATCCACAAAATATACAGCGTACAGCCAAAAATCGCCCCCCCTCTCCACCCTTGGGAGTTGAGGGAAGATACAAAGACTTTGTTGTAGTCTTTCGGGTGAAATGAAGTTTTCCCAGTCTCAAACCTTTGAAGAATAAGCAGTTTGAGGCTTTGTTTACGACATGGATGCCAGTTGATAATGGTCAGGATCCTGTGTTTTTTGCAGTGGAGACTCAAAAATAGGTACATATGCCATATTTACCATACATTTGGAACTATCCTTGTGGGAACAAAATAAAACAAAAGTGATAGTAATGCAGTACTAGTCTTTGTTGTGAGAAATTAATGATTTCAAAGTAAATCTAAGTTTAAAAAAGCAGTTCAAAAATAATGGATTCTTTGGGGTACAGAAATACTAGGCAAACAACTATCAAAGTAGCATGTAAGTGGCTCCAGGCCTGGACCACATGCTCCAATATACTGAACTTAGAATGGCCCTCACAGAAAATCTGGGATCCTGACCAAATGATGACTATGAAAAATAAGTAGTGAAATAGGCGTGGTTTAAGATGTGTGTAAGATTATTAGTGGCAAAACTGGCATTAATAATGAAAATGGCTGGTAAATTACCCTGATTTGACCATGTGGTGAAATGACCTCCCGGCAGCACCCCCTGTTCATGAGTGGGTGTTACTCAAGGGGAAACCCCCAAAGACCATGTATGTCTGGTGTCTGTATTAGAGAAGGATCTTGTTTCTACATTGATATGATTCACAGGGTTCCTTTCAAGAAAACCACTTTAATAGTAACCACTTCCAACATGAAGGGAAGCAAAAGTTGCCATGCAGTCGGCCATCTTGATCTCGTGAAAAATGGCACGTGACAGCCCTTATCTTGCGTGAACCAGCGTGGCTCATTTCGATAATTTATTAAATATGCGCACAACTTATGTGATTGCAATACACACCTGGACATACCGTCCCGGTATCGCACTCCCTGTCCTCAGACGCATCACCCTGACAAGCAGCGCCCCCGTTCTGTGGCGCGGGATTACTGCAGGTCCGACTGCGCCACTCCCTGCCCGTGCCGCAAAGACCCTGACAGGACGACCAGGCGCCCCAGGCCGACCAACCACCGTCAACTAGACAGCAACAGGCACGTTGAAACGGTTTGAAATTGCTTTCCTATACCGACAGGCCTCGTTTCATTCACAAAACGAAAGAAACAAGGTTACCTAAGATGTACGTTAGAGTGTATCTACAGGAGGCACAGGAGGAAAACAAATTACAAGTTCTATTATCTTTTTTGGGGGGGTGGGGGGGGGGAGAAATTGGTCTTTATAATCTTACCTGAAGGAAGCCTGTAGTCTGCGCAGCTTGCGCAGGCGCAGTGCTCGCTGCTTGCACCGCAATACCCATATTCGGAGCAGCAGGGAGCGTTGCTGTTCGGGTCACACTCGCCAGGGGTCGCTCCTGAGGCGGGGTACTGCTGACCGCAGCGCCCGTCTGTCCGCCATTTTGGATCTGAAGAATCACCTGTAAGCAGCAGATGCACACAATGGATACAGAAAGAACGTACGATAACACAGTAGACAGGAATCTTCGTTATAAGCATTGTGTTACTTGGGATAGAGTTGGTAATGGCCAAGTCCTCACTTGTAGAGGTTTGACTGTATCAATCATCATTTGAAGTTTTACAAAAAAACAAGTGATTTCCATGACTTTCTCTGAATTAAAACTGAGCGACAAACTGCAACAGATATTCTTCATATTCTTTTGAGGGTTTCTAAAAAAAAGCCATAACAATTAATACTCTTCCACAGTCGTTTTTAGTGTACTCGAGAATTGAGTTTATCACCTATTTTATGAAATGATAAACAGGTGATTAATCAAAAAAGATTAATAAATTAAGGAACAGATGAACAAAATGTAAAAAAATGCAAATGAGCGGCAATGCGCACGTGGGCTAGCTTCAATTGAACCAATGAACAAATAAAGAAATAGATGAATGAATGAATGAATGAATGAATGAATGAATGAATGAATGAATGAATGAATGAATGAATGAATGCATGAATGAATGAATGAATGAATGTATGAATGAATGAATGAATGAATGTGATGACCCTACCCGGACAGGTCACGCCGGTTTGACACGCCTGAGTCTCCAGCTCGTTCCCAGAGCAGCTCACGCCGCCGTTCTCGGGCGCAGGGTCGGTGCAGGTGCGACGGCGGGTGTGTGTACCGGCCCCGCAGGTGGCGCTACAGCTGCCCCAGCTGCTCCACGTGCCCCACTGGCCGTCCACCGGGGATAACGGCTCCTCCGCTTCAAGATAAAGAGGGTTGTTATTGTCTTTATTTAGAAATGCCTTCAATTATTTGTAATTCTCTAGGAAATTTCACCGTTTAGAAACATTTTGAACATTCAACATTCTAAATACTTCCCAGGTTGTGTCAAACATTTCAAATATTCCTGATATAACAGCGCTAGCATTCTACCGTTTTTACAATTATTTACAATTGTTTGTAATATTTTGTAAATGGTTCAGTGGGCTGGTGTTTGGGAGCAGGCTGGCCAGACTTAGGCCAAGTCTGCCTTTCTACTTGAATCAAATTTGAACTAATTTTGAGATTCACTTGAATCCCGACATCGACTCGAACACTCGATCATGACTCCCGAACACCAGTGGCCAACCATGGCCGAACCTCCCGTCCACACCCGCATGTTTTAACCATTTTGAAACTTTTGGCTGGCGCAGACGAACAGTAGCCGACTTCCCTGAACACCAGCCAATAACAGCCGACCTTGCTCCAGACCTACCACCAATCATATTCGGATATGTGTGACCACAGGGGTGAGCTTCAACCAAGCATGTGCAGTGCAATTTTATGGAATACACTGCAATTATACGGAATACAATGCAATTTTACGGAATACAGTGCAATTTTACTAGTATACAGTGCAATTTTACAAGTTTACAGTGCAATCTACGGAATACAGCACAATCGTATTAGTATAGTGCAATTTTACGGAATACAGTGCAATCGTATTAGTATACAGTGCAATTTTACTAGTATACAGTACAATTTTACTAGTAAAAATGCACTTTATACTAATACGATTACAATGTATTCCGTAAAATTGTACTGTGTACTAATACGACTGTACTGTATTCCGTAAAATTGCACTGTATACTCTGGCACCCCTGATGTGTGTGAACACTCACTGGGCGGATGCGCCTGGCAGTCGGCGTGCTTGCAGATCCCACAGAGCACGTTACACACCGGCCGCCCGAGGGCGCTCTTACACGTCTGTCTGGTCACGCACAGCTGGCAGTACGGACAGGCGGCCTGTTGCAGGTCTCCTATTACCTGGACAGACAGTACAAACCCTAATTATGGCTTTACCACTATGTGTTGAAGTCATACTGTTTTTCCTCATGTTTTTTCTTCTCCTTCTTCCTCTCCTTCTCCTGCCATTTCGTTAAATGGATTCAATTTCTTCACTTTTAAGCAAAATAACACGAAATTTGGCATGAAGGTAGAGTGGACAAATACCCCCAGGCGTTTTTTTTTCTTCGTTTTTTCGATACAGGCTATCAAAATTGTTTTATTTACGTTTTTCGGTCATTTTTCGACAAAATCTGTACATTATGGGGGTCCTGGGGACCTTGTATTATAATCAAACGTTCTGAAATTTGATATGGGTGTGCTTTATATAGCTATCGACAACAATCAATTATAACGTTCTGCATGCACCCCTTTGAAATTGTATAATTTGGGACTTTTGGACTGTTTTGGAGCCAATAAACTGTACATATAGCTAGTGTCGGTGCGTGACGTAATAGGAATGGAATGTGGAGAGGGCATGGGGCAGGCAGGCCCAAATATGGGCATGCGGGCAGCAACAGGTGTGCCCATGTTTGTAGATGTCGTTTTTCATTGGCTGTTCGCTAATTCCTTTATCTGCTACCACCTGCGCACGCCGTAGGCACATTCTTATAATTGGAACAATTACTCTGTCAGTTTATAAGTTTGGCCAGGAGAAAGGAGTGTTGTAAATCGGTGGAACATTGTCACATGTTTATATACGTTGGCTTTTTTTTACCAACATTTAAAATCTTTTAACCAGATAAGCTACAGCTACAGGGCTATTTTTATTCATCCAGCCGACCTCTTGGAAGAAGAGGCCCTGTGTTACAACCGTGATTCAAAAACGTACTGTGCATATTTTATGCCCGCTACGAGGTTCAAGCTAGTCGCAATCGGGGCGAGTGCTATCAACAATACAGCAAAAGGTTCGGGTTCCATGTACCCTCGACGACCTTAAGAACAATCACGACCTGACAGCTGTACAGGATTCCCTGACTATCTACCCTCGCTGGCTTCTGACTGCCGCAGGAAACGGCTTACGGCCCGATACTTGAGTGTTTGATAACGGCTTGATTTAAGTTGTCCCGAGTATGCAAATTAATCGCATCCAAGCGCTACCAGCAGGAAAGTTTAGACTCTACCTGTTCCTTCTAGCCCAAACATCTCTAAATTGGATCAACATTTTCAAGGGAAATTGTAGTCCGTGGTTAATGTCTTTAAAAAGACATTAACCACGGACTACAATCTACGTCGCAACGCAATTGTGACGTCTAGCTACCGACCTGGTCCTGCAGATCTCTGTTGATGCGAGCCTCGCCTATAGTCAGTACACCCAGAAGGACGGACATCACAAGCACAGGACTCATCTCTCAGGCTGTATCTGCACCTGGAAACAGAGAGTCATCAGTTTTATCAAGAATTTCGTAGTGGCGTGTGGTGTAGTGGGGTCGTGTGGGTCGAGTGGGGTCGCGTGACGTAGCGGCAGAGTGCTTGACTCGTAATTAAGAGGTCCCGGGTTTAAGTCCTGACATGCCACTGATCTTGTGCCCTTGGGAAAGACACTTTTCACGACTTTCCTCACTTCGCTTAGGTGAAAATGAGTTTTGTATTGTCCCCTGTGTTGGTGGCGGCCTAAATAAAAATAGAAGTTGAAAAAAAATTGAGTGTGCCGTCACCACGTCTTGTGATTAGATGTTGGAATATGAAAAAAAAAATGACGGTGAGACAATTTTCGACATTTTGAGCCCGCCATTCCTGCAGTGGCCAGAGTTTTGTCAGCTTGTTGACGCTATATGTAGAAAATCCATTTTCTACATATCATATGTGTATGTTTGGGCTTTACGAAAAAGATACACGACTTGTCATATCTTAACTATTCATCTTATTATCTAACTCATATTTTCTGTTTGAAGCTAATTAATTTTAAATCTCATCAACAGATTACGTAAATTTGCTACTTTTTGTGAAATACTAAACACTTTGGTTCGTGTACTAGTGTTGATGTAACAAGTACTTTTAGCCACGAATGTTTCTTTTTATAGCGATAGCTTCAGGCATCTATCTATCGGTACGTTTAAAAGGTAGTTTATCATTCTGGCGTAGCTAAGTGTGCCTTAGGGCGTACATAGTGACACACAAACAACACACCAGGCCTTATCATAGAATTCGGCAAGAATAATCTGTGGCCAGGAGGGCAAGGTGGGGAGAGTCAGTCCGCGGGAAGGTTGATTTTCCCTTCCGCTGCAATCAAATTAACTCCAAGCCAAGCTCCCCTGGCCAATTCTTCTCCCTATTTTGCCAAATTTTTACTGTTTTTGAATCTGCAGTGCTAGTGTGGTAGAGACTAAAGCGAAGGGGCCAACGACCTATCCTGTGTAGTAACCCTGACCTAATAATCATCCCAATTACACAAACTAATCATGGCAGAATAGAGTCGACCGAAGGTCTCGTTTGAAGCTTGAATATTTCTTTGTCATAAGATCACGTTTTGCACGGTGACATTTAATTCCCAAATTTATTATCGTGAACACCTGGTATCCAGTCTGATCGTGGTCGGGGCCGCAAGAGCTCTGTCCCGCCCACCTCACATCGGTTTCCTGGTGTGTATTTCACGATGTGTTGGGGGGGGGGGAACCAAATCCCCAAGCATACTGTCTCTTATTATCGTAACACTCCTACCGGGACGGTCTGTTGCACTGGGCGGGGGAAGCTATTAGTGCCCCCGAAGACAAAACCTGCCTGAACACCCCAATACCACCAATTACGATCAGACTGGATACCAGGCTACACCCAAGTACCTTTATGCACAACCACATTAGTCAACATACACCATTCAATCCTGTCGAAAGTGACCACTCAAGGGACTTTAAGAAATGGTCATCGTAGATAGGTGTCCGCTTTGGACATGTGGATTGTAAATGGTTGGCAGAATAATACAAGGGACCACAAAACAGTTGTCACAATGACCAGGTGGTCTTTGTGCAGCGTGGTCACCATTACAAGTTTTTGACGACTACAGAAGTATAAAATTTTGCATAAACGGTGCAGAACGTTCAAGTGCAAAATTGTGTCGTGTAAGTACGGATTTGTCGTACAGAGTAAGAGTATGAGCAGAAAATGTTGTCTTTTACGAGTGTTTAGAAGTTTGTCGTACCTGTAGTGTCCTCCTCGTAGTCCCGATCTCGAACGAGTGTATGTCACAATTAAATAAGCTTCGGCGAGTTGCCGCAAAGCCTCGCACAGCCTTACGGCGGAAAGGTAACGGCGTCCCGTATGGCTGCCTGGTTTGCTCCGGTCAAGACGTGACGGAGTCTGTCTGTGATCTCTTTCTACTGCGTCTCTCTCTATATATATGTAAACTGAGAGACCTGTTAGACCTGATGTACCGACTTTGTTTAGAATGCGGATCTGGCTAAAATGGATCTAATACTCATAGGTCAGAAAGGGCTAGCCTCCGTAGCAGGCTTATAGAACTGGGGGTTTGGTGATCTGATTGGCCCAGTCCTCAAAAACGGGGGTAATTCAACCAGGCCGGTTATGTTGTCTACATGTATATGCAATCAGAAAATAGCACATAAAAGCTCCCAAAGACCATGAAGACCCCCAAATCCCCCAGTTTTTGGCATGCTATGGAGGCTAAGAAAGGACAGCAGGGATACTTATATATAGAGACAGTCTTTGTACAACTCTAACCTCGAGGACGAATTCTACGCAATAAGGTACCAATCACTGAGCTTCCCCATTCACCAGGTGTGTCAATAGTGATTATATATAAATACAGTCATTATGGTGACACTAAGGATGACGGAAGCCAGACGGAGATCTATCGCCTAACCGGTAAGTCCCTACGATTAGCGATAACTCCTGTTACGATGGTAGGATTTGTCCCTGTACTGGTGAGTATATACTGCTGTTTACATGTGTTTCCTGACTACGTTTGACGAATCTGAAGGTTAACTTCCACTAGGCCCTCAAACGAGTGTAAGGATTTGGTCAAAAAAGGGATTAATAATGATAATTTATTCGCAAAATTGTCCCTGAAGGCTACTTGCTTGTACACTGTCAAAGAAAGCAAGGTAAAGGAATAGGAGTTATACAACTACTGTCTAGTCAGCTTTTATATAAGAACTTTATTGCACGACAATTTTACACGATACAATGTATGGCAACAACTATTGAACAAAGTACTCAAAAGAAGTAGAGAATATGACCTAATATAGGATAAAAGGTACATGTAATATCTTTGATATAATGTTACAATGGAGTAGGACTAATCATGCGATTCTGTCCTTTTTCGTAACAACAAAACAGTCTAATATATTTACCTAATTTTGCATTCTCTCTCTCTCTCTCTCTTTCTCTTTCTATATATATATATATATATATATATATATATATATATATATATATATATATATATATATATATATATATATATATATATATATATATATATATATATATATATATATATATATATATATATATATATATATATATATATATATATATATATATATATATATATATATATATATATATATATATATATATATATATATATTTATATGTTTTTACTATGTACATGTATAGTAGTATAGTTAATTTTCTCCTCTGAATGTAAATGAATGCGTGAATGCGAAAATGCAACCACAATAACAGATTGCCTGAACGCTACATCCCGTTTGGATATCGTGATTACTTCTTATTTGAAAGTCTTCGGGTAAAGAAAACCATTTTTAGTTTAAGTTTCCTTCAGTGAAACCGCAGAGATTTGTGGCAAAGCCCCAGTTGCGTGACTTCGCCTAATACCCGCGCTAAAGCCGGTGTGTGTTCATATCAAGTGTCTTTACTAGAAAAGAGGTACGGATTTAACGCACAATTGTTGAAGACGTTCCCATATCGGCTGGGTCGAAATGCGGTTCCTGTGACGATGTAAAAGAAATCTCCCCTTTTGTGTAAGTACCAACCTCTTCACAGTGTTGTGGAATTCACCCAAAGCTTGCTCCACTGCCTGTGAAAGCTCTTTAGCGTTCACAGAGTGCATTGGCCTCTCCCTCCCTATCTTGAAAGTTCATCTGTGTTAGCAGTAAGAATTCCCTTTATACTTAAATATACTATAAACTAAAATACTATATACCTTTATACTATAAACAGATATGTTCACCAGCTTTAGACTATTAGATAAAACAGAAAAATTCGTATTCCATATGAAACTTGACAAACCATGTATCATTAGCTCCATATGTTCATACATCTACAACTGCCTCAAGAAGCGAGAAGAAGTTGAACCTGTTAATAGTAGTTCACATTTAGTATTCATAGTTTAAGTAAGTTGTTCATATATTCTTTTTCCCTGTTTGCCCATGACCTGTGCTTCATTAGCTTGTAAGGGCATAAACGTACAAAAAAGGTAGTAAAACGTTAAACTTTATTCCAACACACAATTTACAGGGATCAAATTTTCAGCGACTACTGTCGCCTTCATCAGGATAATTAATGACCAATCACTTCACAACGTGATCTCGCGAGAGTTACGGTTTACAAACACGTGACCTTATTCACACGAGACTTTACTGATACGTGACGTAAGCAATTGATCAAAAGTGCCAGGGAGTTTATATCGTCCACCATCTCTATTAAGTGAAGGCTGAAGTGCTCTGATATATATAGCCTCCTTAATGCCTCTTAGCAAGTAGTCCTGTTCAGTGTCCAGTATTCTAACTTTCTGTTAGTATTCTGGTCATTAATTATCCTGATGAAGGCGACAGCTGCAGTAGTCGCTGAAAATTTGATCCCTGTAAATAGTGTGTTGGAATAAAGTTTAACGTTTTACTATGATTACTACCAACACAGATGAACTTTCATGATAGTACAAAAAAGGTAATTATGAAGTAGGTTTAAACTGTAATTTCCAACACAAGAAATTATACTTACATGAATTTTCTAGGTATATAAAAAGACATGACCCGGGTTCAAAACTTTGGAAGTTTCACAATACATACATGTAGAATCGCCTGGGCCTTCGGTCTCCTTTTTAATTGGACAGAGTAAAAAAAATTAGGACACGCAGCTAGCCTTCTTTCCACGGGGTATTACGGAGGTCATCCGCATCAGGCCCTCGAGAAAGACGGGGGGGGGGGGCGACCACAGACTTTCTGAAACCGATGATTTTGCTCGCCGAGTAACACAGCACGAAAACACATTTGAGCCAACTTTACGAACTGCATTAAGAGATATCAAAGGCGGCGAAATATTTTAGAAGCCTTTACGACATCGAAAAGACAACTGAATGGGAAACATGGCCTTTCCGTAACCTTTCCACATGAGTAAATGTCACGTTAATATAACGTGTTTCTTTCCGTAAGCTTTACATGGACTTAAATATAATGTAAAGAAAGCATTGCGGTAATGAGTTAACTAGAGGCATCTCAAAAGCCATACGATCTTTTTTTATTATCATGACTTAGTCCTTACCAACCTCGCGCGACTAAACACAAGCATTTTATATGCTTTTTCATCTTTGGTTTGTCCTAAAATATTAAATATCTTCCCTAATTTCTTGCTGAATCGTCGCAAGACCTGACATTATTATGCCTAGTCATTTCTATATGTTTATGTCTGGCTTTCCAAAAACTTACGGTTCCTTTCCTCGTTCTATAAACAAGATTTCCGCCGACCGGAAGACATTTCCCTCTATACAGATACTTAGAGTATAGAATTTTCTTCTTACACAACCAGTAAGGATTCTCACCTGCTTACGTTTCTCGCCGCAAAAGCGCCACGTACTTGAATAGCGGCGAGTTGCAGAACTCCAATCAGAAGCTCTGAGGAAGGTGTCTGATAGACATCGAAACGTAAGCAGGTGAGAACCTTACTGGTTGTGTAAGAAGAAAATTCTATACCCTAAGTATCTTCCAACCTGATGAAATTATTTACGGGAGTATAGGCGTCGTAAAGCTACAGGAAATGTTGAAATTGTCTTTTCTTATAGTCGCAAAGTTTTCCCTAAATTGAAGCAATCGCCATGTTTTCCACACTAATTTGAGATCGGCCAAATATAACACACCATGCCTAGCCCTTTCTATATGTTTATATCTGGCTTTCCAAAACCACAGTATTACAGTTTCTTTCCTCCTTCTACAAACTGTCAAACACGCTTTCCGCCGACCGGGATACATTTCCCCCTCTACAGTATCAGTATAGGCGTCGTAAAGCTACAGGAAATGTTGCGTTTCTGTCTTTTCCTACCGTCGCAAAGTTTTCCTTAAATTGTAGAAAGAGCCATGTTTTTCACACTTATCTGAGAGCGGAAAATGCAACAACATATGATTAGTCCTTTCTAAAAAGATAATTGCAGTCTAATTTTAGTAATTTTAGTTTCAACAATAGAATTTTATGGCTTTTATGTCAAGTTACACATGGTTTCCAATATTAATAACATTCCATATAATTCTATGTAAATTTTATCATTAAAATAGCCATAATTTATGCTAATTTGATGACGTCATTAGCCAAAATCCAAGATGGCGGACCATATTATTAGAACAGGTATATACAGGTTATTTTCCTGAAAATTTCATCAACAGTTCCATTTCTTGTTACAAAAAAGGTTCATATGAACGTCTTTAGTCTGTAAACAATGCAATTTAGGCTTTATCCTGAAAAAAATCTATTTTTCAAAATTCAAGACTGATGATCAAAATGGCGGATAGCTTAAATATGCATGACGTCATTTTATGACATCACAGGTGTTGCTATGGGCAACATAAGACTTAGTACACACTAATATTCTGTCATAAACACTTTTGGTAAAGGTATGTTGTATACCAGTTTTCAGGGAATAACCTATCTAGACGGTTTTGGCATAAAAATTGTAGATTTGATAAATTGTTATATTTTTTTTTACTAGTAGACCATCCTCTAAAAATAGGTGGTCATACCGTTCGCGAGTTCTGAGGGGGGGGTCAAATGCCCCCCCCCCTCCCCGCGTGTGCACTATATGACATCCAGTAGATTTCTAGCGGGCACCAATCAGAGGGCTGCTGACGCGTCACCGACTAGCGGCTATTAGCACCTTGTTTCATGTAAATGCCATGAACTCAACCAGAGCGCGTGATTGTTTCTTGTTTACTTCAGTACTAAGTACTAGTACTTCCACAATCAGTTTGTAAAATCATACCTTAGTTTTGTAAAATCATACCTTAGTAAAATATACTTTGATGAACGAATCGAAACGGGACTGTAGCGATCACCACGGGAAGGAACAGATCTTAGCGAAGCCGAATTGTGGAACCTCAAACTACTGTGTGTTTGTTTAACTACTGTGTACTGTGTGTTTGCGTCAGCGGAAAGGCTGCCGAAGCAACCACAAACACGACTACATAGTACATTACTGTTACTCTTCAATGATAGCGTTACATTATCTATCATTGTCATTTGTGTTAATTCCTTAAAACATCTACTGTTAGTTTTTGTAACATTACGTAGTGCTATAATCTGCGTAAAAAAGTAGGCTTCATTGCGTGTTAACTGCTAAGTCGTCATGGTATTGAAAACTGTTTCATTGTGCCGTTCTTCTACAAACAGCCAGCAGACTTATGAAGATCCCCGTTCTCAACACAAGCTGCAAACTAAAGTAATGGCAGTCCTACGAAAATTCTCTTTGTAATGTATAAGCGCTTTATATCGACGAACAATGGGTGTGAAGTGCGTGTTTTCGCACATCTTGTGCCACCGGATCAGTGATAATTGGCTACTCTACAAGTAAAAGAACCGGGTCCGTGGGCCTTGATAAATTATTCATAAATCGGTCGCCGCTAGAAATTTACTGGATGGCATTCAGTGACAAAAAAAGCCCGGTCTAGATAGGTTTAAAGATCTTACCACACCAATGACCCTATCAAACTTATGACTGAAGTCTTGGACAGCCTGTTCTTAATGATATGAATCTTTATTGCATGTTCTTGCCCAGATGGGCTAAATGCACAAGAGGGTATGCAGTATGCAAAAATATGAGCATTTCATACTGGTGCGCTATATTCTAATGCAAAGTTCTAAGAATCTATACAATACAAAAATACTATATACTACCTATCATCTACTGTTACTTGCCCTTTCTTCTCTCTTTTTGAAACATTTGGAAACACATAGTTTGTCTACTGTACATTCGTTCTTGCATGACATCAAGTGTTTAAACATGTCCTGCTTTGTTTCTCCAAGCAGATCATACGGTGGCAAGGCAGTATCCATTGAGCAGATCTGCTACCGACGATTCGATGGCTAATGTACACTGCCTTGCCACCGTATGATCTGTTTGGAGCTTAGGGGGTGCTTGCGTATTGTCAGTCTCTCCACATCCAACTCCCATAACCTGCTTGAATCACCAGCTGGTTGCACTTAAGGGGGCACACCCCAGTTTAATACTCTATCATGAACACTTGTCGTTAAAGTTATGCTGTATACCATTGCTGTTTTAGGGCATAACCTACTTAGACCGTTTTGGCCAATAAAATCAGATTAATGACGCTATCTTGACGTCATATTGCGTTAACGCCATTTATTTTTACTAGCACACCATCCTCTAAAAATTTGTTGGTCATACGATATACCGTTCGCGAGAATGAGCCCCCCCCCCCCCCGTCACACGAAGCCAAAAAAGCCCGGTCTAGATAGGGTAGATAGGGTCTAGACAGGGTTATGTAAATGGACTCCACATAGGTGGCAGCGGTGTATGGAATGAGCCTCGGTCACAACCCGCCGTACGTGCTTCTGCGTGCTGTCTACGTGCAAAACGTGGGCAAACGTAGGGCATCCGTGCGTGGTGAGTACCGCCTCCGTACGGAATCCTACGGATTTTGGAGCACGCAGACACGCCGTAGAACTTGAGGTGCATGTAAAACTTTTTCTACGTGCGGTCTGCGGATTGCCCACCCGTACGTGCGAGTGCGTCCGACGCGCGTGCACCGTACGTGCCGTGCGGAAGAAGCACGTGTGCGTACGGCCTCGAGCTCCTTACGGTAAAGTTGCAATCGCACAGAGATCGTACGTTGTAAGCACGTACAACTCACTCACCACTTGCACAACGTAAGATGCACGCAATCGCTCACGGCCAGACTTGGCGCGCGTGCAGACCACACTCTTACACCCTGCGCAACCGTGCGAGTGACGTGTGTCGACGCCACTCCTTCCCCACGTTTTCAGAAAAAACGTAGCAGACGTAGCCTCCCAAAAAATGTACGGACAAAAAGCACGAACGGCGGATTGTGACTAATTAAGGCTTTAGTGCGACAGTCTCTGCCGCATAGTATGCCACATTTGTAAGCTGGCACATGTCTGTTGCAGAGTTGTTTTCTCTGGGTCCACATCTCTTCTTCCACGCAGTGCCGCACAGTGAACGCGACAACACAATGAGTCAAGATCGCCCTTCGTCCTTTTACTTCAAGGGAGTGCGGTTCGACAATGCGGTCAACCTAAAGGCCTTGGAACTGGTGGACTCATTTGAAGTAAGAGACGACGACGTTTTCATCTCCTGTTACATTAAATCAGGTGAGAAGATTTTGTCTTCTTTTCTTTTAACGTTCTTTCATCTTTTCCATCTTCTACCTTAGGCAGACTGCAAGCTATGTAAGCCTGTATGATGATGATGATGATGATGTCGATGCAGCATATACTCTTACTACCAGGCTTTGGGAAACTGTTGGAATTCTGGAAAGAGTAAAACTTGGACAACTAGACAGATGATATGCTGGGAGTTAACCCGCGCTATGAGAGAACAGTTTGCCGCTCCCAAACTTTTCTCTTTAATAGCCAGGTCCAAGTATCTGTCTAGTTTGCCTATTTCAATTCTTTCCTGCCGCTTCCACAGCCAGCTACCACAGAGCCGCCTGCCTGCGAAGCGGGTGTGTTACGCCGACGTGCGTGCGGATACAGATGATGATGAACGGTCTATTAAAACAGAAATCACGCAGCACGAAAGCTGAATTGCTGATTCAATACAATACAATCTTACTCAAAACTTGGTCTAAAATGTATCCGTATCTGTATAGCCTGTATAACCGCCTTTCGGCGTAACACACCAGCTAAAATGAAACATAAACATTATTGGTATCATCATATAGACAGTTATACATTCGTAAGATCTGGAGATCAAACCATAGTATAAAATTGTAGAGATGAATGAATGAACGAATGAATGAATGAATGCCTGGTTTATTAGGTAAAACATTGCAGCCATCAGGCCGAAACACGTTTTACTTACATAGTACATGAAAGTACGTTTCACTTACAAAGGACACAACTCAATATGACGAATATCATAAAATATTACAAAGTATTAAAATGTCGATTAAAATAAAATATTACAATAACAAAACATCTGAGTATGGTTGATTTACAACGTATTATTTATATTAAAATAATTCAAAAGCCTGGTACTATATAAAGTTACATGTGCCATCACGGAAAAACTTCAAGGCAAAACATCAAGGAGGGACAGCTGTTACTAACGCTATTACATCAAGCACTCAAAATCCTCAATATCATCTTACTCCTCTTTTTCAGGAACAACATGGACACAGCAGATCGTTTCTCTGGTGTGTGCTGAGGGTGACATCAGTGAAGCTAGTAAAGTCCTTCTGCAAGTGCGCACGCCCTGGCTCGAGTCTCTGCAAGCGTCAGGAGGAAGGTTGGGTGTCGGTGAAGGAGTGCCTCGGCCGATACTACTGAAGAGCGCCCCCTCCCCGCGACTCATGAGTACGCACCTGCCCTACCACCTGTTACCCCAGCAAGTCAGGGACGGGAAAGGAAAGGTGCAGCTGCTTTACACTTTTTACACTGTTGATGTGAATAAATAGCCTCTACCAGGCATAGAAAGCTGCTGGAAAGAGTAATCACCCAAGTAGACATAACATGTCAGGGGAGTGTGGGCATCTGTCCAGTCACTTTTGAAATTGAATCTGAGAATGACACAACTTTTATTCGACAACAAGGTTGGTAAATAATAGAATAAAAACAGCAATGTTCTTATTTAAAACCTCTTTTTTAACATGAAATGTCGACTCTTGTAAAACAAGTGGTTGTGTATAGAGAATTTTGCTAGCACGTCTCCAAATATATAAGGTCTATGACCTGGACCAAACGTCTGTCACTATAGTTACTGGTGCTGTAGCAGACTCCCTGTGGTTTTGGGTTACATTATGTAGCAGGGCAGAGCTGGAGGGGTGGTTTGTATAAATTATATATAAATATTGATGAGTAAAAATAAACAGAGCAGTGTAGTTTATTGGCTTACACCATTTGAAAGTAAACATTAACGCATTTTGTTGGGAATGTAAGCTTGGGTGGAAAATGTCTACATTTCTTTCTTTGTTTTACTAGATCATCTACTGTGCTCGGAACGTCAAAGATGTGGTCGTCTCGTGGCACAACATGAGAAGGATGATGCAGCATATGACCTGCGGAACCTGGGAGGAAAACTTCCAGGACTTTATTACTCCGGACCTAGGTCAGTATCCTGCTGCATGTCTCAAAATCTCAGGCACTAACAGACGATGATAAATATCACTTTTTGTTGCATTTATCTGAAGTATTTTGTCATACGGAATCAAGAGGTCCCGGGTTCGAGTCCTGACATGCCACCAACCTTGTGCCCTTGGGAAAAGCACTTAACACGGCTTTCACCACTAGACTCAAGTGAAAATGAGCATTGTCTGTCCAGTATTCGCTTCTATGTGCGGGACACAACACCAGCAACAGCTGCCTCTGTTCCGCGTGTATTGCATTGTTGCAATTTCAATAAAATCAAAATCAAAAATGTTGTCATATAAAATATGTAATGTAAATATATAAAATAGATATGTCATGTGAGAGGGGTGAATCGAATTCTTATGATTTTCAACATTGAGGTAGCTTAAGTCAAGACTGACTGGATATCTAATTTGTAAATTATAAGTTAATTTACATCATCAAGGTCGTGTTTTGTTTATATTGCTTGTATCAACAGCATTTTACGGTTTCTGGTGGGACGTCATTCCGGAGTACTGGCGACACAAGGATGACGGCAACCTGCTCTTCATCAAGTTTGAAGACCTTAAGCGGGTAGGCTTTGAGTTGAATATCAATTATGACGTGATCTCTCGGCAAATATGACTTTAATATGCCTACCTGCCTGCCTAAATGCTTAGGCCAGAACTGGCCCCTTGCTCCTCTTCATTGTGACGCAAACTTTAATATGACGCAAACTTTTATATAAATGTCGTAGATTTCGGCAAAATCTGCCCCTTTCCAAAGTCATATCCAGCTGCTTAAGTAAAATCCATTTTCAAACCCAGATCACATTCAACCGAACAGAACGCATGTTCCATTTAGGGTCACTTGCGATCAGGTTTTTTTTATTTATGGGTCGACGTTGATAGGTTGCGTGCGTTGCATGTGATTAAAGCATCACGTGATTTATGGGATCTCAATCACCACTAGTAAGGTCACGGTTATGTTATCAGGGGTGCCAGAGTATACAGGGCAATTTTACTAGTATAGAGTGCAATTTTACGGAATACAGTGCAATTTTACGGAACACAGTGCAATTTTACTAGTAGAGTGCAATATTATGGAATACAGTGCAATCGTATTAGTATAGAGTGCAACTTTACGGAATACAGTGCAATTTTACTAATGATATTGAATGACGTAACCTGGGCCCGGCTTACCAGGGACGCCGCTGACGGAGTGTACTCACATCTTTCTGTGTTTTTCGAGCAACTTTGAACCGTCCTCGTAGATAGACTTTTAGTCAAATCACTACATACTACACACAGGGCATGTTACTACACAGGGATTATTTCGAATTCGCTCGAAAAACACAGAAATATGTGAGTCAGCGGCGTCCGCCATCTTGAAACTCAAGGAAAGCAGGGTCCAAGTCACGTGATTCAACCTCATTAGTAAAATTGCACTGTATTCTAATACGATTGTACTGTATTCCGTAAAATTGCACTGTATACTCTGGCACCCCTGGTTATGACAAGTATAAAATGGGGATTTCAGATTAGTCAATGTCATGTTTTTCATCTTTTTTTTCATCGTATATGTATACAATGTACGTAGGACCTGCGAGGCCACGTGGTGAAGATCGCAAACTTCCTGGGCAAGACTCTGTCAGACCAGCGCATAGACCAAGTGGTGGCGAACTGTACCTTCTCCGCTATGAAGGAGAACCCGGCTACAAACTATTCCCGTAACCCAAAGCTGCAGAAGATTTTCGGCAAGGCAGAGGGAAGTGAGCTTGAGTTCGTACGTAAAGGTACCTAAAACTGCATTCAATGCCCTTATATTGTTGCTAAAAGCTAGTTGTTCCAATTGGTACGCGCAGTGTATAACCAAGGGAAAAGCGCCGATCCTAGCGAGAGTGAGAGAGAGAGAGAGATTGCTGACGAGCCATGACATCTATTTTTTTTAATCTCAGGAGAGGTTGGTGACTGGAAGAACTGGTTCAGCGCGGAGGAGAACAAGATTCTGGAGGCGATCCACAAGGAGAAAATGGCGGGAACAGATCTGACCTTCGAGTATGAGTAGTGTCTATTAATCGCCAGTGACCCGAAATGGAACATACGTTCTGTTCTAATAACGCCAGATCTAACATGGTGGGGCGTGATCAGTGTTTGAGTAGTGTCAGTTATGGTGTGGTCACGTTCGTTGTAGGCTGTTGTTCGATTTTGATGACAATGACCTTTATTACGTATTCACGCCCTACATTAGCCAAATGTTAGATAACTGACTGACATAGGGGTAGGGGGAACAAGTGCTACATTACTGTGCTGCGTCTATATCTACAAGATCTCCTCTCTTTTGAAACAAGTATGAACAAATTTACATAGTTTTCCATATACATGTACATCGTATTCCCTTGATGACATAATATGTCCATTTTCGGTAAGTGCGTATACTTCTGTTCTTACTGAAAAGAACTAAAAATAAATTGATAATCTTTATGCGGAAAAACTGGCAAGGCAGTATGAAAGTTACACTTTGTTTTAATTCACAATAATGTATATATATTTTCACTGCCGGTGCAGTTAACAATGTGGTCGCAAGGTGGACCTTCATCGGATCCATACACGTGTATGTACACACTGGAACATACATTCGTCATAAATAATGTGTGTTTTCTGTGCGTGAAGCTGCATGATTAAAGCTCAACATAATTATACCAAGGAGGTTTAAAATCTTGATCATACTCAACGACTGTATGTGTTACAACGTATGGCAACTAAGGCAGTTTTAGAAAACTACTTTACTTTGACTATGTACATGTAACGGGGGGTGCCCTAATTAATTCAGACCTACCCCTAATTCCGTACTAGTTTGAAAAATTCTTTTGCGGCGTTATGCATGGGAGCACGTGACTAAAAATAACCACAAGAATTACAAAGTTTTTGTGTTGATATCGGCAATCTCACAAATTTTGTTTTAATTCGTACACACTGACAACAGACAAGTGAAAAATCTGTTTAAATTCGACGCTTGTTCGGGGGTTGACGAGCGTGTCAAAAATGCAGGTTTTGCTTTTGAAACAGCCGCTTTGGAGCAAGTCACGTAAAAAGAGGACTTGTTTGGGGCAGAAAAACAGTTTTAGATTGTTTTAGTCATAATTTGTGTATCATAATTTCTAAACTCTCTTCTCAGATCGAACTGTGTTAAACACTAGGTCGGAATTAGGGCACCCCACCGGCAAAATGGCAAAAAAAAAACTGCCGTAAGTTTCGTGAACCATTATGCTTGGGTGCAAGGCGCTACACTAAAGTGAAATACACAGCTGTGCAGCTTTAATCGTTGTGATCTTCATCTGTCAATATTATATCTCATGTTGCGCTGGTTTTCTTTTAGATAAACTATTACCAAAGGTATGTGCGTTTGCATGGAACATGGGTCGGAATTAGGACCCCTCCCGTTAGTATAGTACTTATAGTACCGTCTGGGGAATCTCCGCCCTGTCTGTCAGGAGGAGGTCATGTGACAGGGCTTTACCCAATGATAGACAAGAGTGGGGTTTTCAAATCTACTCAATATACCAGTATTATTGTTGCTGTGCGTCTACTCGAAGGAGACTTGGAGTCGTTTGAACCCGCAAGGCTTGGCCGAGACACTGCTTTCATCACCAGATGTGGCCACGATTTACGTTGATTATGTTTATGATTTGAAGTTATGTTTTCTTGTAAATTCCCTCAGTTCATGTTGAACTTCGTATTATTCATTTATTTATGTATAACTTCCAGTTATATTGATTTCATTTACATCTTTTGTTATGTACTTTGTATAATTTATTATTCTTTTACTTATTGTACACCCCTGGGCCTCCTTGGAAATCAGCTTTGGCTGAAGGAGCTACCCAGGCGTCTTTAAAGATTAAATAAAAATAAAATAAAATAGAATAAAGACAAATCTACCATTCTGTTCAAGGAAATTTTGTAATTTTGTATTAATCACTTTCTGACCTACACTTTATATTCTCTTTATTTGCCCAAATAACAAGACTTTGAAACAATGATAAGGGTAAAAATTTAAAAAAAGCAATGGATACAATTTAAAAAAAAACAATAGGCAATGGGGACCCATGCTCACCGAAACTTGTTCTGTGTTGATATGGCCTTCGTCACAAAATAGGCTAAAACTTTTTAACGATACACTTTTGAGGATTTAACATTATCATAAGTGATGTTTCTCTTGGTTAATATTTTCCCGGTTGCCTGTTCAGCCTATCAGAGGCAAATATGTGTACAGTTTAATACAGATATCAAACGTAGCCCAGCTCATACCCCAAATGACCCGAATCTCGCGAACAATTCTCTATTATCGTAGACGATTTGTGTGCGGGCATCTCAACGCGCTGTTTTTTTTTTTTGTCGATTAATACACAGAGGCACCGTCTATAAAATTCAAAGTTGACCTTCATCTCACCCACACAGATTAGTCTGACATTTCCAGAAGAACAAAATACCTCGGTAAAAAAACTACACGGCGCTTGGTCTGCACAATATGTACATATTTATATGATCACAAATACGTCGTTAGACCAAAAGATGATATAGTTATTTTAAATATTGATATAACATTTACTGCTTTAAATAGAAAAAAAAGACTTGGCGGACCAAATCGTTAGCTCCAGTGTAACCATTTTTTTTCGAAAATGCCATCATATCTCCGTATTACGTTTGTAATTTCAAATGTTACATATTATAGACCTTAATATAAACTTTATTAGTCAATTTGCATCATATTTTAGGCTCTATGTTGAAAAAAATATACTTTCGAAAAATCTGTTATTGGCGATCCAAGATGGCGAATAGCTTGAGTATATATGACGTCTTAGACTTCAGTGTTGTTGCCATAAAAAATATGAGCTGGGCAGAACTTAATATTCTGTTATGGACACTGTTTGATTTTTGTTGACTAACTTTGACTTTCTAGCAACAACCTGTTTCGATGGTATTAGTTAAAAAAACATATATGACTCATAAATTATCATGTTGAATTGTATGACACCAAAGTTTACTAGTAGACTCTAAGTAGCCCCCCCCCCCCCCAAAAAAAAACCCTTCTTGGCTCCAGGACCACAAAAAAAGCCAAGAATAAAAACGTTTCATAAAATTGCCTTATTTAAGACAATCCAATCAGATCAATCTAAATACACCATTATGAGGTTCTATGACTCGCTGAAAGCTGCTTATATATTATAGACCACGCCTCAAAAGGTGAAGGACGTTTCAGCACAGCTGACTCAACACTTACACGGTGGTCAAATCTGGGCTGCAAATTTCCACCTTAGCGCCTAGCAAAGAATACCATAGCAACAGACCGCCATGTTATTGTAAATAGCCGGCGGGACATCCGGGCGGCTCTCGGCGGAAAAACGTCATTTGCAAGAGCTTGTAATATATGATGCCGGCCGCGATACATTTCATATCCTGTTCCTAAAATGAGGTCCTGTCCCTGAAATCAGAACTTAACGACGTTTTGTAAAAAAAATTATCAAGCTTCTCTTTCTGGTTTAAACATTTTGTTATTTGCTTGATTGCTTAACAAAAAGCCCGTGACACAATGATTAGAGTATTGATTAAAATAGAACTATTTTGACCGAAAGATACAAAATTTTCACAGTTAAGAATTGGTCGGCCGAAGATGATTCTGAGGCAGACATCTTACCACGATGTTTTTTTTTACTCGTTTCTTTGTTGTTGTTGTTTGTTTGGCGAGGGGAACACAAAGGATAAAGGTAACCTAGCAGGTCCAAGATTGACTTTTGTCTCCCACACAAATAAGTCTGCAAAATATGTACATATTCATGAATACGTCTTGAGACTGACAGATGACATAGTAATTTTGAATATTCATACACTCAGCTTTTGCTGTTTTAGCCCGTGCAGCCGCCAGACAATTGTGCAGTAAAGATGTACGAGGAAGCAGAGCCTGTCAGGACTCCGCAAGCGGGGTCCGACAGGAAACAACCCTCCCATGACCCTCCCGGCCGCCTAGGGAACACTAACGGGCATGTTCACCGTGGCAAACAGGCTTGTCATGAGTATAAAGGAGGGCAGGGAACGTCATCGAACGTTTACGAAGAAGCTGAGGTGGTGAAACTGAAGAATATCTCGGGAGACGTGCCTTATGGAACTGACACGTCTACAGGTAGGGTGCGGCTCCTCAGATTGTATTCCCCCTCCTTTCGGTATCAGATGTTTCGATATATACAATAGAAAAAAAAATAAGAAATTTTATCCGAAAAACATATTTGATCGGAAATTGTTTTAATTGCGTACATTTATTTTTCAGCTTATGTTCCACCATACCTTTGTTTTAATGCTTTTTTGTGTCTGGTGGCGGTGCTGGTATAGATTCGATGCATCGTCATCTTGTCAGTATTTCTTTATTTCTGTTCAGAAAATAATAAGACATTTTAGGAAATAAAGAAAATACGAAATTACATAATCATGAATAAGATCATATTGTAAATTCAGGCTAGTTGCTTGGAGAAGTGTCACTTCACATAAACTTCCATAGCTTCCCTACGTGCATTACTGGTGAAATAAATTAAATATTTTACTAAACCTGTGTCATTTAATATTTCCTTGTCAGACACGGACACCACACCACATGTGGGAGCGCGTGTGTACTGCATGGTGGCTGCCCTGGCAGTAGTGGTAGCTCTGGCCATTACAGGACCCATCCTACTGATGTTCATCAAGGGGGCCTACAATCACGAAGAGGTGATTGATTTTTTTGTTATAAACATTTTGCTGCAGCAATTTGTAGAGCCCTGTAAGCCTCTGAGATTGCACAGATTTAATAAATGTAGTTTGTTTGGGTTTAATACCAAGAGTTTAGAACCAAAATACAATTTTGATCTTAAAATCGCCCAAAAAGTATGACATTCGATAAATGTAGACATTTGGGTTTGATAAAAATACATTTTAGATCCTAAAATCGTCACAAAAAAGGTAAGACATTAGATAAATGTAGTCATTTTGATTTAATATACCAAGACTTTAGAGCCAAAAACACGTTTTTGATCGTAAAAGCGCCAAAAAGGAACCAAGGCATTTAAGAACGGCATTAAAATGACAAAATTTGCCCTTGAAATATCCAGCGTCTTTATAATATTTCTTGTAAGCATTTGTGAGTTGTACATTGTTTACATTGTCTGACAGGACTAATCTTATTATAACCTTTGGCTAGTTGAGTAGCCATGGCTGTATATTTTTATACCCCGAATAATACAACGAATGGATTCGCTGGGTTCGGCCTATACTCAGGGCTAGGAAAAGCTAGCTAAAGATGATGCACCCCCAAGATGTAATGGTAGGAGCAAGTGATATTGTCAGTTGTACAGTCACTAGGATGACGTATTACTAAATAGATATGTCTGGTTGACAAAACTATTTTAATCTCCGAGGAGGGGGGTAACACTTGTGGCGGCAAGGTGTGTGTCTCTGGTGGACGTATGAAAATAGCCAAAAGCCCTAATTTACACAATTTAAAGTAGTGCACGTTGAAAGCTTGAATGGGGTTTTGTAGACATATGTCCAAGGTATCGCCATACCAAATTTCAGGTCATTGGGTTTTATTACCAGGGCTCCAGATCCCAAAATGTATTTTTTTTCCTAAAAATTACCAAAAACCCAAATAAAACAATTTTTTCAACAAAAAAAAAACACCTGGGGTATTTGGCTACTCTACCTTTATGCTAAATTTCATGTCATTTGCTCCCAAAATGAAGAAATTGAATCCATTTAACGAAATGGCAGGAGAAGTAGGAGGAGAAGAAACATGAGGAAAAACAATATGACTACACCACATACTGGTGTAGCCATAACAAAACAAGATGAGAGCAATTCATGCAAATGGATCATGCAAACCAGGTCCTTGTTATATATTACATTTAGTGCTGTAACATATTAATGTTATTCGTAAATATTTGCCATCGGCTTTCCAAGATCAGGGTGTACCAATGGCATTCTGCATATCATTCTAACTAAATATTCATTGCATTGTTGATTTTTTTAAACATATACGATCTAAATAAGTATTGTCTAGATAGCTAGCAGGCTTTTTCGGAGATAGATGCTCAAAAGATTGTGCCAGGGCCGATCTTATTCCCAAAATTGCCATAATATTTACGTTATACTATTGTACTTAAAAATATGCATTTTTTTTAGATAAGGCATTATCTAAGTTCTGAACCAAAAAGTAAATCAAAAATTGAGCAATATATTACGACTGGCTCTTTCTAATATGTTTTGCTTAAAACTAGATGATAATTAAAAATGTCTTTCCTAGAGTGCCGTTAACAGTATGTATTACATGTTATTAAAATTCATTTTCTGACTCTTGATAGCAAATTGTAATAGGACCGGTCATTTTTGGATGGTAAACATAGTTTATCTATAGCTAGACGTATAAAATGACTTATTGATTTGAATATAAATGTCATGGGTACACATACATGTAAACTCAATATTCTAAAACATTACAACAATGTGGCCTTATGACAGAGCAATTGATAATGGTTGTAAATAAACAAAATGGCAGTCATAAATTATAATGTAGTAGTATCCGTAGAGATTGTCTACCACATGATCCAAATACATAATAAGTGTAACAACATCTTTTTAACAATGTTGTATTTTTCAAAGAAATTTATACCCTCCTTTTAGTTCTGTAACCCTTATTTCACATTTAGAACAAATCGTCGTCGGATACAAGGATACGAGTATTGATGTTACATGCCTAATGAGCTGTAGTGTCCTGCAGTGTCCGTAGAGCGCCCAAAAGTAATGCACTCAATTAAGGAGTGCAACTTTTAAACCGCTGATCGCTATCCGAAAATAAACAAAAGTAAACATCTTGCATATGATCACTGTTGTCACAATTTTCTGTACTGAAAGTGGATAAATGTAAAACTTGAAAAAATGGCCCAAAAAAGTGCAACACCCTGGTACACCCCGATCTTGGAATAGCCGCATAGGATGATTTATATAAGATTTAGTCAATGTGGTCCAGCCGGACAATTGCACGAAACAGAGATTTTCATATCGGTACAATGATGATGTACGAACATACCTTATTCAAACCATTTTCACTTCAACCTTTAGGACATATCCCACATTCCAACTACAGTGGGTGTCTTCAACCTGGAACACAAGCAAAACCAAACTGCCGCTATGGAACAACTTCTTACTGAGAAAACAGGTAGGTTGGTTTAAATCTTGCGTTTCATGCTTACAGGGGTGCCTGTACATTAGGACGCATCATACCTATAAAACCGCATCACTGTGCCAAAATGTACAAGTCTTACAAAAATCATCCAAGGACGAAAGCGCCACCGGAAGGATCCTATGAAAAGCGTATAAATACTATGTGAAACTAAGCGAATGTTATTGAAAAGGCACCCTTTAATATACAAATTGCAGCCTTGGTCATGTGTCAAGATGACATGCGGGTGGAATAACAATGTGACCAAGGTCGTGTGGGCACATGTTTAGGCACCTGCATGCCAAATTTGTGTGTGTGTGTGCGTGTGTATGTTTCAGCACATTTGTGAACGTCTTCATTGGTTTTTATATTATTTTAGTATTTTGGTAGGTCATAGGAAGATAGAGGTTAAGGTCAAATATGGGCCTCTCGTGGCTTGACCTTGGTACTGCAGCTTCCTGTTTTGTATCTTTTGTCCTCAACATGCTATGGTCTTGAATTTTGGTGACAGATAGCTTTTCCTGTCAGGAATAAGTGGTTTGGATTTGGCTTGTTATGGAAGTGCAGGAGACTTTCTGGTAAAATGTTTTAAAGCGAAAAGTACAGAAAGGAACGATGTATTTTCATAATTTTCGCCTTTGTCAGGAGGCTATGAAATCACTTTCTTTTATATAGTGGTAGACACAAGGCGCCATAAATCTTGGAGGCATAATTCGATGTTCATGATTTTAGTAGGCAAGCTACCGTTGTAGAGTCCAAGGTTAAGTTCGAAAATGGGCTTCGTGGGGGATCCCTACGTTACTGCAGTGGATCTTTTGTTTTTGTCTGTGAACAGGATAACTCAAGTACATATAAATGAATGTTTTTTTTATTTTTTTGCAGACAAATTACCGCTGTAAAGACAAAGGTCAAGTTCGAAAATGGGTCTCGTGGAAATCTCCACGTCACTGCGGTGCACCTTTTGTGTTTTTCGTTTTTCTTGTTAGCAGATTAATTTTAGAATCTGTTAATTGATGTGCATGACTTTTGGCAGGCAATATACTGTTTTCAAGGTCAAGTTTGAACATGGGCCTCGTGGGGGGTCCGTGTGTCATTACAGTGGACATTCTGTGTTTTTTTTTGTTAGCTGTTAAAGTTCTGGATAAGCAATCATCTGGATTTTTGAATGTTAAATAGGTTCAGGGGCATAGATAAAGTTGTGTAAGTTTGAACTCCCTTTTGCTTTTTCGAGCAGTGCAATGGGTCTTTTTTGCGTGAACATTTGGAAGTGCAGTCGATTTCTTTTATCTAGGTTAGCGACCTTATTTCCGTAAACGGTGGTCAAATCTGAGCTGCAAAGTTTCCAAATGTCATAGAATCCGAACAGTGTTCGATCGTGTTCGATCTGGGCAATTCGAATCGAACCCGTGTTCCATTTCGGGGTCACCTGCGGTCATTTACAATAAAGCGGCAAAACAAGCCCTTCTGCCTGAGCGCCTAGCAACAGATAAAAACAACACTTTTCTATAGATACAAACAGTTTCCTGGACAATACATGTCCGCTATTTTTTTGGTGGACATGTAACATGTAGCGAAGCTACTGTCGTATCCTTGGGTGACCTTGAATACTGTAATAATTCTTTACACCTGTATGAATAACACAATGCACACTTTCTGGCAATATGACATGTCTGCAAAACTCGTTCAAACCTGGAAGCATGGAGAGTCAAACATACCCCATTTACGGCTCAAAATGACTGTCACAATTGTCCCGAAAGTTTTGTTTCAGGGATTTTTGAAAAACGGCCTGAATTTTGAATTATGGGTAATTTAGTGAGAAAAATATTTAAAAAATGCAATTTTTTCATCAATATGCCGACAAAAGTTCAAATGCCAACTAGACTTAGAATCAGAAATTTAAAAAAATTCCTAAAAGACGACTTTTGATCTTATTCCTACAAAACATATACAAAACAATGATATTAGGGCCGAGGGCATGTATACATTATGTCTGTTCTTTGGTCATGTGTCCCAGGAATTTTATTGAACTACGAGGGCACAGGGACCAACAACGTGAATTATGTTCTGCAACCATGTGTCCAAGGTACCAGTATACCCGATTTCAGGTTATCTGGATTTTACACCAGGGGTCCAGGGGTCCAGAGCACAAAATATACATATTTTGTGCTCTGGACCCCTGGTGTAAAATACTGGTATAACTGGGAACCAAAAAAACAGTAAAATGATTTCAAAAGCTGCCATAAAAAAAAAGTCAAGGGGTACTTGTTTACTCTACCATCATACAAACTTTCAGGTCATTTACCTCAGGAATGGCCGAGATGAATCCCATTGAAGATTTAATAGGAGAAGAAGGAGAAGAAACAAGAAATAAAGCAATATTTTTCATCCATACATGATATTGAGTGAGATGTATATATATATATATATTTATTTATTTATTTATACATAGGAACATGTTTTGATTTTGATTGTCGTCATGTAAGCAGCTATGATTTGTTTGACAAGGAAGGGGTTGGGCGAAACTACTGTGACATTTTGTAAATGTCTGGCTGCTCATTTCATGTAATCAAATTGGGATGTTTTAGATCCAGCTGTCCAATGTCCCTCACTATCCCCTCTGCTCCATGGCTCTGTGAGTGGGTCTAACTCCTACGATGACGTGGTCCACTTCACGTGTGACCAAGGATACAGGCTGGTCGGCAAATCTTCACTCACCTGTTTGTCTGATGGAACCTGGAATGGAAACTCCCCAACATGCACAGGTAGTACATTTGAACTTCCTAATACATATGGATTTGTTTACAGTTTTCTTTCATTTCCATCATATATTCAAATATGGTATGATAAATGTAGCTTTTACGGCTTAAGTTAAAACTACATTTTAGAACAGTCAATATAATTGTAATCACGTAGCTACGTACTAAGTTGAAAGAGCTATCCCAGTGTATAACTGCATTCATGGAGCACTATGTGACTTACACTATGCGTGAACAATAATGCTGATAGTATGATGAAATAGCTCTGTTGTCCATATTTCTTTCAACTATCTATCAAAATCTTTATACCTCCAGTAAATGTGATCCAACAAGAAAAGAATTTAATTGTTTCTTTGAAAATGAAGGGATTAAAAGATTAAATGAAGAAGATAAGATCAAATGTGAAGGAAAGATCACTAAACTTGAATTAGATAAAGCTCTCAAACAACTACACAAAAACAAAAATAAAGCGCCCGGTTGCGACGAACTCACAGTAGAATTTTATGTCAAGTTTTGGGATTTGCTTAAAGATCAACTTGTTGATGCCACAAATCATGCTTTTGAATTAGGTACACTACCAATATCCCAAAGACGTGGAGTTATAAGACTTATCCCCAAAAAAGATTACAAACCTTAGTACTCTAGACAACTGGCGCCCAATTAGTCTCCTAAATGTTGACTATAAAATCATCAGTAAAGCCCTAACTATGCGAATAGAACCTTTACTCCCCTCCATAATCCATGAAGATACCGGTTTCATAAAACAAAGATACATAGGAAGCAATATTAGACGCATATGGGATACCATAGAATACTGTGATAAAGAAAACACCCCTGGAGTAATTTTGTTTCTAGATTTTAAAAAAGCATATGATAGTGTAGAACCATCCTTTATAATTAAAGCTTTAGAAACCATGAACTTTGGAGAAGACATGATCAAATGGGTAAAATTACTGTACAATAATATAAACAGCTGTGTTATCAACAATGGTTACAGTACGCCATGGTTTAATGTACAAAGAGGAGTCAGACAAGGGGATCCTCTATCCTCCAGCTTGTTCATAATTGGCCTAGAAATAGTAGCAACTAAACTTAGAACAGATACAAACATTAGAGGACTAGAAGTATATAATAAAACTCACAAATTATCCATGTATGCAGATGATATGACATCCCTGTTACTAGACATAGCCTCTGCAAACAAAGTACTAGATACACTAAACCTGTTCAGAAAATGCAGTGGTTTAGAACTAAATAAAGGAAAAACTGAAGCTATGTGGATAGGATCAGACAAGAATAGACAAGACCAGCCCCTACCTGTACGGTGGCCCCAAACCCCCATCAAGGCATTAGGTACACACTTTGGACACAACCATTTAAAATGTTATAATGAGAACTTTGACAAAAACTTTGAAAACATAAAAAAGTTATGTGATGTATGGAGAAGTAGAAATTTAACCATGATAGGAAGAATTTTAATAATTAAAACCCTGGGTATTTCTAAGATGGTATATAACTGCTCAGTACTACATGCCCCATCATATCTTCTGAAACAAGTAAATGACTATATATTCCAATACGTTTGGCAAAAGAAACCTCCCAAGGTAAAAATGAAAACTTTGATTGGCCAAAAATCCCAAGGAGGCCTTAAAATGGTTGATTTCACAATAATGAACAAGGCATTGAAAGCCACATGGATAAAAAGACTTATTATTGATCCACTAAAGGAAAAAGAATTATTATTTTCCAAATGGGGAGGCTATCTTCTGTTCAAATGTAATTACTCTACCAAGTTATTGAATATGGAAAACCTTCCCCTATTTATAGAGACATCATAATAGCCTGGGAAGAAGTCATACAACATGAACCATTATCACACAGGCAGATTGTTTCTCAAGTGTTGTGGAATAATAGATTTATTGTGATTGGGAATACTTCTGTGTACTTCAAATCTTGGGCCGTGGCTGGCATTACTTATATCAATGACCTATTACATGAAGATGGCACCTTTATGACAATGAATGACCTGTACAATGAATATGGTATAGAGATTAGTCCATGTCAAGTAATGAATTACAACTCACTCAAGACAGCAATACCTAGGAAATGGAAAGAAATAGTTAAAAATGAAAGACGAAAATGTACACCCGAAAACATCATACAGTACTCAGATAAGATAGACCCAAACAAATTAACATGCAAATTAATATATGATATAATAATGAAAAAACAATTCGTAATACCATGTCAACAGAATAATATCATACAAAAATAGGTAACAACAATGTTAAAAACGTATACACTACTGCTTTTACAATAACAAAAGACACTAAGTTACAATGTTTTCAATTTAAAATTATTCATCGATACCTTGCTACAAACAACTGGCTAAAAAAAGTGAAAATGGTACAAAGTGACAAATGTAACAATTGTAATGAAAAACACACTATTGAACATCTGTTAATACACTGCCATTATGTCACATATTTCTGGAAAGATTTTACAAGATGGTGGAAAAACGAAACACAGCAGGACCTAACATTAACTGAGAAGCTAATTATATATTGTATACCAGAAACTTCACACACAGATCCTTTTCTATTGCAATGTATCCTAATAGCTAAATATGTCATATACAGCTGCTTCATTAAAAATATAAAACCTGACATGAAATACTTCCAATGTAAACTAAAACATCACATGACAATAATGAATGCTACCCAGTAATTTGTTTACATGATATATATACACACCTTTCTTTTGTTGTGAAATTATGAATGATTACCCGATGTTATTTTATCTTCCCTTACTTTATCTCTGTTTATTATGTACACTGCATATGATTTGTTTGTATGATTTCATGTATA
>NW_017803525.1:88124-89248 GCF_001625305.1 Branchiostoma belcheri | reverse complement strand
GATCACAAAACTAAGAATTAGTTGTCATAAATTAAACATAGAAATAGGTCGATACAAGAAAATACCAAATGACCAAAGGTTCTGTCCATTTTGTCCAAACTTGATCGAAAATGAGCACCATTTTATAATGGATTGTACACTATACAATGATAAGCGCCGATTGCTGTTCACCTTTCTTTCCGCTTGTTCAATTGATTTCAATATATTAGATCCTATAGATAAATGCAACTACATTCTAAGGGGAGATAACCAATACAGTGTTCAAATAGGAAAATACATTAAAGAATGTTTTGATCTTAGAGAACACATGTTAGAGAATAGTTAACCTTTATTGTTACATCATACATATACTCTGTACGTAAGATGACGTTATCCGCACATGTATTTAGCTTTGTTAGATCTTTAGTTAAGTTGTAGAAGACCATACAAAAGTCTCTGTACTTTTTTGTTGTGTCAATAAAGAATCTGTAATCAAATTGGGATGTTTTAGATCCAGCTGTCCAGTGTCCCTTACTGTCGCCTCTGCTCCATGGCTCTGTGAGTGGCTCTAACTCCTACGGTGACGTGGTCCACTTCACGTGTGAACAAGGATACAGGCTGGTCGGCAAATCTTCACTCACCTGTTTGTCTGATGGAACCTGGAATGGAAACTCCCCAACATGCACAGGTAGTACATTTGAACTTTCTAATACATATGGATTTGTTTACAGTTTTCTTTCATTTCCATTATATATTCAAATATGGTATGATAAATGTAGCTTTTACGGCTTAAGTTAAAACTACATTTTAGAACAGTCAATATAATTGTAATCACGTAGCTACGTACTAAGTTGAAAGAGCTATCCCAGTGTATAACTACATTCATGGAGCACTGTGCGACTTATACACTATGCGTGAACTATAATGCTGATAGTATGATGAAATAGCTCTGTTGTCCATATTTCTTTATACAATGATTAGTATATACGCGTTTCTTGGATTTAGAACCTCCATCCTGGTCAGCATCCTCGGAGTGGGATTCAGGTCACTCTGCTCATCTCGCAGATATCAACTCTCGCGAGACTGCAGATGCAGCAGGCGCATGGGCAGCAGCAACCAATAACAAGTACCAATGGCTGATGAGG
>NW_017803525.1:85697-88104 GCF_001625305.1 Branchiostoma belcheri | reverse complement strand
CCAATGATTAGCCAGGATTGTAATGTTACAACACAGGCTGTGTTTATATTCAATTTAGCACATTATAGAAAACATGAATCATCTAAGTCACGTCTGATTAGCATGAATCTAATTAAGGTGACCGATTTTTTTAGTCACGCATTGTAATTACACGTCATAACGTCACCCAAACAGCTATTCGCGCCTTTTCAACTAGACTGTAGAATTGTACACTTCCCTTTACTCAATTCATCCATTCATCGGTTTCCTGATTCAATAAAAATACGCAACGTTTACACCTAATGTAGCTTTTACGGCTTAAGTTAAAACTACATTTTAGAACAGTCAATATAATTGTAATCACGTAGCTACGTACTAAGTTGAAAGAGCTATCCCAGTGTATAACTACATTCATGGAGCACTGTGCGACTTATACACTATGCGTGAACTATAATGCTGATAGTATGATGAAATAGCTCTGTTGTCCATATTTCTTTATACAATGATTAGTATATACGCGTTTCTTGGATTTAGAACCTCCATCCTGGTCAGCATCCTCGGAGTGGGATTCAGGTCACTCTGCTCATCTCGCAGATATCAACTCTCGCGAGACTGCAGATGCAGCAGGCGCATGGGCAGCAGCAACCAATAACAAGTACCAATGGCTGATGAGGGACCTTGGTGACGTGAGCGTCATCACCGGCGTCATCACCAAAGGCAGGAACTACAGCCCTGATTGGCCCGGCATACATGACCAATACGTCACATCCTACGTCATTTCATACGGCAATGAGAATGGCGATGAGAACTTCTACACCAACGCTAGGGGGGAAGTCACTGTAAGAATCATTCTTCCTTTTCGTAGAATAAATATATTCATACTTTAGATACTATCATGAAATTTCATCTGTGTTGGTAGTTACATGTTTTAAGTTTAAACTTTTGTTCCAACACGAAAAAAAATTCTCACACCTAGAGCTTTCGACTAGTCACTCTGGTCCTCCTCAGTAGACTGACCCAGTGAGGCTTGTCCACGTGACTTCTTTGAAGTGTGACGTCAACACTGGGTCAAGGTACCTGGTAGACGATGTCGACCCCCGTCGCGGTTCAATGTAGGGTGATGGGCATGATATGTATATGGCTTCCTGCACCCCTCTCAAGAAAAAGTCTTGTTCAGTGTCTAAAATCCTTACAGTGTCAACTGAAACAAAATGTCCTGTGACTTTATGTGGATGTGTTGAGACACCTTTTCACACTTCAAAGAAGCCACGTGACAACCTTCACTGGGTCAGTCTACTGAGGAAGACCAGAGTGACTGGTCTAAAGCTCTAGGTGAAAGAATTTGTTGTGTTGGAACAAAGGTTTTAACTTTAAACATCATACGTTAGATCTTTATAAATCTTATAAATTTTGTATGTTTTTAAGTAGGACTTGATTTTTTACGCATGTACGCAAATTCCTCTTGTGCTGCAGGTTTTTCCAGGGAACCACGACAGAGACACGGGAGTCATCAACAACTTTCGGGACTACAGTGGCCCCATCACTGCGCGCTTCATCAAAATCCATCCGCGAACATGGCACGGGCACATCTCTATGCGGGCGAAGATCGTGACAGGTTCGAACCGTTTTAATGACGATAGTCTATATTGCTCACGTACATGTCAATCTGGTTACTCCTGGAATAAATAGCATCATCAGTAATTTTCCTACCAAGTAACTCTAACTAATATATGAATCCATGATTCTCATTTGAATGTGCAAGGGGGCAATAACAGAGACACGATAAGGACTTCTACATGTAGCAGGAACCTTGTAGTTGCCGTAAACCAATAATTAGCCAGGATTGTAATGTTACAACACAGGCTGTTGTTTGTATTCAGTTTAGCAAATTATAGAAAAAAATGAATCAATTATGCAAATATTTTATTTACCATAGATAAACATTTCGAAATTTGCTAGTGAGTTAATAAGGAGAATTTCTTACTTTGATGTTATGGTATCTTATAATATGGTATGTGTTGCTTACAGTGAAAAGCCCTACAAGCAAAGAAGGCGAAATAAATGTTTCTTTAAACAAAGCTGCTTCGCAGAGCAGCTTGTATTGGGCAAAATATTCTGCGGAACGAGCTGTAGACGGCAACACGGGAACCACACTGTCTCATCTGTATGAGTGCACACATACCGAACCTGGAGTACCAGCCGTGGTGGAAGGTTGATCTTGGAGACACCTACGTCATCAATCACGTGACAGTCATCAACCGTGGAGACTGCTGTGGTAGGAAGAACAATAATTGTAGTCTCAATTTCATTTATTGCCTGCTACTTTAAGTTTAACTCATTGGTTTTGTATCTGATATCTAGGTATTATTAACCCTATATAGACTGAGGATGTCGGATTGCGTCTAAACATCTTGCGCTATAACCACCA
>NW_017803525.1:84873-85677 GCF_001625305.1 Branchiostoma belcheri | reverse complement strand
TGTTGACGTCACACTTCAAAGAAGTCACGTGACCAGCTTCACTGGGTCAGTTTACTGAGGAAGACCAGAGTGACTGGTCGAAAGCTCTAGGAGAGAGACCTTTTTTTGTGTTGGACCAAAAGTTTTAACTCTAAACTCGTACATGTTAACCCTATCTAGACCGGGCTTTTTTGAGCAAGATTTGACCCGGGGGGGGGGGCTCTTTCGGTCCCCCCCCCTCAGAACTCGCGAACGGTACATCGTAGGACCACCAAATTTTTAGAGGATGGTGTACTAGTAAAAATTTATCATATCTACAATTTTTATGTCGTTGTGACGTAATATGACGTCATTATGACGTCATTAATGTGATTTTATTGGCCAAAACCGTCTAGGTAGGTTATTCCCTGAAAACTAAACGGTATACGACATAACTTTACCAAAAGTGTTTATGACAGAATATTAGGGTGTACTAAGTCTTATGTTGCCCATAGCAACACCGGTGACGTCATAAAATGACGTCATGCATATATTACCTGTCCGCCATCTTGGATCATCAATCTTGAATTTTCAAAAATAGTTTTTTTTCAGGATAAAGCCTAAAATGCATTGTAAACAGACTAAAGACGTTCATATGAACCTTTTTTGTAAGAAGAAATGGGAGTATTGATGAAATTTTAAGGAAAATAAGCTGTATTTACCTGATCTAATGATATGGTCCGCCATCTTGGATTTTGGCCAATGACGTCATCAAATTAGCATAAATTATGCATTTTTTATGATAAAATTTACATTATAATTATATTGAGATGTTATTAATATTAG
>NW_017803525.1:79363-84853 GCF_001625305.1 Branchiostoma belcheri | reverse complement strand
TTAAGTTTAACTCATTGGTTTTGTATCTGATATCTAGGTATTATTAACCCTATATAGACTGAGGGATGTCGGATTGCGTCTAAACGTCTTGCGCTATAACCACCACACTTGGTGACTTTTTTTTTAAAATATTGCTAGCAACAATTTTCAACCAGTGGAATAAGATAATGATGTTAGCGTTGGCAACGGGTTTCTGACAGGCATATTTTGCTAAATTTTCGTTTTAACAATAAACTTTTATGGTGTTTATGTCAATTTACACATGGTTTCTAATACTATTACCATCTCATGAAATATGTATGTTTGTATGTATGTATATGTCAATTTTGTCATTAAAATGCATAATTTTTGCTAATTTGATGACCGTTTTGGCCAATAAAATCACATTCATTTCGTCATAATGACATCAAAATTGTTGTTTTGATCTATTTTCACTAGTTCACATCATCCGAAAATCTCTTGGTCATAAGATCTACCTGTCTAGATAGGGTTAAGCATTAATAAAACAACCCAATACTATTGACGATCGTAACAGCCACTAACATCGTTATTCTACACCTTGTAGGAGAACGGCTGAAAGATTTCATGATACGAGTTGGACATAACAAGGACATCAGCAAAAATGAACAATGCGGAGACACCTACACGGACATCCCAGAAGACGGAGCAATTCGAGACATACAGTGTACAACTCCCATGTCTGGCAGGTGGGTGTCTGTTCAGCTGTCAGGGCGGAGGGACTACCTGTCACTGTGTGAAGTTCAGGTATTTTCAACATCAGGTTAGTAAAATACTCGTACATCTTATCATGAAAGTTCATCTGTTGGTAATTACAGAGCTTTCGACCAGCCAATCTGACCCAGTGAAGCTTGTCACGTGGCTTCTTTGACCCAGTGTTGACGTCACACTTCAAAGAAGTCACGTGACAAGCTTCACTGGGTCAGTTTACTGAGGATGACCAGAGTGACTGGTCGAAAGCTCTAGGTGAGAGACCTTTTTTTGTGTTGGACCAAAAGTTTTAACTCTAAACTCGTACATGTTAATTCATGATGCAATAGATTGTTGTGATGAATTTTCAGATGTCCGTATCGTCCACGTTTATCCTAGGGTAGCTCCAACATTTGAATTCAGCCGCGATGGAAATAAAGATTAATTACGTTAATGTCGAATGTGTTGACTATTTAAAAAGTTTCCTCACCAAGTTGTTTTCGCTACTGTTAGTATGTTTGTACAAATATGCATTTTTATCTTTGCTTGTAGACACTGAAAATGTTTTATTGTATTTACTTTCTTCCCACCTTCTGCCACACACAATAGATTTTTTTACGTAATAATATCAGGTGTGAATGATGCTGATGGACATCTTGTTCCTAGGATTATGTAATTTAGCCTGGAAATCCGTCTTGTAAAGCTTTGTTCCTCTCCCAACGTCACTGCAGCACATGCTGACGGGGTAGCAGCGAGAGAACCAAAGGTAACAAGACGGGATTCCAGGTCATCAATGCAGTTAAGTTTGTCAATGACGCAAGCGGTATTCTGGACTTTAAACATTTTTTTTTTCAAAACTCTACTCAGTCTAGAGGGAAGAGGAACACGTACATACAGGGACACATCGTCCACTACGTACCGGGGGAACCGGGAGCGTGTCAACGATACTTAGATTTTCATCAGCATCTGTGTGTTTCTAAGCATTGTCATTATTTTACTCACTATCTGTATATTTATACAGCTGTGTAGATGGTGCGACATAATAGAACAAGAAAGCTTTTTTGAAAAAGCTGGCCGGAGGCCAAATTGGGAATAGCTGGTTGGGTGGCATGACTGTACACTATCAATGACTCAAATAATTGGTCAGCTTGCTGACTTGAATTGTAGCAATGATAAAAAGAGTGAATTTAGATGCACTGTGCTTATAACATTAATAGGGGCAATGATATTTAGAAATATAGCTGTTTTTGAGACAGAAAAGAAGAGATGATTGTAAAAATTGTACTGGGAGATAGTTCTTTGATCATAAAAACAGTGAGACAGTGCTTCATTAACTTGGGTCAGTTCTCTTCGTTCAAAACCCTTTTTTTCTAATTGAGTCGTTCAAAACCCATTTCAGTTCAGAAATGGGTTTTAAACGAAGATAATTCAACCAATGAAGCTTTGTTCCTATGGTACTTCGTACAGAAGCCTTGTGGCATTCTGCCTGTGGTCCTTCGCACGGTCGACCCATACCACCATGGTCATTTTCATCTCTAAGTTGCTACGTATCCTTGCGGATATATTAAGATATTGAGTGTTTGTGCTGCTGACGTTCGAACTGCAAATACTATACAAGTAGTCAGGGTTCCCATTTATTCCCTTAACAACGGGGGCAAGAGCACCTGCTAAAAATAACTAGGATGTTACCCAGCCTATAATACATGTCTAGTAACTAAAGAACTATTGGGTTTTATGGAACTTGTGGTAGGGGGGTGTTTGTTAAACATTATTTTCATTTTTGGTTATTTTAGGTTTAAAATTTGTTTTAATCTTTCCTTGCTACAAATACTGATTGTATCATTTCTCCTCTGCCGTTTAGGCAAAATAATGCCATTCAATTCTGATGTCTTTAGCTGTTTAACATAAACGTTCAGCAGTTGTGACTCAATGCTTGGCTTTCACAAGCTGTCTATACTTAACTTTTGGTACTTTGGAAGCAGGATTTTGACAGTGCTTTTTTCCGCAACAAAATGTTAATGACCGCTGTTACTATATTTTTGTAGGAAAATTTGAACGGGAACAAAATAATGATTTTATTGAAACTGTACCATCACAAAGATTACGTTTGTAAGATGTGCTATTAAGAAACAATTAGCATTTAACCGGAACTTGCAAGAGCAATTTATTGAGAAAACATGTTAACATCTTACACTGGTTAGCATTGGTAAGTCACTAACTCGAAATTGTACCATCACAAAATTAATTTTTCAATCTGTAGCTTTAAAAAGAGACAAGCAATACAAGGAAGGACCTCGTGATGACACAACAACTGTTTAACAATTACATATTGTAACTCCCAATTTTTTAAAGAAATTTTATCATTAAGATGAAGCGTTTGTAAATGTGTTATTTAGAAGCTATAAGCATGTAGTCACATCATGTGAGCATCGTTTGACGAAAAAACAAATGTTTAACATTTTACACCGATTAGCATTGGGACCGCACTGACAAGACGAATGTTGTAGTGCTTTTAAAGAAATTATACCATCACAACAAATATGTTTTTAAGCTGTGGTCTTGATAAACGATATGCATGGTATTAAAAGAATTATGATGACAAAACAACTGTTTAACATCTACATATTGCTTAGCAATGATGGTTTACTTCATTTGCTTTTATTGAAGTTTTAAGTCACGAATCACATAAAAAATATTAAGTTTTGAAGCTGCACCATTTATAAAAATTACAACACAACGCAATTGTTCTGATTGACATTTTTTCGTCTGAAATATATCTAGTTACAACACAATTCACTTGAGGTTGTAATAACAAAGTAGAGGAGAGGCGTCGAACTCACGGCTGATGATGATGCCACCTACTTGTCTTATCTCAATATTTACTCGTACCCGTGCTAACCACGCTCATCAATACAAGAAACTGCGGCCGACCTGTAACAGGACAAATTTGCACACTAAGCCACACCCATCCCTGTGTGGAACAACCTCTGCATATGTAGTGGACAGTCCCCCGCTGAACCCCTTCAGGAGCAGGCTGTATCTCGTCTGTAACCCACTCGCTGCATCTCCCCTGCTCTACGTGATGTCCCGACAAGGTGAGTTCGAACACAGTAGAGTTATAGAATTTACCTATTAATTATACAAATTAGATCCTGATTTGAAAAATTGTTATCTAATTATGTCAAGTATCACTTAAGCTACCTACATACCAGAAATCACAACGATACGCCAACTGATATCCTCTCTTGAAGAATTTTTAAACAAACAGTTCTGCAGTTCTCGAATAAGCTTTTAGGGAGCCTTAACTCACTTGAATACTTACCTACCCTAAGAGCTACCTCCATCCCAAATTCATGACCCTAGCATCTCCGGAACACGAGATATTAAAACCGGAAGTTCCACTGCAGTACCAAGAAAGCCACTAGGGGGCCCAAACTCTTATCATTTCCAGATCTTGTCGACGCACTAAGTATGAAACCAATACATCCAGTCATTCTTGGGTTATCTTAAGCTTGTTGACAAAATTTAATTCCCTTGGGCTGCATTCGAGGAATTTGTAGAATATTTTCAACTCAATCGCAGTTGTTTACTAATGGCTCTGCCCCTGAGGCGTCGCAAAAAAGACTAAAGCGGGATCGGAAAGAGCTTGAACATGTGCTGGGCTTGTACCAAGGACGCCGTCAGTGGTTGGAGGAGGGGCGCCCTCTGGCGTCTTGAATGTGAAGGACTGCAGGAGAGTCGAGTAACACTATGGGGCCGCCGAAGTACTAGACGTTTGTTGTAGTCGCAATGACTTTCTTTGTCGCGCATGGGGCTGTGCGTGGTACGTTGGGATCAAATCTTTCATTTAAAATCAACATGGCAGACGTGCCGAATTGCTTCAGACACGTCTGAATTGCGCTGACATTTTACAAATCATCATTTACAAATCATCATCACACATCATTCAAGATACATAGATTAAAAACATATTAATGATTACATTGTTATAAAATTGCGATGTTATATACATGTACAATACACATCAGATTGCAATACACAGGCCCAAACTGGGGACCGGTGTCACAACGATCTCCGCCCCCCCCCCCAGTCATTTCGCCCTCCCCGGGGCAAAATCTCTAGCGAATTGAATTGTCCTCCCCGGGTCGAAATTTCTTGCGATTTCGCCCTCCCCTCTAGTGATTTGGTCCCCCCATCTCGGCCTCTTTAGCGATTTCGCCCCCCCCCCCACCAAAAAATCAGTTATCTCCTAGAAAGCTTCCGTTTAAGCATGTCCAAGTACATAAATTTTTTAATTAATTCTGATAATAGTATTTCGTTGTATTTGGGGAATCATGTTGTAAGTTAACACTCTCAAAACTATTCTAACAATGATCAGCTCAAATCCTGCGTTGTTGAGATGCCTATGCTGTTCGGAGCATAGAATTGAGCGAAAGAGACAATATTTCAACCAGGTAGGTTACTTTCTTGCTTCAACCGAACCTGTAATAATATCGTTAGAATTGTTCATCAAATTTGTGTACCTGCCATACCTGTGGTACGGTGTAAAAGAGTAGACTAACTAAGAGGCCCGCACAACAAAGCAAATTAACACGTGGGGAAGTCTTATTATTGTCTGGGAGAGCGGGCGGACTATTTCGCATGATGAATATGAAAATAGAGAGGCCGACAGTTACTCTCCAGGCAGAGGTTCAAGGTTTTGGCTTATTTTTGGCGTGTTTTCGGGCTTTTTATCGGGCTTTTTTTTTTGCACTGTTTTGTTTTACGCTAACCCGAATGAAG
>NW_017803525.1:64259-74343 GCF_001625305.1 Branchiostoma belcheri | reverse complement strand
AGAGCTACCTCCATCCCAAATTCATGACCCTAGCATCTCCGGAACACGAGATATTAAAACCGGAAGTTCCACTGCAGTACCAAGAAAGCCACTAGGGGGCCCAAACTCTTATCATTTCCAGATCTTGTCGACGCACTAAGTATGAAACCAATACATCCAGTCATTCTTGGGTTATCTTAAGCTTGTTGACAAAATTTAATTCCCTTGGGCTGCATTCGAGGAATTTGTAGAATATTTTCAACTCAATCGCAGTTGTTTACTAATGGCTCTGCCCCTGAGGCGTCGCAAAAAAGACTAAAGCGGGATCGGAAAGAGCTTGAACATGTGCGGGGCCAACGTTGTACCAAGGACGCCGTCAGTGGTTGGAGGAGGGGCGCCCTCTGGCGTCTTGAATGTGAAGGACTGCAGAAGAATCGAGTAACACTATGGGGCCGCCGAAGTACTAGACGTTTGTTGTAGTCGCCATGACTTTCTTTGTCGCGCCTGGGGCTGTGCGTGGTACGTGGGGATCAAATCTTTTATTTAAAATCAACATGGCAGACGTGCCGAATTGCTTCAGACACGTCTGAATTACGCTGACATTTTACAAATCATCATCATTTACAAATCATCATCATACATCATTAAAGAAGCATAGATTAAAAACATATTAATGATTACATTGTTATAAAATTGCGATGTTATATACATGTACAATACACATCAGATTGCAATACACAGGCCCAAACTGGGGACCGGTGTCACAACGATCTCGCCCCCCCAGTCATTTCGCCCTCCCCGGGACGAAATCTCTAGCGAATTTAATTGTCCTCCCCGGGTCGAAATTTCTAGCGATTTCGCCCTCCCCTCTAGTGATTTGGTCCCCCCATCTCGGCCTCTTTAGCGATTTCGCCCCCCCCCCCCCACCAAAAAATCAGTTATCTCCTAGAAAGCTTCCGTTTAAGCATGTCCAAGTACATACATTTTTTTAATTAATTCTGATAATAGTATTTCGCTGTATTTGGAGAATCATGTTGTAAGTTAACACTCTCAAAACTATTTTACCAATGATCAGCTCAAATCCTGCGTTGTTGAGATGCCTATGCTGTTCGAAGCATAGAAAGAGACAAGATCCGGTAATAATAATGTCGTTATAATTGTTCATCAAATTTGTGTGACTGCCATACCGGTACCTGTGGTACGGTGTAAAAGAGTAGACTAACTAAAGCTACGATCACAACCCGCCGTTCGTGCTTCTGCGTGCTGTCTACGTACAAAAACGTGGGCAAACGTAGGGCATCCGAGCGTGGTGAGTACCGCCTCTGTACGGAATCCTACGGATTTGGGAGCACGCAGACACGCCGTAGAACTTTAAGTGCATGTAAAACTTTTTTCTACGTGCGGTCTGCGGATTCACCACCCGTGCGTGCGAGTACGAGCGACGCATGTGCCCCGTACGTGCCGTGCGGAAGAAGCACGTGTGAGTACGGCCTCCTTACGGTTAAGTTGCAATCGCACAGCAAGCGCAAGCGCTCACGGCCAGACTTAGCGTGCAGACCACACTCTTACACCTTGCGCAACCGTGCAATTGACCTGCGAGTGACGTGCGTCAACGCCACTCCTTCCCCGCGTTTTCAGAAAAAAACGTAGCAGACGTAGCCTCCCAAAAAAATGTACGGACAAAAAGCACGTACGGCGGGTTGTGACCGCAGCTTAAGAGGCGAGAGGGGGGGGGGCGAGATCTACGGAGGCGGGGCGAAATCACTAGCGATTCACCCCGCACTGAAGGGCGAAATCGCGGGGGGGGGGGCAAGAACGCTGTGACACCGGACTATCCGAGGGAGCCATACTATAACACGGATCGGATGAAGGACTTCTGTTGACCCACGCAACAGAGCAAATTAACACGTGGGGAAGTCTTATTATTGTCTGGGAGAGCGGGCGGACTATACGGCATGATGAATATGAAAATAGAGAGGCCTACAGTGTACTCTCCAAGCAGAGGTTTAAGTTTTGGCTTTTTTTTGACGTGTTTTGGGGCTTTTTTTATTGTGCTTTTTTTGCACTGTTCTTTTTTACGCTAACACAAATGCAGTCACTCACCCCTGGTCGGGGCTACCCTACAGTAAAGAAAGGAAATTCCAATAAAAATGCTTGGTACCTTCTGGCATAATGAGGCATTTACCTACATGCATAACATCGAATAAAACAAAGAAAATGATTTTTCACATCAAACTTTATTCAGACAGTATGATAATACATGTAAGATTGACATGCAGACACAAACAACTCTGTTGGTGTAAGGCGTCCCACAGGATACCCCAGGAAAGATCTCATTTTAATATGATAATAAGCTACTGTAATATTGTAATGAGCTAACTCCAGCCTGGATGATTGTAAATATGCAAAAGTTTGAGTGATAACCCACTGCCTCTGCCCCGCCTGCTGTTTTGCATTTGATTAGCGCGCTAATTCCATCCTGTGGAGCCTCTCTTCTGTTACCAATAGGCTGATCAAGAGTAGAACTCATGTCGGGCTTGCATAATCAAACAAAACAACTATTTATCGCTCCTTGCTGTAACTTTGATCTAAATCTGGCCCCATAACACCCAGAAGCTATATATGTAAGATACCTCCAGTATGATGTACACCCAGAAGCTATATATGTAAGTTACCTCCAGTATGACGTACATCCTACGAAGGATCCTTCTTTTAGGAAGGGTCATAACTCGGCTGAGTTATGGCATTTTTCCGAAAGGACCTGAAAAATCAGTAAACTGGCACCGTGGGACGCCTTACACAAACTGAGAACTTTAAGTAACCTGACTTGATACATATGATAATACTAATATAAATCATCTATCCCCACTGCTTTTTTATTTTTATCGCACATCTATCTTTATTCAGTATACTAATTCATCTTACAATAAATGAGTAGACATGAACACAACTTTATATACTACATATTACTAGCATGAAAGTTCATCTGTGTTGGTATAATACATTATGACGAAAAGGCTAAAAATTTATGTCCACATCTCTTGCCATGGTGAAACAAACAAGGGTCAGCGTAAAGTAACATACATTGGTAAAACAGATGAACACTAACGACTAAGCTCCGCCAATTTAGACATATACACATAGAATCTCCAGGACACTCCGTCTCACTGGACAAAGTGAAAATTCTGGACTCAGAACCGGATTTCATTTCAAGAGGAGTGAAGGAGGCTGTGTATATTAGGGCCAAACGTCCGACACTAAACAGAGACGGGGGGCGACACAGGTTATCTGACACGTCTGGCCCTCTGCTGCAATCACGTGTTTCCAACGTCACGTCCCGGAAGCTGCAGTATACAATCCATAAACAAGGCTGACCGAGTCAACTGAAAATTTTGGTAAGTCCAAATTCTTACTTAACGTTTGACATAAAGTTTTAGCCTTCTCGTCACAACTTTATACATATCCTAATAATAATATAATAATAATACATGCATGCAACAATTGATAAGTTAAGACACAAACAACTTCAAATAAATCTATACATATGCTTATGATAGTGTTTTCTCGAAATAACTGTTACTACTCAAGAATGCAATGCTGAATGTCGAAGATTTTTTTCAGATTCTGTTCAAAAATCTGGCAATGTATTCCATTAACTGCTTTTGTTTTGTAGTCATTGAGTACAAAGTGAATCATCACATATACAACAAGCATGTCCAGATCACTGCTGCAATACCAAGGAAAGTCGAAAGGGGGTCCAAAATCGAATCGTTTGTTCCTCTTACCAAATTCTACCCATGTGCCAAATATGATTGTCATTTATAATTCATCATTGTCTTCTCGAGTTATGCTGCTCAAAGACTCAAACGCGCACACACACACGCATGCTCGCGCGCGCGCGCGCACAGACATTCACACACACGCACGAATACACACACTCGCACACACACACACACACGCACACACGCACGAACACACGCATATACACAGGAACGCAAGCACAGACAAACACGTACACACCGACGCACGCTCACATGCACCCACACACAAACATATACACACAAACACACATACATGTTGTACACGCACGCACGCACACCTGTACACACACACGTACGTACGCATTTATGAGAACACACGCACGTTCGCACACACACACACACACTCACTCACTCACTCACTCACTCACTCACTCACTCACTCACTCACTCACTCACTCACTCACCGGTCCCATAGCAGTCAAGTACACACATACAAGTTAATCAGTTTTCATGCGACAAAGACACATTCATGGTAGAACGTGGCCCAATTTTTGGTAGTCGTGGTGTTTTCATGCTCCACGGTACCCAGATGTTCCGCTGTGCTGAAGGTCAGCGTCACCTGGCTGCCTCGTGCAAAAACCTAAACAACAATAAAACATCACGTAACGTTATACGCTGGACTTCTTCGCTGTGCTCGGTATTAAAGTGAAATTGAAAGAGAATCATACAGAGGCTACATTTAAATCAAAATACTAACGTGCCGTGCCTATCTGCTTCTAAGACTGAATGGGTTTAAGTTTTAGGATCGGGCATTCGCGTATGTAACCCTACATCACATGGTGTCTGCTACAGCACCAGTAACCAACATTGAACTTATCTTTTTAACGGACAAAGAAGACGCGGAGCAAAAGCAATAAAGTTCCATGTTCTGCGGATGTAAGTATGATAAACACGGGTGGTGTTCACCACGAATGTTCAGGGATTACACGTACTCCAAATACTCACGAAAGAAAGATCGAATCGTCATGAATGTTACGATTTACATTATCTGGCCCCATTGGTTTCTCATTCTCATTTCACATTGACCTTTATTCAGTATTCACAATTCATGTAGCAATGAATGAGTAAAAATGAACACAACTTTATATATTACATATGAGCATGAAAGTTAATCTGTGTTGGTATAATACATTATGTCGACAATGCTCATATTATAATATACATTATCTGGCCTCAATGTTTTGCTACACTAGTATTTGCACATCTTATCAATGGGTAATTATAAATGTACCTTCTTCTTGAATTCCCCGATCACTTGTAAAGGGTCCATTGCGAGTCCGAACAAACGGAACACCACGCAGACGGTTGTCGAAACCGCACTGTTGATCGCTGAACTCCAACTTCCCAAAGTCCATGGCGTTGGGCGGCATGGCGAAGTCACTCCCGAACGCTGTTAGATGGTTACAGTGGCAGATGGTGCTGTTGATACTAGACTGGTTGCTAATCTGTGGGGAACGGCAAAATACATGTGATGTCATTATCACATTTTGACACATTTTATTCTTGAATATTAAATATTTAATTGAATATTACTTAAATTTTACTTAGACTTAGTTCCTCTCGCATTTAAATATTACTGTAAACCTGGAAATGGTCGCAGTGCTTTCATTGACGCTATTTTCGCGGTTACTTCTCCAGATATGAAGGTCGTTTGTGCTATGGACTGCTTACACAATAATTTTAGTTTCTATCCGAATATGGACCAACAGGAAGAACAGTTACTGTGACGTTACGTACCGCACAACCGTCTGTCATCCAGGCTTCCAGGGTCTCGTTCCAGTAGAGACACTTCAGACGGGCCCACTGGATCTCGTAGGCGAAGAGGTCATAGGCATCCCCAGGGTCAGACTTGTTTTCGAAGCCACACTCGGTCACTGGACCTGAAAAATGGAAACAGCATCAGTAAGTGGTAAAAGTGTGCATTTATAGAAATTAGACATGTGCTTACAAAGGCGGCTGTTATATTTCCAGTGGTACCTGTTGACTAAATAAGGCAATTACAAAATATAGTCAAAGTATAGAAATATTCTCTTTTTATCAGATCCCGATTTCCGTTCAAATAATACATATACACATATTCGACATAATCCCTTATATAAGTAGGGGCGGCAAATCTAACTATTGTAGTGTCTTGGTGTGGTTTTTCGGTTTCTAATTTTTGTTCACAACAAAAGATATGTTAACCATCATGTATCATTGTCATTAGGTGCAAACAGCTTCCTCCTATCCTATCTAGTATGTCAAGCATTAATGCATTGTAGCATCAAAGGGAATGGCAAAATGCTGACCTAGAACCTGAACTTTGACGTAGTATTCTCCCGGATCCTCCTCCCCTTGGATGAACATTGTTGCCTTTGTCTTGTCTGTGTCGCCTTCATCGCCACTCAGGCTTTTAGTTAGGGAACACTGCTCGGGAAGAAGGTACGTCTCCATGGACACGTTGTAGTTCTGGTCGTCAGGGCGGCCCCCGCGTCTACCCGACACGCGGTACACTACGCTTGCGTTTAACGGTATGATGGTGACCAGGAATCCCTCTGCCATGGTGGTAAGGTTGTAGAAATGATACCTGGCGCTTCTTTTTCCGGCCGAAGGGATGGTTATGATCTTTGTCGCCGGCTTGTTATTGGGATTGCCTGGAATGGTGATGATGAAATCCTCGGTGAGGTTGCGGAAGGTCATTACTTCGTTGTTCTCCTGTTGAAGTGACAGCTCTACGACCGATGACCGGACCTGGTGTTCCCCGGAGCCCCAAGTGAACGGGTTTTGTTCAAACTGCTTCATCTGAAAGACAAGAGACCCATGTTGTATGTATAAATTTCATGGTCATAAACACGACGAATGGAAGAACTGGAACTACCATTATTACCCTTGAAACAAAAGAGGTCAATGACATCTATAGGACAATACCAGTAGGTTATCTGAAGAAAACAGCGATCTGGCTTTAAATCGATTTACATCATTTACGTTACTTCAATATTCCCGCCACCATGGAAATGAAGGGAAGGGATCATTGATGACTAGAGCAGGACACTGGCACCTACTTTAACAGTGACACTTTGCGGCGCATGTTCGAATTCGGAGAAAAGTGCGGCTTGAGACGGAAGCTGGAAGCATCCTTCCTCTGTCTGCACGGTCTGGCCCCCAAACTCAGAGCCCAAAATCTTTTGAGCACTCAGGGTGACTCCGCCTTTTGTGAGCGACACAGGCGGGTCACCAGGCTTAAGGGTCTTGATCATGGCATTTTCCATCTTCTCCAGAACCCGGCGGCTTTCCTGGACAATATTGCGTCTCTGTATGTAAAATGAAGAAAGTGATACAACTATTACAGTTATTTACCTATGACGATAAGCTATTGTTGCTATAATAGTGGTTCCTGTAATCTGAAATTATCAGGTGTACTAATGGTTAACAGTTCGCTAAAGGTTGTTTAATTTACCATAATATTAACAACATAGGGAAACCTCATTCCAAAGATCCTATTTTCATATGCATACCCTTGGGACATTCATTAAATTTCACAGCTGTCCATACAAGTCAATGGCAATAGTAATTCATGTATGCTCAGGTAAAACAAACATTTGAATTGAGTTGATACAGTGTTGGAGGGTGTTGAGCAAAGCGTAATGACTTACTCCTACCTTAGCATCATTCTCTTGTTTCTTTTGTTCAGCCTTTTGAAGGCGCTCCTCTGGAGAGAGACTCTCGTCCTCCGCGGGGGCAGAACTGAGGCCATCATCACCCGGTTTCTCTTCCGCATCTTCCTCTGGTCCTTCGAGCAGTGCGCCAACGGACTCCAATATAGCTTTGAAAGGAAAGAATTAAAGAACACAATGTTGTAACAAAATATGTTGTGGCCATATTTATAGTACTTATACGCTTGTTTAAAATGGATTATATGGCTAATCTATTAGTCATATTTGGTTCATTCGTTGTTCCGTTACCCAGTTTACCCTTTGCTCGTATGACATCTCTTGGTAAAGAAAGAAAGATCTTCCCTCTGTGACTCAAGAACTGGTGTATCCTGTACTTACATCCTCCCACAGACTCCAGAGTTGCCGGGTCGGACATGTCGACCTCATCCAGCGCGCTTGTGATGGACTGGAGCATGCCCAGTGCCTTTTCCTCCTGCATATGACCATCAGGTATCGTCATTAGCAAAATTAGAACTTATCAAAACTGGATTCAGATGAAAATCAGAACTGGATTGTATTTGTATACTATGTTTTCTTTTTTTATATGGAGCACAATATCTGTGTGTGTTTACATGTTTCATTTTTGTTCTCAAAGTTGTTGGAATCTGTGCATATGGCAGTGATCATTGAACCAGACTAACATCATTTATCTGATATCCAACTACTGATGAAGAAACGAGATTATGACGGTGATATTATTCGGGCAATAAATGTCTACTTTTGTCACACGAATACAAATCTTGCTACAGATGTTGCAAATATAATTTACACGGGGTGTAGGAACAGACACGGTCAATACTCGGACAATCTGTATCTGTACATGAATCTGTATCTGTACATGAATAGGTATGTGTACATGAATATGTATCTGATAGTAAATAAAGATCTCGATTGATTGCCATAGATTGATAGATATTTAAAAAACGTAAGGTTTTCTGTACTTTTACTTTTTTTATTTATTCACGAATCTTTAGGCTAGTCCTTCAGTTGTAATTTAGACTTCAGTGAATTTTATGATGGCTGCTGCTCTGTACCAAAAGTTGCGTTGACATGCATTTGACCTGTGTTGATAATCAAGCATGAAGCGTATTTCAACTGTCAAGTTGTTACACCTTAATTGTAATTAAGGAGCTTTGTGCGTACCTCTGTCTCTTCCTCAGCAGCTGTTGTCATCACCTCTACAGGCTTCGATCATTGGAACAACAGATATTAGTACACATTGAGCAATATAAGGTGGTTGCTTGAAATGAAATTGCTGGTTATCAATGTTAAGTACACATGTTTGGGAGGTGATGACAATTATAGTCTTTAAAGCTGACTTACCAAGACAAACTTTAAGAACACCCTATGGATTTGGAGAGAAACATGCTGCACAAATACCGTCGATACTGTCTTTAGGGTAGCATTGAGTCAATGTACCACTTTACTGAAATTTGCAAAGCTTCATCTTCATCTTCTACATATCTTCCATGATGAACTAGTAAATGTTCTCGAAAGCTGCAAACCTGATATGATGACGTTTGCCTGACGTCATCCGGTGATTTGCTGCTTGTTGCCGTTGTTGCTGTACAGAAAACATGAAGCAGAAGGATGTTATTTCTATCTTTGTTGGTCCATTTCTTCTACTACCAAAAACATGACTCGTACCAGACGGCTGTTACCATGGTAACTGGTACTGTAGCAGGTACCCTGTAGTGCTGGATTATATTATGCAACAAGTGGCAAGACAGAGTTGGAGGAGCTGGTCACTTGTATTTAAGTAAAAATTAGACTGAGCAGTACTTTGTTAAGCTTCACTATTAACTGTGTGAAGATAATCATTATGTATTTCCTTTGCAAAGTTACCTTTCCAAATTTTGTTGAATTCTTCATCAAGTAAACACATGACTCTAATGTGTTTACTCTGGGGGTGCTTGTTTTACTCTAAAAAGAGGTCTGAACAAGAAGGACTACGTTGTCTTTGGTAGTAATTTATAAATCACCAACTTACCAGCTTCGTTGGACTCTGTTGTTGGAATTGGCGGTTCTGGCTCCGAGTCATAATAGGAATCTGAGTAATCAGCGTCATCTGAGAGAACAGATTGGCACATTAATTTCTGTACGTAATAACTCTAAGGTCTTTGCTACACAAAGGGGGCGCTAGTCTTACTCTAGGGGCGCTAGGTTTACTCTAGGGGCGCTAGTTTTACTCTAGGGGCGCTAGTTTTACTCTAGGGGCGCTAGTTTTACTCTAGGGGCGCTAGTTTTACTCTAGGGGCGCTAGTTTTACTCTAGGGGCGCTAGTTTTACTCTAGGGGCGCTAGTTTTACTCTAGGGGTGCTAGTTTTACTCTAGGGCTGCTGGATGACCACCTACCGTCGTCAGACGATATCTGGTCTCCTGCAGACTCCGATGTTTTCGCTGGAGTGCTTGAAGAGGACGTGCTTGGGGAAAAGACAGTAGTCCTCTGACTGGTCCGCACAGTGGTAGTAGCTGGACTCGGTGTTGTCGGAACAGGCGCTAGAAGGGGGAAATAATCAAGGGAATAGATGATAGCCACGACAACAATGACATTATGAATGAATGAATGAATGAATGAATGAATGAATGAAT
>NW_017803525.1:35502-60773 GCF_001625305.1 Branchiostoma belcheri | reverse complement strand
GATAACCAACAATGTTATTTCTGTGCCGCACGCATCTAGAGTTGTCCCGGCGACTCGATGCTCCCGCCGCACCAACCACGCTCTCAAGCTGCAGACCATCGCGAGTAGAACAACTTTTACTAGGCTCTCGTTCTTCCCTCGTACCATCAAAGAGTGGAACGAACTTGAGCCTGGTGTGGCGGAGGCGGGGTCCCTCGCCCAGTTCAAATCTGGACTGGCGAGGACCCTGCTGCATTGAGTCGCCCCTACACGTCTTTATATATGTATATATATATGTCCTACTAACACACTAAATGCACTGTCTTGTCCTTTACACCAACAGACTCAGTTATTTACGTTCCGTAGTGTCCCCTCCTTTAATTGCCCTTGTTTTTACTTGTACCGGTCACTTGTTTTGTAATTAACAACATGTGCAGCTGCTAGTAATCCAATGTCAATATTGGGCTCAGCAGTACTTAAGATGATGATGATGATGATGATTTCGAGACGTTTGATGTTGCTATGCCATTTTACCGCATATTTGGAACAACATTGTACATCACTAAGACCAGTCGGGACAGTTTCCTGTGCTCTGCGTGGCCTTCGTTTTCGGAATAATTTGGCTCGTAAAATTTCTGTTAACTTGCAAGAAGACCAACTGCGTACAGTACGCTCAAGAAACCTGCCTGGAACTCTCGACGTGGCTTGGCGGTTGGGTACGAAATGCGAAGTGAGAAGATAGCTCTCTGACAACGGTTCGCGAATGCGACTGAACTAACTGTAAAGAGCGATGGCTTGTTCCCGCCAGCCTTTCCGTGAATTGGTTTCACCATGATCAGAAGTAACAACTTATGATCCGTATTGCACAGAGTACGTTCCTTTTCAACAAAACTCACAAAAACACCGTGTTTGCTTAGACCGAGTACAGCGATGTCAACTTGGCGGCATGTCGCCTAATAGTATGTTTTAACTGCTTCACACTGCACAGCACAGGTGCCTGTGGTTATAGATGCGTTCCCAAAGGCAAAGTATTCACATGTCTACACAGTAACATATCTAAAATACGGTTCTAGTGTACGTTATAAAATCACATGCGACTTCCACAACCTCAATTTTATTTTTAAACTTTCATCTGAATATTAAGGAATCATGCGATGATAATAACTAGGCCCCCAAATGAATAGGGTTAATTCTGTACTACTAAAATTTCAACGGGATAAGTCATTAAAAAAGCCATTTTGAACATGATGATCAATGATACCTGTTTACGCATGTATACCTTAATTTAGAAGTTCTACCCAACGTCAATACTTTTATACTTTTTTTCATTACCTCCACAAGTTGGTGCAGCACCACTCCAAGTCGCGTTCGGCTGGCAGGTTATATTAGCAGTCCCCCTCAGCTGATACCCGTCCATACAGGTGTACCTGACTGTCTGTCCTGATGTAAAGTTACTGTTGTTATCCCTGTTCCCATTGGTCGGCACACCAGGATCCCTACATTGTACATGTCCTGCAGTGTTGCCTGAAACAAAACAATGTAAAGGTATGGATTTCCTTCCTTTTCCATCTATTATACCAATTATGCGTATATTTGCATTATTATTTTCTGTTAATGTTCAACTCTTCATATATTACATATATTGCAAACTATAAAAGTCCCATTGTGTACATTAATGCAACTTTTTAAAAAGTTTACTTATCAATCATGCAAATCAAGGCCCCATTTGGATAGTTTGCATTCCATTGTGTACATCTCTGTTTTAGCTACATCCATGACAAAAGCCATGAAAATTTGCGTTCCTTTCTTGATTCATCCGCTTGAAAATATTTCGCCCCTGTAGTTCCAGAACAAGATGCTAGTTAGGCCAAACCCACACCACTTGCAGTTGTTATTGACATGAAAAGCTATCAGCCACCGAAAAATCAAGACCATAGAAGGTTCAGGACAAAAAAAATGCAAAAAAAGGAAGTTCTGCTGCAGTACCAAGGTCAGTTAGTAGGAGGCCCAAACCCTATCTTGAAAATCTAAAAAAAGATTCAAGATTTATGATCCAAGACGGCGTATAGCTTAAATGTGATTTTTGCACAAGGCTAAGATACGCTGGATTGGGATACTGAAAGTCTACCACGTCTGCGGCAGGCGGGTCCAGCACGAGTGTATAGTACCTGTCTGAGTGTGTGTTTATTAATTACGCGCGGGCTGTCGGATTCTGAACCCTTTGTGGCTTTTCCAATGGCAGCATTGGAGACGGTCAGGGTCACTCATGACATAACTGGAAACCTTTAAGCCGGACAATTGCGTATCGACCTAGGACACACAGTAACTTGAGCATCATAGTGTATCTTTTCAAAACAACACAAGCTACCTTTCCCTCCCTTTGTTTCAACAACAAGCGACGACAATCTCATGATACGATTCGAAGTCTGCACTGTTAGAGTGTACGCTAGTTTTACTTATAGGAGGCATTACTTTGTGTACCCACCGTAAGACGTTACATAACTGGAAACTGCACTGTACAAAGGGTTCACGGCCAGGAAACTCTGCTGTGTTCAAGTCCTTTGACACACTTCAAGATCACAAGGTGGACTATGATCAAATTTCGAGATCGTTTTAACGACTGATTGATATTGAGATTGCTTCAAAGAATATTTTGAGATATTTTAGAACTCTTCGAAATGAATTTAAAAAATGTTTTGAAAAAATCTTGGGATGTTTTGAAAAGATCTCAAGATGTTTTGAAAAAATCTCAAGATGTTTTGAAAATATCGCAAGATATTTTGAAATTATTTCCAACGACGCATGGCATCCTCTCCTTGGGTCATTGTTATCCTAACTGACTGTGACGGAAGAGTTTCATTTCACTGAAAAGACGACATATAAGCAGTAGCTGCAAGCGGTCAGAAGCCTTTGTACAGAAGGTTAGAACGTCGTATACTCATCTCTAGATCAACGCCATATCGGTTTTAACAAATTAATACTACTCACACAATTGCAACTTGTTATTACTTCCGCGTATTTTGTACATACATGTAGTTTACCTGCTGACATCCCAACATAAGAAGGTCCAAGTTTCACATCCGTGGTCACGCTAAACGCTGTCGAACCTGTCCTACACTATTTGTTTAAGCTTTACATGACGACAAACACAACAGTTAGTCAAGAATACAATCAAGACAGAAGAAGTGGAACAAAATACTGGGTGAGTGCCTAACCATCCTTATTATACGCAATATTGTACATAATCACGATAGTTAGGCAATGTATGCATCTCTATGGTACTTCTTTCACGATAAGCTGTGTAAGTTTTGAAATACGGTACCATGCTTTCTATGATGTCATTGCTGGGAAAACAATGTAGCCTGGGTGCCAGGCCCCCCGTGCCATGTATCAGTTACATTACATGATAGGACTATTAAAGCGTGTGGCATATGTAATTGCGAACGAGAGAAACACAGGCAGATATTATGTAAATTAAGATTTAATTTGCATAATTAATAAGAACATGTTGTAATTCAGAAATGCCTGGAATGTCATGCCTAGGGCATTTAAAAGTTAGGTGAAGGTAAATATCATTAAATCATATAACTTATTCAAATAAGGACCTCATTTGCTTTTCTCTCTTTTTTTCTCCAAAGGTAAATTTCGCCATGTCTCACCCTGAGATGCAGACTACAGCAGGGATTCACTGGCAAGCACGAAGCCCAGTCAAGGAAGGATCGGGGTGTGCATTCATGTTTTGCACGCCAGAAGATTGAACAAGTGTGGTGTTAAAAATACCTTGGCGACGCAGCGTGTTATAGGGTAGTAAGGTGTTGTGAATTGTTGTTGTGTGATGGAAAAAATTTCCCAACTTTTGCGCACTTATTGTTGGCGGCCCCAGGCGGAGTAGGCCAGGATTGCAGGAATGCTCGCCTTGGGAGAAGCCAGGAAGTTTACGTCAACTCTTGACAAGTGTCTTAATTACATGTATACTGCGCCGGTGCGTGCCTAGGGTATTCTTGTTTTTCGGGAAAAAAACAAGAAACAAGAGTTCTGAGATCTCATACCTCCATGAAATATGGGCTTGCTTTCTCATACTTTATTTCAACATGTCCTCATTAATTATGCAAATAACCTCTACATTAACGTAATATATGCATAGTGGTGCTAACCTTAAAATAACTTATACATGTCACGAGCTATAAAATTCCCATCATTCACCAATAAGAAGTCATAAAATGTTCACATTAATTGTGCAAATTAGGTCACCATTTGCATAATTGGTATCTGTTGATGTTCCGCCTGTTAGAGATTAAATAGATTACATGTATAGCAGTACCATTATATGAAACACTGTAATCATAGAATTTCATTAATTATGCAAATTAAGTCCTCATTTGCATAATTTGCATTTAATCATGTACAACTCTCTCTCAGGTACCGACACACCAAAAATGATGAAAATACGTTGTTCCAATCTGGAGTTATTGGCCTTGAAAGTTTTGTACCAAAAACTAACCTGCAGTACCAGAACAAGCTGCTAGGGGGACGAAACTTACACCACATTCCTGACAGGATAAGCTATCTGTCACCAAAAAGTCAAGACCATAGCTTGTTCAGGACAAAAGATACAAAAACCGGAAGTTCTGCTGCAGTACCAAGGTCACCCACCAGGAGGCCCATACTTAACCTTGACCTTTGTCTTTCCAAGACTTACCATCATACCAAATATCATCACAATCCATAAAGGCGTTGGGAAGTTATGCTGACTACAAAGTTGCGAAAACACACACAGACAGACACACACACACACACAGACACACAGACACGCCAAAAACAATACCTCCATTTTTCATGGAGGTAACTATCAACTTTGCGAAAAAAGGCTGTAGAACAGTACGGTGTTAACGCGTGTCCTATGAAGCTAACTCTGTCAAGAACAAAACCTGGTATTTTAATGATATCTTTTATAATGTCCACATACCATCCGTTTTGAGAATGATTTACTAGAATGCTATATATCTTGAAATATTATACTAGCCTTTTAACTGGTCCCTATGAATCTGGATGCATGAAAAAAATTCTCTTGTTGTCTTTAAACCTTGAGTATTTCTCCGACTCTTCTGAAAACTAATCATTCGTTCAAAATTTTTACTCTTATTCCTTTTTTTCTTTTCTTTCTTTCTTTCATTTGAATAATCATTATTATGATACTAAACGACGGAATATCCATCCGTAACCTTTCTTACATCTAAGAGGCCATCTCGGATCAGTCCGAATCATTGTAAATGTAGGGTAAACATATGTATGACGTCAAGTCATCGGGATCTACACAACCACACTAGCTCACTGTAACAAAACAAGCAAACGCTTTCTTTGTGGAAAAAACTGGAAGTCCGTTTATAAAAAAAATACATTACTGTTGCATTTACTCACCTGGTTGCGCAGCGATGCCAAAGACACTGCAGATCGCGAAGGCACAACACAGTTGAAATACTGCCATGTTTTTTTCTCTCGCTTGCTTTCGCCAGAAAGTGCCCTGCAGTTCCAGAACAAGCTGCTAGGGGGACCAAACTCACACCACTTATTTTTGACAGGAAAAGCAATCTGTCACCAAAACATCAAGACCAAGTTCTGTTGCAGTACCAAGGTCATCCGCCAGGAGGCCCATATTTGACCTTGACGTTTGTCTTCCTAAGACTTACCAACATACCAAATATCATTATAATCCATAAAGGCGTTCTGGTTTTTATGCTGACCACAAAGTTGCGGAAACACAGACAGACAGACAGACACACATACATACATACATACATACATACACACAGACAGACACGCCAAAGCAATACCTCCATTTTTCATGGAGGTAAAAACTAAGAAAAGGGGGGGCACATTAATTGTTCCCCTAACGCTACTGTACTACTTGCCTGCCCTTATGGTTTGATTATGGTTGTCCTGACAGTTAAAAAAGAATGAGGGAAAATGCAGTTCCGAGTCAATACGACCCTGCTGTTTCTAACAGACTAGTATATTTTCGGGAGAAGCGAGACCTCGTCAACAACAACACAATTCAGTCAGGAGGTGCGCAGAAACAAATTGCAGTCCTTATCCTGTCAATCAGGGTGAAACCATTGCGAATTAATTGGGGGGATACCGTAAAAAAAGCTAGAGAAAGTCACCGATATTATTATCAGCTTGAATTCTGTCTTTTTTTCGTGGTTAGGGGGAGACATACAAGTATGCCTAAGAGGATACAGGAGCCTACTAAGATCATCGCTATTGATCTAAAACGTTTATAGTTTACGAACCCCCCACCTCCCATCACAGGATAAATGTGATCCAACCGTTATGATGACTCATCAACAGGTGGAGGCGTTTGCACTGACGGGTTTCTAATAACGTGACTTCTACACAAACATCACAAAGACACCTGTAGCATAGGAGAATTAACAGACTTAGTGTTGAGTGATAAATTCTAAATTATTCATGACGGCGGCTTCAGTTAACAATACCCTGGATTAACTTTATGACCTCTGCCAGTTTCCCACCATAGAACATGTATAGAACCTGCCACATCTAATTTCATTAACGTGGGACAAGCTGAGCCATTCACACAGCTACAGGGACGTTGATAATGTCTGAGTTTCCATAGAAATAATAGATTGCCTAAAATATGGGAATAAAAAAAAACGTTGACGTGTCTGTTCCAGCGAACATATCTATAGCTGTTATAAGTAGAACTCCAGGCAGTATCCATTGGCCAGAGAGAGTCCAACACGCCACCCAAGGATCTGAAGGAAGTCACAAAGAACAAGGCTATTGGACGGTAGCCTCCACCAGGCCTTTCTACGGGTATAAGGATCTTAGAATTCGTGAAAAAAGCTTAGAGAGTAAAATTGGCCAAGGGAGTCCGACCGCGGGGAGGTAGTTTATTTCCTTCCGCGGCCAGTCGAACCTACAAGGCGGCCAAACTCCCCAGGAAAATATTCTCCTATATAGCCAGCGTACTTAGTCTGGTAGAGACTAATTGAACGGCACGGGGGGGGGGCGCAATCTTTTCAGAAACTTGTCAGAATTAAAAAGAACGTGTTTCCGCTCTAATCTCCAAGCAGATTCGGAGGGCAGGTGGACTGTACGTTGGCCGCCTGTATCTATATAGGCCGCATGTACCCAACGTTCGCGAAAAATTGAATGAATGAAAGATTTTTATTGTACGATTGTGCTCTTACAAGCTAAAGTACAGGTCATGGATAAACAAGGAAAAAGAATACAGCAATAACACTTACAAACTATACATACTAATGTGATGTTACAGATTAAGCTTCTCGCTTCTTGACGCAGTCAAAGATGTGCGAACATATTGTGCTAATGATACCTGGTTTGTCAAGTTTCATGAGGAATTCGAATTTTTCTGTCTAAATGTCCAAAGCTTGGGAACTTATCTATTACATAGGTATGGAGGGAATACCTGTCATTTCTATATAATGTGCAGTCAACTACAAAATGGCATTCATCTTCAATATAATCTAGATTACAAAATTGGCAGATCCTTTGCTGTACAGTGTAGAGTCTCTTTTTAACCTCCTTGAGAGGAGTGCGGTTGTGTCTGCCTTTTTCAATGTGGAGTTTGTGTGAACTTATCCGGAGTTTTGTGATGGCTGTTCAGAAAATAGCTATAGCACATAAAAGCACATAAAAGCTCCCGAAGACCCCGAAACCCCCAGTTTTTGGCATGCTATGAAGGCTACCTTGCCCCACCGAATTTGCTTGAAAATTATTTCTGCTCCGCCTCGTGCCTACTTTTATTCCTTTTACAACCTCTTCATGCCTGTATTTGGGACAAACGCAGCCAGCCGCGCCAATTCACAGCGGGAGCTTCGCCCCGATACAGAAAATACAAGTTACAACGGAGATTCTCTTACCCTCCAAGCAGAGGTTGTGGGGGAATGATCGTTAGCTTTTTATACTGTCTTGCCACCGAAAGGGATCTGCTTGGATATTAGGATTCTCTATCAGGCTTGGGAAAGTGGCTGTAAAGGGTAGAAAGAACACTACTCTTCAAGCAGAGTTTTGGGTATGTATAATCCTTGGGTTATCGTTTTGGCTTAATTATGGGTTCACCACACCACGAAGTGGTGGTGAACCCATATTGCTTTTTCTGATGTTTCTTCTTCTCCTTCTCCTTCTCCTCCTGCCATTTTTATGGGTTCACCACACCACGAAGTGGTGTGGTGAAACCATATTGCTTTTTCTGATGTTTCTTCTTCTTCTTCTTCTCCTCCTCCTTCTCCTCCTGCCTATTTTTTAAATGGATTCAGCTTCTTCATTTTAGGGCCCAAGGTCCTGAAATTTGGTATGGAGGTACAGTGGGCAAATACCCCTAGGTCGTTTTTTTAATTATTGTGATACAGGCTTTTAGAATTGTTTTATTTGAGTTTTTGGCTGTGTTATAGCAAATGTATTACTGTGTTAGTGTGCCTTGTTTACCACGTTTGGGCATGAGTCATCACAATGGAATGCAGGGCATCAACCAATAGGCATGCAGCTTTCCTCTATACTTCTTGCTGATTGGCTGTTGGGATTTAACTTGATTAACACCTGCACAGAAGCATTTCTGACAGTATGTCTGTATTCAAGTGTTTTGGTAGGTATTTCAAGCTTTCCTGCTCCAGCATTGGAATGCCGGGCATGGACGTTTTTATTTTATTTTGAAAATCAACAGTTTGCATTATGCAATTAAAAATCCTAACCAATAAAGTAGGGAATAGCTATCCAACTGTTGTTTTAGTTGTATTTTACTTCATATTATAGTAATATCAATGTAAATCATTGTTTTCCCTTGTGTTTCCCATTCTTTCCCTGCCATGTCGTAAAATGTGGTGAACCCATCGCTGTATTTGCTCCAAAGCAAATATTGGCCTTTCTAGTTTAAATGGATTCAGCTTCTTCATTTTAGGGCCCAAGGTCCTGAAATTTGGTATGTAGGTACAGTGGGCAAATACCCCTAGGCGTTTTTTAAATTATTGTGATACAGGCTTTTAGAATTGTTTTATTTGAGTTTTTTGGCTGTGTTATAGCAAATGTATTACTGTGTTAGTGTGCCTTGTTTACCACGTTTGGGCATGAGTCATCACAATGGAATGCAGGGCATCAACCAATAGGCATGCAGCTTTCCTCTATTCTTCTTGCTGATTGGCTGTTGGGATTTAACTTGATTAACACCTGCACAGAGCATTTCCATACTGACAGTATGTCTGTATTCAAGTGTTTTGGTAGGTATTTCAAGCTTTCCTGCTCCAGCATTGGAATGCGGGGCATGGACGTTTTTTTTTTATTTTGAAAATCAACAGTTTGCATTATGCAATTAAAAATCCTAACCAATAAAGTAGGGAATAGCTATCCAACTGTTGTTTTAGTTGTATTTTACTTCATATTATAGTTATATCAATGTAAATCATTGTTTTCCCTTGTGTTTCTCATTCTTTCCCTGCCATGTCGTAAAATGTGGTGAACCCATCACTGTATTTGCTCCAAAGCAAATATTGGCCTTTCTAGTTTTAGGCGTTTTTTGTCGGGGTTTCTTTTTTGCACTAGAATTCTTTTTTCACCAAACCCAACAAAATTGTGTGCTTGTGCACTTGCGTATTTTGTTCTCACCAGAGCCAACACAAAGAAGTATCGTTTCCTTAGCTTTTTTAAGGAAGCTTCCTCAATAAAAGAGTCATGCGGTGATTTAGCAAGAAAAGAATTTAATGGTCATCACTTCGACAAGATTCCCACCCGCGTGGTATATATGCTCATTTCTTACCTTGCTCGACAACATGCCGAAACGCAAGCGCTATTACACCAAGGCGACTAGGAATGGTACCTAAAGCGAGGTAAACATTTTCTCAGTCCTCAGTTTCACTTAATTAGTCCTCTTCAAAGAAAAAATAATAATATACATATTGTAGGTTTCTGCTCTCGCAATATGCATACAAATAATCGGGGTTGACCTGACGCTTAATTCTACATACATGTTTCTCAAATGTGCATGTTTTCCTTCTACTAGATAAGTCATCTGAGCGAGACGCAGTTGGAGAGTGGGGACACGCAGTCAGACTGTCTCAGAAAATCACAGCGCGTCTTGGACAATCTGGTGCTGCCTTCAGCCGACCACCAACCACATCGAATTTAATCAAAGACATTTTACAAGATCTTGCTCCTATAGACCTCGGTCACCGCCTATAGAAACCAACACAGTATACCCATGTGCCCATCGTTTCTAGTCTGAGATGGATACTCGTAATGATCAGTCGAAATCCCGCGGGTCTGTACAGTTATGACATTCCACATAAGTACATGGACAAGGTGATTCCCCAGATAAATCCAGACAAGGAGAATTAGACGGGGGTCAAACGGAGTCCACTATATATCGCTTATGCTTAACAATGCCCAATATTTTGTCCATCAAGTTGGCTGAAGATGAATGTATCATTTTCATAGGTCACGACCGAACGTACTTTCATACAACAAGTTTTCCTGCATTTCTGCCATAAACCAGTATTAGATGGAGTTTTACAGGAACTATGCTGGAATGTCAACTGACACCCCACTGGGCGATAATCCACAAAAGCCAGCCCAGACCACCATACGTAAAAAGTTGGCTGAAAAATTTTCTCTCCAAGCAGAGGTTGGTGGGGAAGATTGTTACTTTTCTATTATGCCCCTTTCTTTCTGTCGCTACTTCCACTATCTGTTGGGTGAAAGGTAACAATTTCCCCCCTCCAACCTCAGCTTGTAGATTAGAAAAGTTCACAATTGTCTACCACCCATTACGAATTCCGCTCCAGCCATTGACCTGAAAGAAGGGTCAGAATCATTAAATCAATCATCAACAAGGAAGTCAAGTATTTAGCTCCTGTCCTTTCAACACAGATTAACGCCATACACATCTTGTTTTGGAATGCGGGTTCGTCTCCAAATTTTGTATATAACCACTAGTATTTTAGAAAAAAATGTGTTAGGACACTTACTAATTGAGGGATAACAGGAAAACAAGGTAACAAGGAAAATCATTTTATTCGTCATGAAAACAGCAATAAATTACTGGGAAAGCTCTTGTCGTCCTGTTTTTTTCTTTCTGGCTTCCTTATTTTATTTATTTATTCATCTGTTTGGCTCACGCTCGTCCCCAGCGCCCGTGGAGAAGCCATAGGCATAGATCGTGGCTTAGCCCAGGCTATGGAAAATAAACTTTCTTTAATGCAAATCTGTCGTTTTTGTTTTCTTTGCGCTTTCTAAAGGGTAATGATAACCTACTCTACTCTGGCGGTATTGTCGTGCGCGCTCGCTAGTACGTAACGTTACACGGCGGTCATCTGAATACATGTACACTGCATTCTTTCTACTATCGGGACCTAAAACAAGACGCAAGCTTCCTATTTTGGGGTATAAAATGCTGTGAGGGTGTACCGTTACCTCTCTAAATTTGCCCAGAAGGGACTTAGTCGCGGAAGGAACTTAGCCACGGAGGGAGTTTTGGCATTCTCCACATAAGACATTCTAGTCAGGTTTCACGAATTTTGTTATGTTTACCGAAGAAAAACATATTGTTTCTGCGCTGTTTCTTCCTCTTCTTCTTCTCCAACCAGTGACCTCTGGCCTGACCAATGACATGATTTGTTGACGTCTGTCACCATGGTGACTGGTTTTGGGTTACATAATGTTGCAATTTTATGGTCTCCTCTGCTCCATTCACCACATACTAGTTTATGTTTATTTTACATATTGACCCCAACAGTTTGGGGGTCAGCAGAACAGACTGGAGAGTGCTGGCGGAAAACAGAACATCCTGGAGGGACATGGCTACAGCCGCTATGCATCTAGTCTGATGCCTGCGGCTTGATATACCCCAAACGTAACGTTTGACATGGAAATGACACACGTGATGTTTGACATTCGCAGTTTTGACACGGAGATAACGGGAAAAAATAAAACAATTTATCTTCTCTAGTTTTCCTTCTTTTTTTAATTAGTTATTTATATTATACCCCAATTAAAAACTGAAATAATGCCGTATTCCTGCTAGTTTACACGAATTGTAAAAATGTCATCAATCTAGAAAGGTTCGCCAGCAAATACAGCATATTTCTCTTCATCTTTCTCCCAACCGTTTTCCAAACTCATTTGTTTATTAGGTCCGCATGCTCCTCTGGGGGTACACCGCCTCTACATAAAGCAGAGGGAGCATTGTGGCTTTACTCATGGATATAATCTTGTTTCCACATAATATTAAATTTCCGGGGAATGCTTTGAAGTAACATACATATATAGGCTTTGTCAATACAAACACACAAAAATATTAAATGTCTTTACCTGTTGTGGGAGTAGTAGCAGCCCCTGCAGTTGAAGAGACAACTGTGCTGGTGGCAGCTGTTGTAGTGGCCACAGCTGTAGTTGTTGTTGGTGAAGGTGTGGTGACTGTTGTGCAATATACCGTGTATAGAAAGAGAACAAATCTGAGATAAATTTAGCTATTTTGTGCCAAAATATTTTTTTAGAATATCATTGGTAGAATGACATTAAATATAACCCCATACGGATAACTGAGCAGCTGCGAAAAAATCACCCAATACACGCACTTCCACACTTTTTCTCTCTTTTTTCCAGTTAATGCCAAAAATGGGATTGTATCTAATGCAGATAACAGAATGTTCTAAAAACGAGAAAACTATCAAAAACAACTTTGTTGACCCTTGTTTAAACTCTTCAAAAATAATAGTGCAGTGACCTGTAAAGGAACTTGCTGTAACAGTTAAGTAAAGTAAAAAAAAAAAGATCATTTAAAAGGAGCACCCATACAAAAATTAAAGCTTTGTAATAAAGTTTCTCAGTACCAAATGTTCGGATACACCCATCAGTCAGATTATAGGGTCTGAGAGGGACTCTTCCTCTCTCTTTGTCTCTGTCTCTCTCTCTCAGTCTCTCTCTCTCTCTCTCTCCTCTCTCTCTCTCTCTCTCTCTCTATCTAGAGAGAGAGAGAGAGAGGAGAGAGAGAGAGAGAAAGAGAGAGGGAGGGAGAGAGAGAAATAGAGAGACCCTCTACACATACAGATAAGGGTTAGGTGATTTTACCTGTTGTGGGAGTAGTAGCAGCCCCTGCAGTTGAAGAGCCAACTGTGCTGGTGGCAGCTGTTGTAGTGGTCACAGCAGGAGTTGTTGTTGGTGGTGAAGGTGTGGTGACTGTTGTGCAATATACCGTGTATACAAAGAGAACAAATCTGAGATAAATTTAGCTATTTTGTGCCAAAATATTTTTTAGAATAACATTGGTAGAATAAAATTATATATAACCTGATACGGATAACTCAGCAGCTGTGAAAAATCACCCAAAACACGCACTTCCACACTTTTTCTCTCTTTTTTCCCGCTAATGCTAAAAATGGGATTGTATCGAATGCAGATAAGAAAATGTTCTAAAACGAGAAAACTATCAAAAACAACTTTGTTGACCCATGTTTAAACTCTTCAAAAATAATAGTGCAGTGAAGTGAAGTGAGAGAGACTTGCTGTAACAGCCAGTTGCAATTGTCTTAAGTAAAGTAAAAAAAAAAGATCATTTAAAAGGACCACCCATACAAAAAAGTAAAGCTTTGTAATAAAGTTTCTCAGTACCAAATGTTCGGATACACCCATCAGTCAGATTATAGGGTCTGAGAGGGACTCTTTCACTACCAAAAATGATTTTTCTTGTTTTTCTTGTTTTTCTTAATTCGTGGACAAATTTTCTTACATGAAGAAATTTCAAGAACAATTAAGAATAAATAAGAAAAGAGCAACAGATCGTTCTAAAATTTTTTTCTTGTAAATTTTCACTACAAGAAACATTTTCTTATTTTTCTTACGTGAAGAAATAATTTCTAGCAGTGATTTTCTCCCCCTAGAATGTTCTAGAAAATTGAGTTAAATGGTCTTGTTTTTCTTATCTGAAGAATTACTTTCTTGCCATGGTTAAGAAAATACAAGAATTTTTCCCTTAAGTTTCTTGTATTTCTCATAGTAAGAAAAACAAGAAAAGCAGGGTTTAAAAAACAAGTCATAACTAGAATAACATTCTTGAATTTTCTTGTTTTTCATATCAAGAAACTTTGAGAAAGGAAGTTCTTGCTTTTCTTGGGCTGTGTCAGAAAAAACAAGAATTTTGATCTAACCTTTCTTGAGTATATTGCTTAGAAAAACAAGAATATTCAAGATATTGAAACTAGAAGACAAAGATCAAGTCATAACTAGAATAACATTCTTGAATTTTCTTGTTTTTCATATCAAGAAACTTTGAGAAAGGAAGTTCTTGCTTTTCTTGGGCTGTGTCAGAAAAAACAAGAATTTTGTTCTTCACTTTATTGACATATGTTGCTTAGAAGAAAGTGTTTATTGACAGTAAGAATTTTGGTCTTGAACTGAGAACCAAAGTCTCAAAGAAATAATAAGAATTTCTGTCTTGAGGAAAAAGATATGCATTCTTGTTGTAAGAACATGAAACTTAAATAGAAGAAAGGCTTTCTTGACAATAATAATATAATAGTAATATCACTCTTAAAGTTAGAAAAGGAATCTTGGTGTAAGAATCTATTTTTGGGATATTAAGAATTTGTTCTTGTTTTTTTTGTAATTTAGAAAGTTGAGCAATCTGATTCTAGATTCTTTTAGTAATGTCAGAGACAAGAATTAGTTTCTTTACTTTCTTGACTTTGAATAATTCTATACTTGTAACTAGCATAGTTTCACTTATCTAGATAGTTCAAGAAAATGATTCTTGTTTTTCTTGGTCAGGTTATGTTCAAGAAAATACAAGAATCTGTGTCTTTGCTTTCTTTTTAGACAAAAAAAATGGTTGAATTAGAAATCAAATTTAAAACCTGAAAGCAAAAAATACTTAAAGTTCTTTAACGTTTTTGTTTTCCTTATCGAGAAAGTTCAAGAAAGGTGAGTTTTTTCCCTGGTAATGTTTAAGATAATGTAAGAATTTTTTTCTTAACATTCTAGCCATAACTGTCATGTGATCTCTTGTGAGCTCCTGATTGGTTAATTCAAATCCCAGAATGCAGTTAGGGATTTTTGAACAGAAGCTGGGGTGAAGTCAGATGTGGGGGCAGTGCTCTGTGCTGGTTACTTCTTTTTAGTCAGATATTGATTCATATCGTCGGATTTGAAGTCAAAATCAAGGTAAAAAGGACCTTGTGAGCATGTGAAGCAATGCTGATCGTGTCGGCTTGCAGAAGAAACCAACTTTGCAACGAAAAAAGGATGGAACCAAACTTATATAAGGTAAGTGCGCCCCCCCTCCCCACCAAGAAGAAAAAATCTGTTGACATTGTTTTTAGACTTCATAGCTTATTTGCTACAATTCCATTGGGGTTGATTTCTAAATTGTATCTCTGGTATATTGTAGAGTACAGTGTTTTACTGCATTATAATTATATTATTTTCAATTGTTGAGTAAACTTGAAGTAATTCAATCCTATTTTTAGCATCCTCTTTTGACTTTGTTGTCTTCAGCCCCTGCATGCAATGCAAACTAAGAAAGGTCTTTCCTGTTTTTTTCAGGTTTCCAAAGACTGTGACTGTGCCAATGCTATAATGCCAAAGCTGCAGGGTTTGCTGAATGTTTTGGAATGTGATATGATCTGTATTCTTTAACCATGATAATGGCTTGTTGGTTACATCGTATGATAGTTTTAAGTTTACTGTAAAACTTGTTTCCATTCAAAGAATGTTAGATACATGTACATAATGAATGTGGTAATGAATATTCCTATACTGTCAGTGTCAAGAGAGGCCTGTCAAATAATTGTTATAGGATTTTAATTGTTGCAATATCATTCTCTGTAACATTATTTCTTCTTTTGTGGACAAAATAGTTTTATTGATACAAGAATATTGAGCTCTAAGTTCAAGAAATATTTTCTTATGTGCAGAATGTTTTTCTCATTATAAGAACTGTTAGCTAGCTCTTAGTTCAAGAAATGTTTTCTCGTATACAGAATGATTTTCTTGCTACAAGAATAATTAGCTCTTAGTTCAAGAAATATTTTCTCGTCTACAGAATGGATTTCTTATTACAAGAGCAGTTAGATCTTAGTTCAAGAAATCTTTTCTTATATACAGAATATTTTTCTTATTACAAGAACAGTTAACTCTTAGTTCAAGAAATATTTTCTTGTCTACAGAATGGTTTTCTTACTACAAGAACAGTTAGCTCTTAGTTCAAGAAATCTTGTCTACAGGTAATTGGTTTTCTTACTACAAGAACAGTTAGCTCTTAGTTCAAGAATATTTTCTTGTGGGCAGAATGGTTTTCTTGCTATAAGACAAATGCTCTTAGATCAAGAAATATTTTCTTGTGTAACAGTTAGCTCTTCGTTCAAGAAATATTCTTCCTGTAAGAACCCGTAATTCTTATCATGAGAAGAATATTCTTAATGGTTTATTAGCTTTAAGAAATAAATTCTGAGAATAAGAACAACGTGGCGTGAGTTTCTTGAATTTTCTGGAAACGGGGATTCTTGTTCAAAGAATAAGGTTCTTGCTGACAGTAAAAAGTTCTTTGCACAAGAAAAAAATTATTCTTTTAGTGCAATGCAAGAACATAAATCTTAATCTATTTCTAGGTATCACAAGAATTTTGGTCTTGACAGAAGAAATATATTCTGGGTGTGAGATGAAGTAAGAAGCTATTTCTAGCAGATAAGAATGTAGTGTTCTTGGGATAAGAACGAAAATCTTGAAAGAATAAAATAACTTTCAGATTTATAGAATTTTAGGCTTGTATTGAGAACTGCAGTCTTTGTATAAGAACAATTGTCTGCATCACGAATCTTACTGTAAGAATAAGATTCTAGAAGTAACCAACAATAACTTATATAAAAACCTATAAGAAAAATATTCTTACTGCAAGAAAAAGTCTATCAAGAAAAAATTACTTAATTCGTGGACAAAATTTCGTTCTTGAATACAGAAAAATTTGCTTCAGGGAAGAAATATTTTCTGACTGTAAGAAAAAACAAGAATGCTAGAAATGTCATTTTTGGTAGTGTTCTCTCTCTTTGTCTCTGTCTCTCTCTCTCAGTCTCTCTCTCTCTCTCTCTCTCTCCTCTCTCTCTCTCTCTACTACTAGAGAGAGAGAGAGAGGAGAGAGAGAGGAGAGAGAGAGAGAGAGAGAGAGAGAGGGGGAGGGAGAGAGAGAGAAAGAGAGAGACCCTCTACACATACAAAGAAGGGTTAGGTGATTTTACCTGTTGTGGGAGTAGTAGCAGCTCCTGCAGTTGAAGAGCCAACTGTGCTGGTGGCAGCTGTTGTAGTGGTCACAGCAGGAGTTGTTGTTGGTTGAGGTGTGGTGTATATGAAAGCTGGCAGAAATAATTAGTAAAGAGAAAGAAAATTAGACTCAGTACACCCTAATATTTTGCCATAAACACTTTTGGCAAAGTTAAGTTGTATACTACTTAGTTTTAAGGGAATAACCTATCTAGACGGTTTTAGTCCATAAAATCACAATAATGACGCCATAATGATCTGTTTGGTACTCGGTCACCGCTGTCTTTACGTGTTGTGTCGCATACACCTGAATCCCATAGATGGGAGAAGTGGTGCAAATTTACCCCAGCACGATGGTCCGGTTGCTAGCCCTTTGTTCGCGTTGCTATGACTGATTGCGCCGACCACTCACCGCGGGGTGCCTACCTCGTGCCTGTACCCAGGCACTATACACATTGTCAAGTAAACACTGCAAATATCTCTCAAAATAACGTATGATCGGAATATCATGTCGAGAAACAACAGTAAGAATTGAAAAGAACACAGGTTAACTTTGTAAATAAGAAGAGGTAAAAATGTGACAGCAGATTACAGCGTTCAAAAAGTCCTTCTTGCGCTAGTGTTTAGTTCCGGCAACTTTTAGCAATTGAACTTTGACCCTTGCGACCTTTCTAATAAGGATTTTTTTCCAATTTACGCGCTATTGACATTAGTTGAAGTCCTAATCTATAATCTTACCGATATTTTTACCGATATTTTAATTTTATGGTATTAACCCTCAAACACCCGAGCTTTTTTGTGACGTTAATGCCCAAACGGGGTCCAAATGGACCCTACTTGGTTTCTTTCAATTTTATTTTCCTTTTTGCATTCTTTAAATGACCTTTGCACATATATTAGTTAAACATATTTAGACGTTTTTTTTGGCATGATTAAGTGTTAAAAATCCCCGCTCATTATCATAATTCATGCAAAAATAGGATGAGGCCTGCAGGCATGAACATGGGGTTGACCTTTGACCTCATATGATTGTGAAATTGTCAAACCTCTGAAAACCTGATGAAATAATTCCGGAGATGGAGGTGAATTGGCAAACTGCATAATATCAAAGCAATAATGCTTTCTTGAAGACATATTGAGGACATCCGAACAATTTTGTGTGTAGGAAAGTGCAAATACATGGCTTGGGTCCGTTTAGAGCGCAGACGGTCTTACATCAGACTTCAGTTGTTATTTTTACAAATTTGTGCCGATCTCCAAAAACAATTTGGAGAACTTGTAGAAGAGGTTTACTGACAAAGTCACGGGAGGAATTTTTTTTAGAATAAAAAAAAATACAAATAGCACATAAAAATAAACGTCTGGGGTCCAAATGGACCCCGTTCGGGTGTTTGAGGGTTAAACTCGATGTTTCAGGAAATAGTGAGGATATAATAAGTACCTGGAGCAGCCTGGCATATGAAGCGAAACGTATAGTCGCATTCTTCGTCGTTCCACTTGTCTTTCAGAGATGGCAGTGCGGAGTAAAGGACGCAATCTTCGTTGCCCCCAGCGCTGTCCGGTCGTCCCTGTCCCCAGGAGCTGTACGGCCCACGTGCAGAACCGTCCACCCACTCAAACCGCCCCTCTTCGCGCTGATCGTGTAGGCCGATCCAGAAGGCTCGATCGTCGTGCACGGAGTTGTACAGGGAGATGACGAAGGCGTTGGTATCAGCGTCTCGGGGCATGGCGAGGGTACCGCCGTCTGCACGACAGGCCGCGCCCGCATCGCTGAAGGTCTTGAGTGTGTTGAACGCCTTGTAGCAGATGTCACGCCACTTGGTGTAACCTTTAAGACAAGATGCTGTAAAAGAAGGTTTATATTAGCAACATGTCATAGAAGGGTCATATTGATATCATTATATACATGCGATAAATACCCCCGGGGATGAATTCCATAAACGAATATCCTATACGAAATCTAAGATAATTTTCGTAAATTTCGGGGTAGATTTCGGCCTAGATTAGGGTATATTTCCCGTGAGCCTCCATACAACAACTGTGGACTGTGTCCTTTCGATTTTTGGTGTTTTCCTAAAAAAATTCTTATTAGGCCACACCGACTTAATTTTATGGATGACATCCGCGCGCGCATTGGTTTTCGCTTGTCGCCCTCAAAAAAAAAAGAAAGATCACCTCCACCGAGGCTCTGGCCTGGCTCTAGTCCTGGGTAGTCCATGGTAGTCAGCGACAAAACGGCTATTTACGCATTAGGCAACTCTACTGTATTTTCTCTTCCTGAATATTGTTGTGCGATATTACTGTGTAATGTTAAGAACTTACAGGAAATATAAGAGTTGTACCAGTTAGGCGACTGTTACTCAGATGCCCCACTGACAATAATATCACGACATGCCGGCCATCGACAACGTAAAGTGATGACGACAACATTTTACGTTTATGCCAAATGATGTACAACATAAACTTATGACGACATCACTTTACATTCATGCCAAACGTTACCATAACATAACCTACGTTACGTTTAACTTACCATAACATAATCTACGTTATGTTAACATAACATAACCTACGTTACGTTAACATATCATAACCTACGTTACGTTAACATAACATAACCTATGTTACGTTTAACTTTAATACCATAACATAATCTGTTAACATAACATAACCTACGTTACGTTAACATATCATAACCTACGTTACGTTAACATAACATAGCCTACGTTACGTTAACATAACATAACCTACGTTACGTTACGTTATAAATAACATAACCTACGTTTCATATGGCATCATTTTTGTGTCAAAAATACAGACGTTAAAAACGTCACGTTTTGGGCTCAATACGTAACGTTCTTTGGTCAATACGTTACGTATGCTAGGTGAACGTTCACGTATGACATAACGTGTGGATACGTTACGTACGTATGGTTCTGAAATTTCTGTGTCAAAATTACGGACGTAAAAAAACGTCACGTTTGCAAGTCAATACGTCACGTACGTTTCATGTATATGTTAACGTAATGTTGGTTATGTTAACATATACATGTTAACGTCACGTTTTGGGGTCAATGTGTCACGTTTTTCAGTCAATACGTTACGTACTACGTGAACGTTTACGTATGACATAACGTGTGGATACGTTACGTACGTGTGCTTCTGAAATTTCCTGTCAAAATTACGGACGTAAAAAACGTTACATTTTTAAGTCAATACGTCACGTACGTTTCAACTATATGTTAACGTAACGTTGCTTATGTTAACGTAACGTAGGTTATGTTATGTTAACGTAACGTAGGTTATGTAACGTTAACGTTGGTTATGTTAACGTAACGTTATGTTATGTTATGTTAACGTAACGTAGGTTATGTTATGTTAACGTAACGTAGCTTATGTTAAGGTTGCTTATGTTAACGTAACGTATGTTATGTTAACGTAACGTTGCTTATGTTCACGTAACGTTTACATAACGTAACAGTTAGTACGTCAACCTTTCGTAGGTTATGTTATAGAGTTTAATGTTAACGTAATTGCGTTAACGTAGGTGTACGTTTAACGTAAACGTTATGTTAATGTACGTTCTTGTTAACGTAACGTATGTCATGTATGCCGTTTGTTACCGCAAAAGTGGACACACGCACTGAACACAACGCAAGAGTGGACGTGCATACGACGTGCTCACGGTTCACCGAATTTTGTTAACAAATTGACACCCCTTTACCTTTGCTAATGGTTCCGTCTATTTTAACGGTCAGGTCGCGTTCTAGTGACGTCATCACTTCATGTTGTGTCTGGCAAAGGCCCCATAACCGCGGGCCGTATAGAGTAGTAGGGACAAACTTCTTAGAGGCTGGTTTGAAAGAATTAAACCATGTGTTAACTAATTGATGTGGGGTATAGAAATATATCTGATACGTCTGCTTTGTTTTGACATTTTCTTGTTTGTGTACAAGTGTAATTTTAAATGAGTGAGTGCATGCTGCAGTTTAGCTCATCTCCGCTGGGCGTCGTTTAAAGTCAATTACAAACAAGCCAAGCAAACTTTAATGTACAACAACTGTAACGGGTACACTATATGGCAAGTTCTTGAGCAGTTCTGATCATCAAGACTAATATTTATGCAATGGCTTCAAATTAAAATGCTATATAAAAGCTTTATGTGCTTTGTTCCCCTACCTAAAAAAATGTCGTCATCAGTTTACGTTGGGTCTGGCTGGGCATGGCATGAACGTAAAACGATGTCGTCATCAGTTTACGTTGTCGCTTGGGTGCTGGGCAATGAACGTAAAACGATGTCGTCATCAGTTTACGTTGTCGCTTGCTGGGCAATGAACGTAAAACGATGTCGTCATCAGTTTACGTTGTGGCTGGCTGGGCATAAAGTTAAACGATGTCGTATAGCTGGCTGGAGGAGCTATTTAAAATAACGGTTACTAGCAAACCTACAGTACAGCTTATATATCACTTTCTTTTAGTTCTTTATTTACAAGAAAGTAATACAACATCGTTGCCCAATGCTTGCAAGCTGTGAATACCGTGACAGTCAACTTGCCCGAGGGGTGTCAGTCTGTACCCCCTTCCCCCTCCCCCATCTATTAGTGATATAAAGGAATGCTTGTTTCGAGAATCGATATATGGGGATTTATATGTGGGCGCCACATGGAATTATTAGCTGTTTTGTTTCTGTGTAAGCAAGGCCGCGGGATTTTTTTATTAATTAATTTCAAACCTTCTGACTGTTGCTTCACGGGGAATTACACATCATACTGTGAACACTGTGACAGACAATATTTTAGACCACACAGCATGACGGTCATTACACCTTCTGCTGTGTGTGTATTCGCTTTGCGACCCATAAAACTGGGCCGCACCTCTTTTGTCTTTAATCGGTTCATCACCTATTTCACAACAATAACACCAATGCATAACAGGAGCATTACGGGGCATAATTTCTGTTACTAGTACTACAGCTGGGCAAATCGTATCCGTACTTTTCCCTGATATGTTCCGAGTGTGACTGATAAATTCTATCACGGCCAGACTGCCTGTTCAGCCTCACCGTGATGATATTTTCTAGTTTTCTACCCCCACCTCATTTCCGGGTTCCCCTCTGCAACGTTACAACTGAAATACTTTCATCTCCATCGTGAACCTGCTTGTGTGTGTACGCTTGAGATAAGCCTGATTAAGCCACTCAGAATTCCATCTTTCTCCCTGCTTTGCGGTAGAACTCAGAGGAGAAATAATGTTAGTTGTCAGTTGTAAAAGGATCGATGTCTTGTCTTATAATAGGCTATTGTTAACAGATCTTGGTGGATAAAATACTGGGAAGTATTACAAGTTTTTACAATGAGCCCTTTGTTTCTACTGCTGGAGAAACGGCTCATCGGTTACATATCATGACATCAGTGTTCACACGTATGTGCTATGTTCACACCAAGGCCAGAACAAAGGCGTGTCGTTTCTTAAAGAAGTCATGTGGTGATTAGCAAGGGCCAGTTCGGTGAGGTTCCCACGAGCTCAGCTCCGACTCACAGTCACTGGCACTCATCGGTCTGAACATGGCGGACCCCGATACTAGTAGTACTAGCAGTAGTGAGTCTGACAATGAGGAGGAGTCCTTGGCTGGGGCAGGCACAGAGACAGGTAAGTGTTCCTCAATCAAGACACCCGGGACACATGGACAGCCATATCCCGAAGTATTCCTCGTCAACGAATAAATGAAACACCTCTATTGTAAACCTTCAAATGCAGTTTTATAATCTGTTACTTGAGAGGATGATATTTGCTGATTATAAATTCAACATACGTGTATCTCATCCAGGACGTTCTATGTCATATATCTCAATGTGAATGTTTTCGCTTCTACTAGATCAGCCACCCGTACGGGACTGGGAAGACGCCGTCAGATTGTCTGAGGCGGCCGCGGCTCGCCTGGGACAATCTGGCGTTCTCTTCTCGCCACCACCGGCTAGAACATCAACGCCTGTGCGCCAGCATCGCCGGCACCCACCGTTTAAACGTGACGTTATGTTGCTGGACTCTAACTCCAACATTGAGATCGCCCGTCCTCCCCGCGGCAATGAACGACAGCGTATCGTCGACGATGGCCGCGAGTTCAAGGACGTAATGTTCAATAGAGAAATGAATGCTCGTCAAGTTTTGGAAACTATTCGGAACGCCATCGGAGTGCATAACAGGTAAGTTAATTCCCATTTTTAATAATTATAGTCTATAGCCTCTACCAGGCTCCGAGAGGCGCCTGGAAAGAGTAGAAATCGGCTACTTTCCAAGCAGGGTTAAATGTTGGGAAAATCGTTCAAGTTTTGCTGTCGCTACCCCAACCAGCGACAGACGAAAAACGCGTTTCCCAAGGACATTATACACTGCGGAGAGAGATTACATGCATGTCGCGGGAACGGTTGGTCCGCTGGAGTATAATCTCCAAGCAGCTCTTTTGGTGGGGGTAAGACAGTATGAAATTGGCCAGTCTGTCTCCATTTCCCCACCCAAATATCTGCTTGGAGATTACTGGAGTACACTGTACTCTTTCTAGCAGAGCAACTCCCCTGGCATGTTTATCTCTCTCTATTTGGCCAATCTTTTCTAGGCGCGTCTTGAAGTCTGGTTGAGGCTACATTGTACCTAAAGTACTGATGATAGATGATTGTCAGATCCATGTAGATATTTCCAGGGAAAGCATTACATATGAGTCTGTACATATACAGTACGTTACATGTAGAATATGATGTATTCCTAGTTGCTCGTAACGCATCACAGTATGAGTCACAGGGTTACTCTCTGATAGCCTGAGTGTCAGCCTTGTTAGCTTTCGTCCGCTACCCAAGGCTTGGGTAGCGGACGAAAGCTAACAAGGCTGACACTCAGGTTAACTCTCTGAAGCAGATGTTAGATAATGGTCACTGCCCTTCACTTTGGATTGATTAAAACGTTACTTGGATTGATCCTGACCTTTGCATCCGAAATTCAAATCCATGGCTAAAATACAATGCAGCGACATTCCCCCAAAAGTCTATTGATTTATATGAAATTCGGTATTGGTAGATTCGGTCACGCTGTGATAAGCGGATCAGAACATCGACAACCCGGTGGGATAATATTGCAGGGAAGCTCGGGACAGAAAAAAAAAAAAACGGGGCGAAAACGGAGCATCGGACAGCCAACAGGAAATTATAATGCTGTTCTGCCAAAAATGGCTTTCGAAGACTCTTGCTGAGGAAAAAACTCTAGCCTAGTCAATCTGCAGGTATCATGACGTAATCTGTCGTAAACTCACGGTCCGACCTGTTTTGCGACCATTTCTCGAATTCAACATGGCCGCCGATCGCCGACGATTTGTATGGAGTTACATGCTCCGAGGCCGTGTTGTGGTTAAATGCTGCGTTTGTTTAGGGTCTTATCCCCCCGGCCCGGCAGGTGAGTGCGTCGGGAAGCCAGGGACACCAAAAATCCGGGGCCGGCCCGTTGAATTAATGAGGCCCGGCACGGCAAAGGTTGGTTTTGGCCTATGAAGTGCCCCATGACTCATGGCATTACCATACAAAAACAAATTATTACTAGAGTCGTCCACGGTTAAGTCAAGAGTTGCCACGCCACGGCTACGCTGCTATTAGAGTCGCTGTAAGGAATTTCATCGTCATGTGGTAAATCATGGACTCTACTCTACTCTACCCCAGCGATGCTTGTGTCCAAGGTAACGACTTTCAAATGACCTTTTGTCTGACATTTTACTCGTCTCTCTTCACAAAATTTGGGGAGGGTGGCAGAATTGTGGGTCTTCCTAAATATGCTGTTAAAAAAAAATAAAGGTGGTTGGGGGTGGAAGTTGGATTGGAGGGAGGATAGGGGTCAACCATCAGGATTGAAACTAGGTTAGGATTGGAAGAAATTCAAGATTAGAAGTATGGTAGGGTTTCAGCAAATTTTAATTATGAGCAAATGTTATTCAGCTATGTTATGTACAATCTATATTAACTATATATTAACTATCT
>NW_017803525.1:21034-35032 GCF_001625305.1 Branchiostoma belcheri | reverse complement strand
TATATATATATATATATATATATATATATATATATATATATATATATATATATATATATATATATATATATATATATATATAACAGTTAACCGTTATATATAAAAAAATCTAAGGTTCGGTAGGTAGGGATTATTCTTTTTTTAATCCAAGTCATAACGCTGTTACAATCCAGTTTTATGATTTAGTAAAACTTGCATGAGGACACTTATGTTGGTAAACTGGTTGTCTAGTACAATGTTTCATTTCTCAGGTATCAGATTATCAAGCTACAAAAGGTATATCAGCTCTAAGAAAGTAATTTAAATTATGTACTTGCTGGGATTCATTAAAAATGACTACTAGTATGGTCAGCAGGTGTTTCTAGGGTTGGTAGGGAAACAGGAAACACAACATTTTTTCCTTTTTTTTCACAGTTTCCCAATTTCTTCCTAATCATTTTCTGCTTTACTGTTGCCTATGGTACCTATTTTTACGTTTGCCGGCCCAAAGCCGAGGTGAAAGGGAAGAATGGTTCAATCAATTGTTCAACAGACTACAGACCATGTCATACTGCCATATGGCATACACTTGCTGTTATTCCTACAGTCCTTTGACAGTCTTATATGCTTGAATCGCAAAAAAACTGTCCTGCAATAAGATAAATAGCTAACACAGCAATAAGTCTGACAAAGGTATTCATTTGCAATATGATTTCACGATAAAATGTCGCTCGTGCGAGTCATAAACTGGCAAAAAAACAGGCACTTTTCATCTGTACATGAATGTTTTGTTAATGAGCCTGCAAGTTACACTCGTAATGCATAGGGTAATGGACACCTTTTGTTTTATAAAGCTCCACAGGTAACAGGGCGTTAAAGATGTTGGTAAGGCACAGATGGCCACAGTCTTCAGCTGACTGACTCCGGTTTTCTTTTAGATGAACAGATTAGGCCACACCAATTTAATTTCTTGGTTAACGGATTTTCCTAGAAAAATAATGGAGCAGGCGGGCAAAAAAAAAAAAAAAAAAAAAACAGGCCAAGGCATCCTTTTATGGCCCCAAATGGTACGATATTATAATAAAGAGCCATGAAGTCAACACACCAGGCTTGTTCAAAATTTAAACAATGAATTTTGAACTTCTAATGATACCATTGCATCGAAAGATGGAATATCTGTATCAAGTAGGATGAAAAGGACCATTTTCAACTGTTCTGGGCAAAATATGAGCATTTTGCAGTTGATTTTGAATTTTTATTTTTATTTGCAAATCAGAAAAAAATTAAGCGGGCGAATCCGTTAACCATGAAATTAAATTGGTGTGGCCTTAGGGTAATGTATGTTACCCAGCCTAATTTTGTGATAGACGTAGACTCTGGGAAGAAAACCACTCACCACTAACCTGAGACCTCTGCTTACATTGGAGAAAAGCGTTCTAGAATTTCTAAGGACTAGCTTCTATCCGAGCTTACTTACTGTTATCAAGGTATCACCGTATCACTATAACGTTATGTTGACTGAAGTGTCATTGAGGATAACCTTCTCTTTTATACTAGGGCTTGGAATGTTTGCTATTTAAACATTTTTATGTATTCTTTTGTTAATGCAGGCCACTGTACCTCTACACCCCGACTCATAGGGGCTGGAGATACAGTGTGGAGCCCCTGGAGGCTATTGATGGCGAGAGGATTTGGAATCCTAATAATTCTTCGACAGTGTACATCGGTAAGAAGACTAAAGACTTTTTCATTAGCCTTATTAAGAATGACAACTTTGATGACATTGACTCTTAAATTACCTCCATATTTTTATCTCCAGCTACAGTGTCGCAGAACCACAGCATCCCCAGCAATCCCAGACGCCAGAACACGGAAAGGTCTTCCAACCCAAGGGGACAAGGGATCGACGAGAACCCTGGTGGCACTGACTCCACCAACCCCCGGGGCCAGGGACAACGGATGGACCAGCAGAACCCGGGCGGCGCTAACTCCACCAACCCCCGGGGACAGGGACAACGGATGGACCAGCAGAACGCTGGCGGCGCTAACTCCCCCAACCCCCGGGGACAACACGAGAACCGTGGACTAGACAGTGCAAGACTGTCAGTATTTGACATTTCGGATGATGAGATGTGAGTCACTTAATTGTTTCCCTTTTCTTATCTCCAACAAAGACTCTCATACTAGTTGTAGCAAAAGTTTGGTTTGAATTTTAGTTTGAATGTTGTGGAGAGTTTCTGATGTGTAAATCATTGAAAATAACCTTTGTAACCTATAAAATTATAGGGTAGCCTTGCTTTGTTTTGACTGTCCAATTATCGTAAGAGTGAAGGCATCTTGTTTTTACCACACTTTAGACTGAAAGGCAAATAGTTTTTGTTATCAGGTTTTCTGTTGAATTATTGATATTCTATATATATATATAAAAAAGCTGAAATAATTGTCAATATATAGGCCACCTGTGCCTTGTGACAATGGTAATCCCAAGTAGCTTTAAGTAACAATTTCATAGTTATAAGCATTCATAACAACTTTTAGTCTTTTTGACAATATGCAACAATTATTTTCTTCACAGTATGGATGTTGAGGAATATGTACCGATCAACCCTGCACGCGCAAATGCTAATGGTGAGTCATGTGACAATTCGTCATCCAATTGAAAGTTCATGAAATTTTTAAATGCTGCATTCAAATACATCTATGTGATGGACATGTAGCATAAAACATTATCTGATGCTTTCTTCCTCTTGACTTCATTAATTTACAGATATTCAGGTTGTGATAACAACTCCAGGCATCGATGTTGGGGAAGGTAAGCTTATAATATTTTATATACTAGAAAGGCCGACATTTGCTTGGGAGCAAATGCAGCAGATGGCTTCACTACATCCCCAGTACCAAAAATGGATCTATTCCCCTCCCGCACAAATGGACTGTTCTCCCCTCCTGCACAAATCACCCCTGTCCAAAATAAGAAGTATTTTGTAATTGCCATATATATAATTAAGCTGTTGTACTCATGCATGTAGGTGTGACAAAATCGCATTCCTGTGAAAGTGACATTGAATCACCAACATTGTGTCTTGAATGTTACATGCCATGAATGAATGATTGAATTCTATTGCCCAAAACTAAGGGGAGTGGTTTCTGTCTTTTGTCAGATGGTTCTCTCTACCTCAACGAAAACTTTGGAGAATTGTTTGGAGGACCATATGGTAAGGCATATTTGCTTTCTATGAAATTTTAGATGCTTAACTTATCTTGCAAAGATGTGTTTGTCCACAAGAAGACACTGGCATGTTTTGCTTTTCATAACAGGAACCATTTAACACTATTTTGAATATGGTTTTACATGGTATTTTTCTTTGTGGGGACAGGGGTAAGACAGCTTAAAGTCATTTGTTTAATTTTTTATCATTTAACTTTCATTAACTTGCTTGCAGATCCCTTCACCGGACACCTGTATAATACAGTCACATTTGCTGATGAACTTGGTGGAGGGACTCAGATATTGAACCTGCCAATCCTGACCATCGAGTTTGAACTGGTATGATGACCTCTGAATACCTTCCTTAAGTTTTGTAATGGGCTTTGGTATCCTGGTATGGGGGGGGGGATAGATGCCATACTTACTCATGATTGCTTCATTCCTCACTAGATGTAGTAACCGCAGTATATTCTTTGTTTAATTGCATGTTCATGCCCATGGGGCGTACATCAGTGTGTGATGTTACATGTACATCATACTAAGTAACATGATACATACATGTAGGATACAAGAATAACAGAATGACATAAAAGTCTTAACAACTACTAGAGAACCTTCTATCTAATCTAGGCCTTGAAGATTTCTTCTCTCTTTTTAAAGCAAGATAAATTCACAGAATTTTTCTATTGTGTTGTCATTACTGGTGGACATCAGTACATGACCCTTTCTTTGTTCTACCTTTATACAGTTTGTCTAAGTGGATTGGTCTAAATAGTGTGTCATGTTCGACACACTAGAATGCATTTCATCTTCTATGCTATCGGAGTTGCAAACCTTACAGTCTATATCCTGTATTAACTCCAGATCCTTCAGGCAGCCCCTGCCTTCCCATCCTTGATTGAATGTGTTTATTCCAAACAGGCGCAAGCTCAGGCCACCACAGACCTGCGTGTGTTGTTGGTTGCTATTACACCACCACAGCCTAGCAATGCAATAATGCGGTAAGATTGTATTTTGACAGGTTTGCTCAAAACAAGATTTCCCAGTATGCCAGTACGTTTGCCAGTGTGGGTTACAAAATCAATTCAAGTAGATTATGTGAAGGTTACAGTGAAATGTAACAGTTACAGTGCAGTTACAGTTTTAAAGAAGTACTTTAGTCAACACGGGAATGCTATATAATGAGAGACATTTATTTTAGGATTTAGATTATTCTGTTTCTCTTTTTTTTTGCAATATTTGGTAGGTCCCCTTTCCGCAGGAAGGTGATCATTGAGCAAGTGTACTGCAACCTTCAATGCAGGTTGTTCCAAATGATTTTATAACTGGAGTATGATTCAATGTGTGAAACTGATAGGATGATTGAAAACACTCAACAAAACACAAAACTGCCAAAAATTCAGTTCCTACATTCATAAAGCTGTCGCCCAGCATTTCCAGCCTCCATGGAAAAGGGATAATTATTTGACAAGATGATGTTAATTGCACATACAGGATTTCATCCACAATGGAGGACAGCAGTATGCTTGCCAAATATTGTAACTAATGATTTCATTTTTTTTTTTACTTTAATTTGAAGTATTCTCCTGGAACGGGAAGTTGCAGAAAGACTGCTGGATTTGGCGTACCTGTGGGTAGCTGGACCAAATTCAAGTCAAGGAAACTTGGGTAAATATCTCATTTCCTTCAATTCAAGGCGATTCATGTTGTGAATGTTGACATGTTTAAAGGCATAATATGTTTCCTCTATTCCCTACATGAGAAAACCAGTAACGGGATACATTGCATATGTATTAAATTACAGCTCGCACCCGTTTGAGCCTGCCTGCCCACAGTACCAGAAACATCCTGGTCGTCTGTGTACCTGGGCAGACCTCACGCATGCGGACGCTCCGGGTATTTGATGGTGAGCTTTCAAGATTTAATAAGTTTTTTTTTTATATTTTGTTGTTTCTTTCAACAATTAATGTAACTTCTATATTTAAAAAGTTAGTTAAGTACCCAAAAGAAGTTACAATTTCAGTTTTCAAATAATGTGCTCATCAATATAATGCTCTGTTAACAACATGTTGTGCTGAAATACCTTTCTCTCATTATATGATTTAGAGAACAATCTGTCAATGCTGGCACTTTTTGATGCCATGGAACTGGCGGAAACAACTGTTCTGGGTGTTAGGCAACAAAGGTGAGATTATCCAATTTGTTGTAGCACTTGCCATCATATGCAAGCAAAATGTGCCTTAAAACACTCATTTTTACACAACCGGAAGTTTTGGTGACTGCCTGTCACCTTCCTCAGGGCTACTCTGACTGGGTCACATTGCACTGCATTGGTCTTACAGCTACATGTAGTGTAGAATCTGATGCACTGACCCAATCCCCCCTTCCAAACATACATATCAACATGCTAACATCCTTACATATCAACATGGATATAGACAATGACATCTGCATTTTGATTCTGAATCATTGAATACAAGTAAAATTAATCATGATTCTATACATGTATGTCAAGTATTATGTACTTGTAGATTTTATTTAATAGAGGTAATTGTTTCTTGACACTACAGTCTCAGCAATGCACATTGTCAGACAGGCTGCACCACAGTCATTTTGATAGAAGTAACATCATATGTGAAAACATTAATTAGCCATGTTGTCCAAAAATTTAGCATGGCGTAACCTTCAAACAATGCAGCCTCATTCCATTTCTTAGCCTGGTAGCAGTGCGTCAGGTGTTATCTTTCTCAAAAGGTGCTCCTGTTACATATGTACTTTCTTCCAGTGAAACATTTAATACTGAGTCATGTGGTTCGACTGGACGTGTTTTTATGTTGATCAGGTTTGCAATGTTTTGGCTTCTGTTAAATACATATATATATTCACTGCAGGGCAAACTATCAGCAGTGGAGAGCTGTACGTGCCAGGCAGGACGAGGAGTTTCAGGTAAATCAATTGTCTCTCCCTAAAATAAATAGTATTACAGTGACTAGGAGCTGAAACTCAACAGACATGTTTGGATTGACAATTTAAACCAGATATCACATGGAATATACTTTGCTTGAATGTAGTGCTACCTTTTGACTGTAATGTATCTTTTCCTTAACACATGTTAAAATACATATCCCGCCACGGATGCATTTTTCACCAACCCTGGGAGTGATTTCCTCAGCTGCCTTAACTAGATCATGTTTCACATTTTGGATCATTTTGAATTCATTTATTTGCATCATTTGCTCATAATGCATCAATTCAATCTTTTCTTTGACAGGCTGTACAGGCTGTCAGTGCAGAACCACAGGCTGGGCCTTCAAGGGACTCTGAGGTTGAAATGGATGAACCACAGAGCGAGATGGATGAGTACGCCGACTCAGACATGTCAGAGGAGGAGTCACACTCCCAGAATGCCTTCCTTCACACCAGGGCAGCATGGCAAAATTTCGGCCTACAACAGCTGGTAAGATTTTTTGTAATTCAAAACCAGACAGAATATTTTGTAGCAAATGCAAGTTGCGCTGACAGACAAATTTTACATGATTTTTACATGGTCACTCTCTAAAACTAGTAAAGGGAAACTTCCTGTGTAAGGGTTAAGAAAAATTATAACATTTATACCCAATTCATACCATACTTTTCAATACCAGTTTAAACCTGATAGATAATTAGCATAGAAAACGGTTTTTATTTAGCCTAGTATGATCACAAATCAACCACTTCTTTAAAGGTATTAATTAGATTTTCAAAAACCACCTTGCAATGATGTGTGGTAAGGTTTTTTTTAGTGTTTTGCCTGACAAAAAAACGAGTCTGAACACTAGGGGTTTCTTACTGGCTTTTACCATGATCATACTATTCATAGCTTTTGTGTACATGGGGTCAGCATCCAGACCAGATGCATAAGCCATGTTCATATTCCCAACAGGTTTGACCCCTAATTAGGGCCTTAACTTTTTGATCATGCAAAGCTTTGGAGTCGTTTCCAATGTTTCTCTTCGTTTTGCCATGGAATCAGCATACCTAAAACACCCGACTGACGAGATCAAGCTAGTTATTGTTGGATAGCAACTTGAGACCAGGATGAAGGGGGGAGGGTTGTTACCAAAACCAAAATGTTTACCTTGATATTTTAGTACTCAAAATAACTCAGCATTTATGTATTGTATTTGTATTTCCTCCATTTGCCACAGGACACAGCTTTGGACACTGAAAATGACTCGGTGGTACGCACTTTGTTTATATCTTTGGGTTTGTCCCGCTGTCCAGTCAGTACAGGGACTTCATTATTAGTGTATTTAAGGAGCTCTCTACTGCAGAAGTGGGTATTAGGATTCATCAGAGAATAAATTGTCATGCTGTTTATTTACCATAAGTTGAAGCCTGAATACATGGTTAACATTGTAGCAATAGAATCCGTAAAAAGCCTTTAATACCTTTTCGCAATCCCAGAATTTAATGCGCACTTTGTGTTGATGGGGAAGGTCAATCGTCGTTCAACACGACAACACAGTCGAACCACATGTCAAGGATGATGAATTAATATTATGTTGGTTAGGACTGTGTTTTTGAATGGACTGAAGGTTAGCCTGGTGTCCAGCCTTGTCCGCCGGCGGGGAGTGGATCTTGGGGAGCGGACTAAAGCTAACAAGGCTGGACACCAGGCTACTAAATGTATCTGCCATGCACAAATGCCATCATAACTGCCATGCCAACAAGTTTTGATCAATTTATTTGTGAGCCATTCTGTATTAATTTGTCCATATATAAAAGTAGTTTTATGGCACAAAAAAAAGACAGCTAACCGTAACTTGATCAAAATAATAACAGAAAATGATACCTGCTTCTAGACCGGAGAGCCCCTTTAAGATGACATGGAGTTAGAGTCTTATTTTATGAAAATTGAGTTAATTCAATTTGTATCAATGCAGATTCAGAACAAGCTAAAATTTATACCTGATTCCTTTTAGAACTCTTAAAGTATCTCTCAACCAGCAGTCCATATAAAGAGCTACATAACTACCCTGCATTATGAGTATTGAAGAAATCTAATGCTTCAGAATCTTTATTTTTACAGGTGACCTTTCCTCAGCATGGGAGGCACAACTCGATGAGGGACACATCAGCAGCCAGCACAGTTCCTCTCATCCAGGTATAGTCCTACATATGTATAATTGTTCTTGCGAAGGCTACCATGTCAGTACTAATATAGATATTGACATAGCTTTTATATTTCCATATATCGTACCCAAGACAAAAGTTGATTTTAAGAGGATGTGATTGCAATTGCAGGAATTTTCGAGGGTATCTCAGGGGGTCCCAGAACTCCATAACGAAAATACCTGAAGAGTTTTAATCATATGTGGCTGGTCATAGTTGCACATACTTTCTAACTATGTATGAGCAGATTTGGCCGACCCGCAGTCTTCTGACCTCTGCCTTGTTTTCTCGTGCAATGACTCTTTAGTGTTCCAACACCATTATTTTCTCTCTTTCAGGAAGACCCTGATGAGTGAAGAATTGTCTGTCCAGAACTACACTTCTGTGATTAATGGCAGCACATAGGATCCAGTAGTGGCAGCACCGAGGATAGTTTAGAGTTGCTTTTTGCACATGTTAAAACATTAAACAACATAAATATAACGTTCAGTTCTAAAGTTCAGAGTTAAAATGGGAGAGTTTGTGGGAGTTTCTTAAGTAAAGTCAATGTTGTACTCCTTCCCCTTCCAGTAATTGTCTATCTTTGACTTAAAAATATTAACAGTTTCAGCAGCTACAACTTCGGCCGGTAGACTGTTCCAAGAGTTCCAAGATGTTTCACTATTATTACTTGTATCTTAACACTGTATCTAAAACTCTGTGGCAATAAAGTGTTCACTTTCTATGCTTCTTGTATACCAGAATAAAGGTCACATCGTTTCATTTGAAAAGAATTTTGCCTTTTGTTCAAATCAAACAAGGAGGTCCAAATGAGCGAGACGCTGAGATACGGATATGCCACCATCTGTGAAGTGTGTTACAAGCTAGTGTTGTCATGATGACAGGCCATCCTTACCTTGGGAGCAGAACCAGAGAAAAAAATCCTGGGACCTATATAACCTCTTTTTGGCACTAACAACCCACTCCATAAACGTAATCTCCTAGCAGATCATTTGGTGGCAGCAAGACATTATCCATTGACCAGCAACAAAAGGACATTAAACAGTTACGCGGGGGATCCATTATAGCTTCTGGGCCAGTTGATACTTTTCTTCAAGCAGACGTTTGAATTTTTGCTTTTTTGTGTGTTTAAAGCTTTTTTTATCGGGGTTTCTTTTGTGCACTGTGGCCTTGTTTTGGGCCTTGAAAAGATTCCAGTACAAAAAAGAAACCCCGATAAACAAAGCCTAAAACACAAAAAATAAGCCAGAGTCCAAACCTCTGGAGAGTGAGTTTCATACATGGAGCATGGACATAATGGATGGGTTACTGGGTTGAAAACTTGTACCGGTATTAAATCAGAGTAACCTGACAAGGAATACATTTGACATGTCCAAAGAATGTAATTCACGCCTTTAACATACATTTGTTTGTATGTACACCGGTACCACTTTAAAATTGGGTAAAACACGGCTTTTGGGTTATTTTCGGACAAAAAAGTACATTTTTGGCTGCTGTGCCCTAATATTAAATCCGAATGACCTGAAATTTGGTATGGATACACATAGATTGGTGGGTACCAGGCAGTATCAAATTGGCCAGGAAGTAGAGTCAATTCCGCGTCACCGTGTGGGTTGTTATTGTCATTATTTAGAAATGTTTTGAATTCTTTGTAATTGTTTGTCTGAGAAATTTCATAATTTGGAAATAATTTGAACATCTTGTCAATATTCTAAATAATTCCTTGGTTTTCTAAAACGTTTGAAATATTCCTGATGTGGATTATGACATTTCAAATAGTTTCTAAATAATTCTAACAGCACTTTACCATTTTTTACCATTATTTCGAATTATTTCTAACATTTTGTAAATAGGTCAGTTGGATGGGAAGGAAGTAATTCACACATCCCTGTGAAGTACAGGGTAGACTGTCTGGGTGTCAGGCATTGATGCCTTACAACAAAAGAGCCACCAGTGTCCAGCAGTGAAATCTAAAAATATACAGAAGAATACAAAAGAGTAGGATTAGCACCTACTTTTATGGGGGCAATCACCCACATCTACCATTTGGTCATTTGTTTGAAATATTTCTAAATATTTCGAATAGTGAAAGAAACACATGGGTAGTTCAAATTTATTCTAAATAAAGAGATCTTTGTACAGTCACTTTTAAAATGTTTCAGAAATATATAAATGAATTCAAATATATTCAAATTTTCATTTTCAAATTTTTGAAAAATTTAGAACTTTTGTTACTTGGGTATTCTTTTCTTCTAAATAATTCAAACGTATTAGAAACATGGAGAAAAAACCCACTGGGTGACGCGGAATGGACTCTATCAGTTTGACGTCATTTGGTTGACTTAAAAAAAGACAGCTTTATCAAAACGCGACGCCTGAACCTCTGTTTATAGAGCATAATAAGATATCAAGGTGCCATGCCGGTTTCCTACGTCAGAGACCCATTAAATTTGTTTTCAAAGCTTCCTTTATATTCGCTCGTAAAAGGACCACCCCTATCTATCCCACCCGTACCCGTTGTCAGTCATTGGTAGGTGTCATTATTGTGAAGCAGGTGCAAGTTTGTGATAAACCGATTAAAGACCAAGAGGTGACCCACTTTTATGGGTCGCAAAGCGAATACGCATAGCCTATAACAAGCTTCGGGAGGCGGCGGGAAAAAGTAGAAATCGGCCAAATAGAGAGATAGCATGCCGAGGTAGTTGGTATGCTTGAGAGAACAGTTTCCAACCGCCTCCCGAAGCCTGGTAGAGGCTAAATACACACACAAAAACAACAGAGGGTGTAATGACCGTCATATTTTTAAATTGTGTTGTCTAAAATATTGTCTGTCACAGTGTCTGCATGGAGAAGCGACCAAAAAAGCTGGGAGATGTCTACACTTCAAGCAGAGGTTTGTGTTTTGTCGTGTTTTAGGCTTTTTATCGGGGTTTGTTTCTGCGTTGGGAATTCCATTAGAAAAAAATACACTCTGATGAACAGCCTGAAAACACGCCAAAAATAAGCCAAAACCCAAACCTCTGCTTGGAAAGTAGGACATTACATGACGCACGGCGTTTATCCCCGAGTACAATGTGTACATTGTGGACAGATCTTGTGCCCGTTACTCCTCGTGAATCATTGTAGCCTGCCCAAGGACCTACCCTTTCTCATAATCCTTTTCTGACTTGTATAACACTAACGGAGTTTTTGAACCTAAGAATGTTTTCAACCCAGTAACCCGTCCATTATGTCCATGCTCAATCATCCACGGTATGAAAATTACTCTCCAGAGGTTTGGATTTTGGATTATTTATTGTGTTTTAGGCTTTTTTATCTGGGTTTCTCTTTTGTACTGGAATCTTTTTTAAGGCCCAAAACAAGGCCACAGTGCATTAGAGAAACGATAAAAAAAAATAAGCCAGAACCCAAACGTCTGCTTGAAGAAAAGTATCAACTGGCCCAGAAGCAACAAGAGTTCCACGATCTCATACCTTCGCCAACTGATATTAACCCTTCCGGTTAACGAATTATACAATCTTAATAATTGATTTTGCAAAAAAGAGCCTCATTTGCATGTATTATATCAGTTGATCATATTCTCCACCCAATGACAGCCTTATCTTAAAAATAAAGGTTATTGTAGCACTTCCTCATAAATTATGCAAATTGAATAAATTGAAGTTGAATAAATTATGTTTATTGGGTTCACCTTCACTTAACTTCCAAATGTGGCAAGTATGAAATTCCCATTAGTTACAACAATGAAATTATAACAATTTCCCATTAATTATGCAAATTAGGTCTTCAATTACATAATCTATATCTTTATGTGTTTTCTCGTCCTCAATTACATGTCACATGTGTTTCATAGTCCTATCATCGAACGAAGCAGATTTATAGAATTTCCTCATTAATTATGCAAATTAGCTCCTGATTTGCATATATGTCAGCTGATTATGTCAAGCATCACTTCAGCTACCTACACACTAAAAATCACAACAACCCGTCGACCGGTTCTTGAGTTATCCTCCTTCGAAGATTTTTCCACTAACGCTCCTACAGTTCCAGAACAAGCTGCTAGGGGGTCCAAACGCATGTCAGTTCTTCCCTAGTCCAAGAGCTATCTACCACCCGAAATTTGTGACCCTAGCATGTCCAGATCGCGAGATATCAAAACCGGAAGTTCTGCTGCAGTACCAACAAAAGCCGCCAGGGGGGCCAAAATCTAATCATTTCTAGGTCTCATAAAGACCTACCAACCTACCAACTTTCACGACAATCCATCCAAAGGTTCTCGAGATATATCTTGCTAAACCACACACACATACACACACACACACATACACACACACATAGACAAACGCTACTGAAAACATAACCTCCTTGGCGAAGGTAATAATGGATCCCCCGCGTAACTGTATAATATTAATGTCCTTTTGTTGCTGGTCAATGGATAATGTCTTGCTGCCACCAAATGATCTGCTAGGAGATTACGTTTATGGAGTGGGTTGTTAGTGCCAAAAAGAGGTTATATAGGTCCCAGGATTTTTTTTCTCTGGTTCTGCTCCCAAGGTAAGGATGGCCTGTCATCATGACAACACTAGCTTGTAACACACTTCACAGATGGTGGCATATCCGTACTCTCCAAGCAGAGGTTTGGGTTGTTGGGGTATTTCTATATATATAGCGTGTTTTTAGGCTTTTTTATCTGGGTTTCTCTTTTGCACTGATCAATTTATCCCCCACAGTGGGAAAAATAATTCAGTGCAAAAAAGAAAACCCGACAAAAAAGCATAAAAACACGCTGAAATACCCCCAACAACCCAAACCTCTGCTCGGAGAGTAGCATATTCGTATCTCAGCGTCTCGCTCAAGTATGAATGCGCCGTATTGCGCAACTGGCTTTCCGGATGAGTCGTCTGCAGTTCAGGTCACGTCCGTAGAAGGTGATTTCCAAGTGTACGTTACGAGCAGATACGCCGACAGGATATTTTGGTTTCTAGATATTTTGCAGTTTGTACCTTCTTCTCAAACATGTTCGATTTTCGTATTTGTAAAGTGCACCCTGCTATAATTTTTACGCGTCTATATAAATAAAGTGAGTCATCTTGGGGTCCTTTACTATACATAGAAATCCCCGGGCATAGGGCGAAAACTGTGTTCTGCTACCCTTATTTGGACCTCCTTGTTTGAACAAAAGGCAAAATTCTTTTCAAATGAAACGATGTGACCTTTATTCTGGTATACAAGAAGCATAGAAAGTGAACACTTTATTGCCACAGAGTTTTAGATACAGTGTTAAGATACAAGTAATAATAGTGAAACATCTTGGAACTCTTGGAACAGTCTACCGGCCGAAGTTGTAGCTGCTGAAACTGTTAATATTTTTAAGTCAAAGATAGACAATTACTGGAAGGGGAAGGAGTACAACATTGACTTTACTTAAGAAACTCCCACAAACTCTCACATTTTAACTCTGAACTTTAGAACTGAACGTTATATTTATGTTGTTTAATGTTTTAACATGTGCAAAAAGCAACTCTAAACTATCCTCGGTGCTGCCACTACTGGATCCTATGTGCTGCCATTAATCACAGAAGTGTAGTTCTGGACAGACAATTCTTCACTCATCAGGGTCTTCCTGAAAGAGAGAAAATAATGGTGTTGGAACCACT
>NW_017803525.1:4725-21014 GCF_001625305.1 Branchiostoma belcheri | reverse complement strand
AATGTCTTGCTGCCACCAAATGATCTGCTAGGAGTATTACGTTTATGGAGTGGGTTGTTAGTGCCAAAAGAGGTTATATAGGTCCCCAGGTATTTTTTCTCTGGTTCTGCTCCCAAGGTAAGGATGGCCTGTCATCATGACAACACTAGCTTGTAACACACTTCACAGATGGTGGCATATCCGTATCTCAGCGTCTCGCTCATTTGGACCTCCTTGTTTGATTTGAACAAAAGGCAAAATTCTTTTCAAATGAAACGATGTGACCTTTATTCTGGTATACAAGAAGCATAGAAAGTGAACACTTTATTGCCACAGAGTTTTAGATACAGTGTTAAGATACAAGTAATAATAGTGAAACATCTTGGAACTCTTGGAACAGTCTACCGGCCGAAGTTGTAGCTGCTGAAACTGTTAATATTTTTAAGTCAAAGATAGACAATTACTGGAAGGGGAAGGAGTACAACATTGACTTTACTTAAGAAACTCCCACAAACTCTCCCATTTTAACTCTGAACTTTAGAACTGAACGTTATATTTATGTTGTTTAATGTTTTAACATGTGCAAAAAGCAACTCTAAACTATCCTCGGTGCTGCCACTACTGGATCCTATGTGCTGCCATTAATCACAGAAGTGTAGTTCTGGACAGACAATTCTTCACTCATCAGGGTCTTCCTGAAAGAGAGAAAATAATGGTGTTGGAACACTAACTAATAAAAGAGTCATTGATAGTCACAAAGACTTGGATTCTACATTTAACATATATATTTCAAACTTTAACTTCTGCAGGAAGACATAGATTCTACACGTAACTTCAAACTTTAACTTCTGCAGGAAGACATAGATTCTACACGTAACTTCAAACTTTAACTTCTGCAGGAAGACTTACTACTTTAAACTTGAGCTGTCTCAACTTCTTGCATGAAGACTTGAATCCTGATACAGTCTTCCTGCATCCTGTCTGTGTCGCCGATCTGCCACTGCGTAACATAGCCTTCAAGGTCTGCGTGCGACATTTTTAACACCCCCCCGCCTGCAACGCCCTCCCTGAAGATTACTCCCTGGCGCGGGAAGTAAACAGTTTCCGTTTCCCTCTCGTGGTCTGGGGATAGAAGCACGAACCTGTGGAAGAACGAAATGGAACGCGAAATTAGATGGTGAATAGTATTGCGTGACAGTAGAAAGTTCCTTTCGTCTTTTTGTGGCGTTTTATACTACCTCCAAGCACGATCTTCTAACTCCATGCTCCAAGCGAATATAGCGCTCTTCATGCATATGTCACAAATCTCCAAGCAGATCATACGATGACAAGGCATCAGAGACACTCATCTGATCAATTGATACTACCTTGCCACCGTATGATCTGCTTGGAGATTATATGTCACAGCTTTTTTTTGGTAAAACAATGCATCACAATGAAAAATTAAACGCGACTGTCATGACTGAGAAGCACTCACTCCGCTGTCAGTCTGCCACTGGGGACATTACAATACCACAAAAGAATAGTACAATTCGAACAATTTGGCGATGTCCCATCATAGGACATTATTGACGATAATTGCAGTGCCGATTAGGCCGTGACATGTGCGTGAAGAGCGCTGTAATTGCTTATAAGTTAAATCAAAAAGGGAGACTCAAATCTTTAAACATATGAAAATAATTCCAATCATAGCATAAGACTGATCTTTTGGTTGGGGCAAGACAGCGAGGAGTATCAAATTGGCAAGCCTGTATCCATTGCCCCACCAATGATATGCCGGTAGTCGAAACGTCAAGTTGTCGGCTATAAATCAAAATGTCATTCCCAAGCAGTTTTTCCTTGACCACCAGGCAAGGCGCTTGCCCTCCTTGTGGCCCAGCTGATTGAGCGTTACAGGAAGTCTCTCTATGGGTCGCCGCACCTGGTTACTAGTATTTTCGGTTCAACTCAACATGTGTTTCGTGATCATCGGTCTACGGTTTTGAACCACAAGAACCCCAGTTATTCATTTCTATGTTTCAGCAAAGACGTTCTATCAGAACTATATTGGACGTCCTGGTTTCAGTCAGCATATTTTTGTACCAGCGTACAGTTATGAGTTATCTGGTTCAGTAAGCGCGAACTCCTACTGAGATGTGCGCGGGTGACTGGATTGGTCCCGGTGGGGAAATAGATATACGCTGACCCATTGTTTGGAGCTAGATATCAGATCTGGTATTTCCTGGCCAAAATAAACATTACCCGCTATATTTACCACCGTGAAGAAAAACGAACCATATGCATGTATTGTAGGGGAGGGGTGCTGTGAGTCAATGGCACTGTCCCATTTGGCTAATTTGGCTACCACCAAAAGATCTGCTTGGAGATTACCCGACACTTTGCCGACCCATAGCTCCCAACCACGGTCGGCATACTCTTCAAGCAGAGGTTTGGGGTTATTGTCTTCGTCAGAAAGACTATGGAACTGTCTGGCCGTATTGTAGGTGACTGCGGATTTAGCAGAATAACTCTTAAAGAAATGATTTGACGTCCATGATTTTTGGCAGGCAGATTACCGTTGTTGAGGCCGAAGTCAAGTGAAAGTTTCGGCTGGGGGTCCGTACTTCACGTTTAATAGTGCACCTTTTTTGTTTGTGGCTTGTGAGCAAAATAAGTCGAGTATATGTAAATTGATGGGCCTCCTAATGGATGAACTTGGAACTGCAACAGAACTTCCGGTTTTTGTATCATTGGTGAAAAAAATCCAGTGCAAAAGAAAAACCCCGATAAAAAAGCATAAAAACACTCCAAAAATAACCCCAAACCCAAACCTCTGCTTGGAGAATATGACTCTTTTGCACTGGATTTTTTTTCACCAAACCCATTGGTGAAAAGAAATTCCATAGCAAAAGAGAAACCCCGATAAAAAAGCCTAAAAACGCCAAAAATAACCACAAACCCAAACCTCTGCTTGGAAGTTGGAGAGTAGGTCGGCAGGGTTGTATGCGGGAGGTTAAATTTGTTACCTGATGTCAGACAAATTCTACATGATAGACGAAAAATCTTGTATATGACAGGTGAAGTGACAAGAAAGAGTATGTTCACTCCCAAGGCCAGATCATAATCAGTTGGCTGGTTTGCTTGTTTGTTGATTTCCTGGTTCATTGGTTGGTTGGTTTTATTATGATTGGCTGATTGGTTGGGGACTGTAATGGTTTGTACTCAAGCTGAAACAATAACGATGTCACTTTTGAGTCAACTAAAAAAAGCAAGATTCTTGTACTTGACCTACTTGTATCGAAGAAGAATGGTCTCAACCCGTGACACAAGGTGCAGACTCAGCATCCACGGGCCCTGCTCTCTCGACATCAGGATTTCCCACCTCCCCCCGAACGCCATGAAGTTCGGGGAGTGGAAAACCTGCTGACCTCTCGCAAGCTTGTTTTTGTACTGGTGCAGATCCCAGGTAAAGGAGACAAGCTCCTGACCCTCCACCGACAAACTAACGGGCCGGATCTCCCCCTGTCAAATGGAAAAGAAATATTCCCGTCAAGTATCAGTCTCGCATACTCTACGCCATAAATCACTACCACCTGTACAAAGTCAGTGTTACAAAGGTAAGCACGGGGGATTCGGGCCGACATTCCTTTCTTCCAGAATCACAAAATCACAAACTTACTTCAAACTACAACCAGAGCTCAACCCATGCAATTGCGTTATTACATGGACGCAATATATTGCAATTTTTGCAATTTATTGTTTTTTTCTTTAGTTTTCTTTCAGTTGTGGAGATTTTTTGTTGAGTTCTGTACAAGTGTTACTTTAATGTTCCGTCGGGACACAATCGAATTTCCTTAGTCCAGGGACATTATATACATGTATAGGGATAATGTCCCTGCTTCGGACCAAACATGCGCATGGACGTTATGACCATGCTATGAGATGACAGACAGATAACGCAATACACATCGGAGTAAAACTTGCATCACGTTATTGCCAATAATACAAAAATGATAAACTCCTAGCCTTAGCAAACAGTATGAATACTATCATGTTGTTTTTGGTCATTCTACTATTGTCAAGATTCCGCGTTTTGCAATGCGCCAGTAATAATCACCTGACATTCACACATCGACATTTACTCTTCAAAAAGAGGCTTCGGCTTATTTTCGGCGTGTTTTGGCGTTTCGGAGCTTCGGTAGCCCCTACTAGGCACCGCGGATCGCTGAAAAAATCGTAAATATTGCCCTAAATAAAGATATAGTATACCACGGGGTTTAGCCGGCCAGAGAGAATCCACTGCGTCGCTTATTGGATACCGTGGGTCGCATATTGGATCCTCTCTTGTCTGCTAACTCCCCTTATATACTAAGAAGTACTATATATATATACATATCTATATATCGATATATATATTTATAAAAAATCCGCTTCTTGTAACTATGACCAAAAAGTAACGAGTAAACGACAGTCAGAAGAAGTGATCAAGAAGATTTTAAATCTTGAAAGGACGGGACGACAAGATCTGTTCCACTGATTATTTTCATGATATAGAACCGTTCTATTCAGCAGCCTGGCATGTTTTATCTTTATTTGGCCGATTTGTAGAGGCTATAGATACAGGCCAATGGACACAGGCGACCAATAAATGCCCCTCCGACTATCCATGATTACTGAACCCCTGCTTGGAGAGTAATGTACGGCCAGACGCGTCAAATTCCACGGGTGTGAAGTCCACTAATCTCTAGGGTGCCAAGAAGCTAAATGATCTGTTATTGCTTTGTACCTGGACCGTGACGGAAGTGACACAAGTAGCCGGTGTCGGGTGTGACAGAGGTTACGAAAATTCCAACTTCAAAATGGTCCAGTTCATCCTTTTGCTTCAGTTTTTGTGACAGTTTTTAGACTAAGTAGTGATTATTGCTGGCTGGCCGGCCGTCATGTTCTCCGCAACCACTTAATACAGAAGTCTTGCATTGTATTGCATTGCCGTTACGAATACTACAAGTATCTGATTTTTAGCTGGCGACGGTAAACAAAAACAACACCTCCGTCAAAACATCGTTGTTTTCTCTGAAAACTGGACATGTTTACACCTGTAACTTAAAAAGGGAAAACTCGGATTACCACGACACGACAATCTGGTTGAGAGATGCATACGGATAATTTAAGGAATCTTCCGGGAAATAGTATATCATGCCTTTGATTTTGAAACAAACAAGCTAGAAATGTGACCCCCCTGTTGTCTTTTCTGGGGAGTGGTGTGTCTATTTGGCCATTCTACTTTTTTCCAGTCGCATCCCGATATCTGGTAGAGGCTAGCATTTCCTGCTGCGTGGCAAGGACGCAAAGACTGCAATTTACTACATACACATTTAAACCTTGTCCGACTCTTTTCCTCCGTAAAGAAGGCACTTTTCAAATGGCAAAAACATGGCGTTGCGTTGGAAAGGGCTTATTGTCCAAAACGACGGTGCACAGCCACAAAAAAAAAAAAAGACCTGCAAACTGTACTCTCTAGCGGACCAACCCCCGGTCCAGAGTTATCTAAATCCTCCCGGCTCGTCTTAGTGGGAACTGTCGGGTCTACTCCACAAACCTCAGGCTGGCTCATCTAATCTCCAAGCAGATCTTTTGGTGGGGGTAAGACAGGCCAGTCTGTATCCAACTGGATACAGACTGGCCAATTTGATACTGTCTTACCCCCACCAAAAGATCTGCTTGGAGATTAGGCTCATCGGCATCTGTTCCAATACCTAAGTTCAGTACTGAAGGTGTAAATTTTAATCGATTTGAGGGGGAGTGGGGCTCCTGTGTGGAGACCCAAATAGCGATCTCGTACTCTCCAAGCAGAGGTTTGGGTTTTGGTTTATTGCTCGCTTGTTTTTACAGTTTTATAGGGGTTTCTTTTCTTTTATAATTTTTACGCAAATTAACTGGGTGTAAAAACATAACGCAAGCCAAGACCCAAACTCTGCTTGGAGAATAGTGATCATGAGGGTGAGATCGCTATGATCATGCCATCGGATTTAATAGATTTATATTTTTGACGCGTCAAGACAAAGCCTGTATCACAAACATGATCTGTTTCCACATTTTCCATTGAGAAGAAGTTGACCACTCTATATTAGCTCAGTAAGTAGAACACTTTGTATAGTACCCCTAATATATGTTCCTTATGTATGTATAAGTCAAGTAGTGCATCGGTTGTCGCCACTTTTTTATATACGTTTGTTATGTTTATGTTATATCTTGACCTGTACCTAGCCCGTCGTGGCATGAATGTACAATAAAGGTATTTCAATTTAATTTATTTGTATCGTTGGATGAGTTGTTCTTTGTCAAGTTTGTGACTTTTCGTGTGCTCATTAAATTTAATACAGACCTCGGGAAGGGGATGGAAGGAGTAGAGAGGATTAGCCAACTTCGCAGTCTTGTTGGGCGTCGGCGTTATTTTTTCTCTGAGCGACGCGAGTAATATGCGGCCGCGAGGGACGATTTGCTGCCGAGGGAGTTTTTGCCACGGAGAGAAGGTTTCGCGCTATAGTTATCTAATGAAGCAAAGTTTCAGTACTCACCGTCCAATCGTCGCCAACCAGCTGCCGTTGTAGGCGCTTTGCCATGTTTGAGGCCACCCGAGCATGCAGTTCTGACGAGGTGGCTTCGTGCCGCATCAAATCACAACGTCGCACAACAGCAGGGCAGCCGGCAACATCACAATGGACCATGACACGTGGACATGTTGTCTGATGCCCAAATACCTCAGACCTGGCACAAGTAGAGAATGAAAGCAAAGCTGAATTGTGTGCCCCTTCCCAGCGCAACAGTGACAGCAAGGATGTTTAAAGCTCAATTTTATCCTCCTTGGTTACAGTTTACTCCGGTTGCAATGTGTGTCTATCATGATAAATACTGATAATACAATATATGACACATTGATGAGTATGATAAAATAAAGGGAAAAATTATTCTAACTCACAAATGGCTGATGTCAGTGAAGTTGGGTAGTTAGGCAGTTACCTGTATATCACTGCGTCACATCCAATGTGGCACTTGACCCTGACCTTCGGACAAGCGGTATCCAGGTGATGTTGGTGTTTTCTCCGCTGGACTTCAAGGCCGCAAGGGCACCTCACCGGGGCGAAGCCACATGTGGCTAGGTGCCCTTGCAGTTGACCTCTAGGGGACACCTGGGCACACCCCCCGTGGGGGCATTGCACCGCCACCCGTGCACAGTCGTTCCTCAGGTGTTGAAGAACATGCTCCACGGTGGCGGGCTCTGCCCTGGGGGGGCAGCCGAAGTCGCATCGGGCTTCCAATGTCAAGGCCAGGGCCCGGATCGCCACATTGGGCCCACATCGCGTAGGGGTTTTCCTGCAAAGGGGGCACTCTTGCACCCGTTTGAAGCAGGTGAAGCAGAGGTTGTGCCCGCAGGTTAGGACTTGGGCCCGTACCAATGGCATGGTGTGGCTAAAAAGAAGAAGAAGAAGAAAACAGTGTTATTGCAGTTACTCGCATATCACATTGTCGTAATTGGCGTACGTTAACATCACAGATTTATGATGCTACCTTGGCGACCTTTGTACTGCCGTTGCGATTTCAATAAAATAAAATTAACATCAATTCTCTGCACAAACAAGAACCAGACATCCCCGCCGCTTTAGCATGAATATTAACATATTGTATATACTTTGAAAATTGAGAATAGATAATTGCATCTACGGTGATATTCAAAACAGAGAAAGACCGTTTAATTTCAGTGGCCGTTGGTCGCATTTGTTTTACTGTCCAAGCAGTTATTTTGGCCTCGGCTTATGTTTTCTTTCTTTTTTTTTTTTGATCAGGCTTTCGATTTTGTTCTTCTGTTATAATTTTTTTTTCGCCAGGCCAGCTCGGGTATCATACTGGATAATGTCTGGCCAAGTTGATACTATATTTCAGTTATAGCTGATATTTTTAAATACTGCATTGCAGCCACCGAGAGATCAGTATGGAGATTATTATACGTCATTCATTCTACAGTCAACAAAGTTCTCTGACCGAAGGTCCCTAGCCAACCCAAGCCAATTGACATCTCAACATCTCCTTCCCAAGCAGATGTTTGAGTTTTGGCTTATCGTTTGCGTGTTTTTAGGCTTTTATCGGATATTCTTTTTTTGCACTGGTATTTTTTTGCGTTGGCGTGAAAAAAGATATTAGGGCAGAAAAGAATATCCGATAGACAAGCCTTAAAACGCGCCCAAAAACAAGTCATAATAATCTTGGAGTAATTGTGCCCCTCCCCAAGCCCAAGTCTCCACCAGGCTCGCTTCTTTGACAGGATGAAGAAATAGTAGATGTTGGCCTAAAAAGGGGATATAATTTAATAGGCCCGACAGAGGAGATCGCCGCCGAGTCTCTGAAGTCCACAACTAGGAGGCTTTTAAATAGGTGCAAAGTACCAGTCTCCTGAGAGAAAGCTCTTTATTGCTTTGCCTGTCAAGTGTGACGGGACTGGCCATGGCCTCTCAAAACAACGATCTGACTTCCATGCTTTGTCAAAACGCAATCATATTCCTTGTGGTATTGGCAACTTGTAAAATAAACGATAGAATTACATGATAAGGCGCTATATTGCCTATACTATATCAGGAATTTTCTGAAGAAAAACCCCGTAAACAAATGTTTTCTGTGTCGACTTCTTACAAGGGCGGTATTGTCGCCATTTTGGGACATGGAAAAGTCTATTCTGTGTTTGGGGGAAAAGTTTCTTTGAAATACTTCAAACCATATCGAATTATAGCAGACATAGCAAAATAATAAATAGACACAATAAGACACCGCAATACCTTGAGGTTGCACTTCAAGTCGTTATAATCAATATGCGTTGAAAGGTAGATATACAATAATATTTCGGACAACGTAGACAGCGAGCCGTCTGAAATAAAAAAAACTTCCCCCAAACTTCAACAAGATCCACCACATGGGATTAGATTTTAAAGGCACGTTTGTGAAGAACAATAAAAGCTTGTATCTACTCAACAGGCTGATTGGTAGCCTGGGTACCAAACCTTTGGTCGGCTTGGCGGTAATTTTACGGCCCCGGCCTTTACCAAGCACAGGCGAGTTATACCACGGATCTATCATCTATCTCCAGCTGGTTTCCCTGTATCCGCAAAATTCATTTCTTTTGCCGCCGACCGCGTTTGAAATGGGCAGTGGAACTCAGGGATTACAGCAATTCGCACGTAAAATAGAGCTTATATGGGAGGCGATCTCCTCCGGCCAATTATATCCGTTTTAGGCAGATTTCTACTATCTATTCAGCCTGCAAAAGGAGTCTAATGGAGACTACCCCCATCTCCCCTTGCAATAAGATAGTGGACATGATTCAGGGATCGAAATTACTCTAGGACACATAAAAAATGAACTTTAAAAAAAGCTTTGACATGTTGAAGGCTTTAATAAAAACAACTGTAACTGTTATAGATCATGTTGAATCTATAATAATGTTATATTATAGGTTTAAGGGCACTCACCAAGAAGGGCAAATGCAGAGGTCCCGGACGTGATCTTGAATGTTGTCATTGAGAACAACGACATTCTCCAGCAATTTCTCTGTGGCTATAAATGTAGAAAAAAAACGAATGTCAATTGAAAATAGGTATGCACCATTGAAAAGTATTAGTAACACCCCTGCCAACGTAGGCTGAGATCGCTGGGATACGCGGCAATATTTGACCGATTGCTATTATATAAATGCTTTATATATTTCACACATCCACGTTAGGTCGCCGCACGGTCGCTCAGCGATCTTTGTTCACCGGAAAGGGGACATAAAATAGGAAAATACAAATTTCCTGTATCTGTATACATATATCTGTATCATATATCTCGGCTCCCCAACATCTGCTCGGAGCCCTAAAAATCTGTTTTGAGCAAAAATAGAGGCACATCTCGGAATGCAAACTTTGCGGCTCCAAGCAGATGTTAAGAGCGCGCAGATGTTAAGAGCTACTTGGTACTAGTATTGGTGGGGGGGGGGGCAGCAAGGGGGCAAACAACGGGATATATTAGCCTCCTGTGCAGGTCCCGCGCCCGTGGGTGGAAAGGAACCTTCTATCGGCGGCTATGTAGGATGGCCGGCTATATTAAAATAATGCGTTAAAAAATCTTCCCCACCGCCGCGGGGCCTGCACAGGAGGCTAGGGATATATACCAAATGTTTATCGAATAGAGAGCAAAATGACTAGGGAGTCGGTGCATATGTGATACTGATAAGATGATTACATTTGAACCTTTCAATGATGATTAAATTTCCTTCACTTCCCTGACACAAAGAGAGACTTAAGCTTAGCTTAATCCTAGGCCTTCACACCCTGTTTGTAGTGGACGGTTCCGTAGGTCAGAGGTTGCGATCAACAACAATAACAATAATGTATTTTCCGCGCCTGAACTAGCCTGGGTGCCATCCGATTTGTAACGGCTACCCCGATTTTTTCAGCGACACAAGCGAAAACCATCGAGTCAAGTACAACTGTTTAGGGCCATTTAGATCAATAGAAAATGCACACAAACACACTATCAGTTAACTCGTGGAGACAGATAAAACTTAACCGACCGTAGACTCTAGTCTACTAAATTCTGTCCAGCTAATGCGGAAAATACTGTTATCTAAACTTAACTAAGAGAAACAAATAAAATCAGTACAATTACCTGCCGATACGCGTTCGTCGTTTATTCTGTTGAGACGCGAGCTGCTGGCGGGCGCGTCCATGGCGTCCCCTGCGCCAACGGTGACAGTGGTCTGCGTGTGGTCTGTACTGCCCACGTGTACTGGGGGTACCATTGTCTGGTGTTCTCGCTAGTTTTATGGTCGGTGGTGCCAAATATGGATTCCCGAACACAAGGCGCCCAACCGTGCCAGGTGTTTACCTTCATTCACTCACTCACTCACACCCTCTTTCCACATACTGAGGCTTTTTGTTGACGGAAACAGTCAGCAAATCTGTCGTCAGCAACGCGCCATGTTTTTGGAGAACGCTCATTTTGTTTTGTCTGCGTGAAAACGACCCCTCGTCATACCCCGTCGTGTCTACTTCAAAATGTTTCTCAAAATGGTTCCTCCTTGTTTCGTCCTCATCGTCATGGCTTTTATGTCATCGCGCACAGGTAACATTTCGCTTTCAAATTGATGTAATTTTTTTTTACCAAATCCTCGATATATATTTGCCAGTATAATTCTCGATGGGTTTGGCTTTATTTTTATCAATTGATATTCAACTAACGTAAAAACTCGCTAAAACCCCACACCATTCTTTTTATTTGTTGTCATGATCAAATGATAATACACAAGTTTACAGGTTGAGTCATCCATCAATGCTTATGATGTGCTTATAAATGCTTATGAATTGCTTCATTTCATTTCAGTTCGAGGGATCGTGACGCCAGAAGACATCGCGCAACTTGTCACTGAGACAGAGGGTTTGTACAGGGAAGTGGAAGAGGCGATCAATAACGCGTGTAGTCTTTCAACGTTGCACGATTATGCGGCAGACCTGACAAAGACTGCTTCCAGGATAGAAGGGACGGTTGCATCAGTACAGACATCGACACCCCCACATCGTCCACCGGCAGAGGTGATAGCCAACATAGAACACAATTTACACACTTTGCTGTCGAAAATCGTAGATCTGTTGGAACGGGTACGGAGAGAAATTGCAGAAGCACAGAAGAGGGCCTGCTACGCACCGCAGTGTATATCCCTGGGCCAGAGAGGTAGACCTAAATACAACGTTACAAGGGAACAAATCGATTTGCTCGGAAATCAGGCTGGATGTACCTGGTCAGATACAGCACGTACACTGGGTAAGTCTTCTTGCACCTTCACACATTGACATTCAGGGCCATCCCCGACATTGCCTCCGAACACACGTCAAGTTTGGAAGAGGTCTGGCCGGATTTAGGCCACGCATACATTTCTATACGAATCTATTATATAATTATAAAACGAGTTAAATTTGAAAGCCTAACACGCTCGAACATGTCATTGCTGATTCACCCCAGCCGTCGGAAGTTCCCGGAAAGATGATTAGAAATTGGCCAAATAGACAGGTAAATGTCAGGGGAGTTGGTCCACTAATTATAAATAGCACATTTGTAATCTCCAAGCAGATTCTGAGGGGGAAGAGAACTCTATGTGACCTGGCATCCACCAGGCCTTCCTACGGGGGGTACGGATAGTAGAATACTGGGGAAAAGGGAAATAGCCAGGAGGGTCCTTCTGTGCAGGCAAATGAACTCTCCGGTGGCTAAAATTCTTCCCTGAACCCGCGAAAATGAAAACCGTAAGTTGCCGAAAAACGTTTAAAAGTTTCCAAGTTCCCATGTCTATCGCCAGCCGCCCTGCGTGGAGGGACCAGTTACATGCCTATGCTCCGAAATCCCTATGTTCCAAAATCCCTTTGTTCCGAAATCCCTATGTTCCGAAATCTCTATGTTCCAAAATGCGACCGAAAGCGCTCCGATCATACTGTACATGTAATTACTGATTTTTTAACGATACTGATATATTCACGGTTTTCACGGTCACGTCTATACCGTGAGCTCATCAAACCGCTAACAGCAACAACCCTTCGCCCCGAACAGCAATAAATTAGTCACGTCTTATGTTTTTCATGTAACGATGTTACGAACGTTTGAAAACAAATGCGCTACTGTTGAGTATCAAAATTATTATAATGCTATAAATGATATTAGAAATCATATTATGAGACACCGAATCGCGTGTCAAGCCGTGTCAACTGCGTACAAAAATCGTAAACCTGAATTGCAGGGATCTAAAATTACTGGGTTCTCCTTAGCGGGAGTTGTGTATTGTTTTGATTGGTAAAACCAAGGCTGCAACTAACGAAATATTGACCCCAAATTACCGTACCGTACGTGTACGGGAAAATCGGGACCCAGAAAAAAAACCGACGGCAACTGGTCGGCAAAGACAGGTTTGACATCTGGTTCTTAGCCACGGAGCTGTATATGACGCAGCGTAAGATTTCGGAACATAGGGATTTCGGAACATATGGATTTCGGAACATAGGTATTTCGAAACATAGGTCGCTAGCCCACTAGCCAATCTCCAAGCAGATTCGGTGGGGCAGGGGACTTTATATTGGCCAGTCCTGTATCCATTGGCCGCCTGTATCCAACGTTCGCCCCACGTGGGGCGCCACGTTATCGGCCCTGCTGAATTATTTACCGTTGACAGGACCACTCCCCACCCCCATGCAGACCCTCAATAATACATTAGGGGAGGGCGCACTCAAGAGGCACGTTGTAGAACCACCGCTGTAGTAGTAGTAGTAGTAGCCTGCACGGCAAACTGGACCCTCTATAGCCCGGCGGCCAGCTCCTATGGCCAATGATTTCCCCCTTTGCCGATTTCTACTATTTATTCAGCCTGTAAAGGAGTCTGGTAGAGACTAGTAGTCTATGCTTCATTTCTCAGTACACCCAGAAACAAGCTGTCATCTACCAGAGTACTGTAAGTCTACAAATTTCCGCGGTATATTTAGATTCGCGGCATTCGCGGGGACCTTTGTACCGCGAATCTATTTCCCCGCGAATATGTTTTGCGTAAGTGCGCCCCCCTCCCCACATGCATTCACGACGGTAAGCGAAACACAAACACACGCGATTCACAAATCACTGCAAATCAACTTTATTCTTAGCAAATGTTGCTAAAATATTTTTTTAAGTTATACTGATGTCAAAAAATTATAATATTTTGAGACACCGAATCGCGATACTGCGGCACTGGCCGTGTCAACCGTGTACCGCCGAAAAAAATCTATGCGTGCAGAGCGCTGGCCATGCGCGCCCGGGCGCTTGAAAATTGCGGGAACATCGGGCATATCTACAAGTATTTTTATGAAAAATATAACGGCTGGTACCTGGGAAATGTTAGTTGGTTATCTTTTGCGCCATGATTTGCGGGCGTTTTTTTCTTCTTCTTGTGTTGCTGGATAGAAACGCTCACCGTGGGCCTACAAAACCGAAGGCGACCTTTGCATACTTCCGGGTTCAAAATCTCGCCGAAGACGGCATAAATTTGCTTAGTAATATATATATTCTTTCGATTATGCATTTCTTCACTAGAGTATCGATGTGTAGTCGTGGAAAATAGCATTTTAGCGCTTATTTCCAAACAAAGAAAATTGTTTACACGTGCGTCAGATCGATCGTCAGCTTTACCGCCGGCAGTCTCGCGCGGTGCACGAAACAAATTTTTGTGCCGCGTTTTAGGAGATAAATGCCGGAACACGAACTTTAAAAATTTTAAATATACACTTAACATATTTTTCTTTGAAAAATAGCCAAGGAGAAATCGCGAATCTAAAAATACCGCGGATTGTCCATTTTCCAGAAACCGCGAACTTTAGGCCCCGCGAATCTAAAGAGACTTACAGTAGTACACTACGATATGAAGTACTACAGTTTAATAAAAAAAGTGTATATTGGGCCCTTGTCTCCACCATACTCCTTTTGTAGGCTGCACAGATACTAATAGTAGAAATTGGCCTAAAAATCAAAATAACTGGCCAGGGGAGTTGACTGGCCATAGAGACTCCAATTTGGCCAGCTACATTGACTTGAGCGGAAATTATTCGGTCTGCAAGACTATATTTACTGCGCCCCAAAGCATTTCGGTGTCGCTTTGTTCTTTGAAAACAACTCATCGATATGTAGGTGCCAAGTGGTGAAGTAATCCATTTATTGATGCGGAAATAGACAATGAACAGTAATCTCCAAGCAGATCATACGATGTCAAGACAGGCCAGAGGAGTGGCCATTAGCTAGTCTTCACCAGACTTCTTTTGCGGGGTGAATAAATCGTAGAAATCGGCCTAAAAAGGGTATTAATTGGCCAGAGAAGGTAGCCGGCCAGATGCTCCAGCTACCCGCCAAGAGCGGTTTATTCACCCCGCAAAAGAAGTCTGGTGGAGACTAGCCATTAGCCACCTCTAACTTAACTGCCATGCCATCAAAATGCATCTGCTTGGAGATTACGTGAACAGGCGTTTTCCACACTGTTTGATACCACAAAATCACTGTCCAAGCAGAGGTTGGTGGGCATGCGTTCTATTAATCTCCAAGCAGATCTTTTGGTGGGGGTAAGACAGTATCAAATTGGCCAGTCTGTAAATGGTTACAATTTGATACTGTCTTACCCTTGGGTGGGGAAATGGTTACAGACTGGCCAATTTGATACTGTCTTACCCCCACCAAAAGATCTGCCTGGAGATTAGCTTTCCATAACATTATATGTCCCGTTTCTTTTCTGTAGCTACTCCCGAAAGCAGGCATGTATTACGTTATAGAAAGGGAACAATCTCCCCACGTGCACCAAACTCTGCTTTGAGAGTAACACTGCATTGCTACCTTGTAGCAAGAAATGCATAATACAAAATCTTTTGGAAAAATACTCATTTTTATAGGCGGATTTATGGCCAAGTTTTACTCTTCCGAACGCTCAAGAATGCTGACAGTTAGAAGCCAAATGCGACCATGTCTAAAAGTTGAAATAAGTTACCAAATTTTAGAAATTTCAGAAATTTATGTAAAAGTGTGTGTGCATGTGCGCGCGCGCGCGCGCGTGCGCGTGTGTGTGTGCGTGTGAGCGTGCGTGCGTGCGTGCACGTGTGTGTGTGTGGAAGTCTGTGCTCTCTCTCTCTCTCTGTGTGTGTGTATGTGTGTGTGTGTGTGTGTGTGTGTGTGCGTGCGTGTGTGTTTGTGTGCGTATGTGTGCGTGTGTGTGTGTCTGTGTGTGTGTGTGTGCGCGTGTGTGTGTGCGTGCGTGCGTGCACCTGTGTGTGTGTGGAAGTGTGTGTGTGTGTGTGTGTTTCTCTCAACGTATATTCGATTCGATATGATGAATAGTGGCTTGCCGTTTATAGATTCACTACATTACGTGTGACATGACCATTGATTATGTGTTTTACACCCTAGGGATTAGCCGTTCCTCCCTGTATCGCCGAAGGAAAGAGTTCGGCATGACAGCCACACGGACCACAAACATTACTGACGACGACCTAGATGCTGCGGTCAGGGAGGTCACGGCAGGACGGCCACTCATGGGAGTTACCATGACAGCGGCAGCCATGCTGTCTCGGGGCATCCGACTGAGCAAGGCGAGAGTCCACGAGTCTCTAAGGCGCATAGATCCCCACGCCAGTGCCCTTAGGTGGAGGAGTAGGATCAGACGAATGAAGTACTTCTCACCTTCTCCCAACTCTTTATGGCATATCGACTCGAATCATAAATTAGCTGGGTAAGTAAGATTTGATTATATATAT
>NW_017803525.1:1357-4705 GCF_001625305.1 Branchiostoma belcheri | reverse complement strand
TCTCTCTCTCTCTCTCTCTCTCTATATATATATATATATATATATATACATATATACATATACACATACATACATATATATATAAACCAGTATATAGTCTACTGATTTACTGAGTCTCAAGAACTTGCCATACATTGTACATCTTTTGTTGCATGCAATGTACTGTTGTGCGATTCTTCACGGATTGACTAGTGTGCTCATTGATTGATGGATATTGTTAACAAAAATGGGAAACAGGTCAGACATCAATAGGCCTAATATTTGTGCCGATACCTCTTCCACAGGACAAGATACACACGGTGGAAGATTGTCATCCAAGCGGGGACAGACGGCTATTCGCGCCTCTGTACCTTCATAGGGGCCACGAACAGGAACACCGCAGACAACATGAGGGAACACTTTCTTCGTGGTGCCCAACAGTTTGGATTACCATCAAGAATTCGGACGGACAAAGGGGGGGAAAACCGGGAAATTGTTAGGCTCATGATGGACATAAGAGGCCCCGAGCACAACCCTCACTTTGAAGGGCCCTCAGTCCACAATACCAGAATTGAACGGTTCTGGAGGGATGTACGACAACAGTGCACACAGCGATATATGGATTTCTTCTGGGGTTTAGAGAGGGCTGGGATTCTCGATGCCAATTCAGAGGATGACATTTCCGCGCTTCACTATGTCTTCTTGCCCCGTATAAATAGAGATCTATCGTCGTTCCAAAAGTGGTGGAACAACCACAAAATCAGAACAGCTAGGTCTAAAACACCAAATCAACTATTTCTGCAAGGATTCATGAAAAATTTCAATTCGGACTACACAAGTGTAAAAGAATACTTTGGCTTACAACCACCACCAGTCCAAGTGACCGCTATCATTGATGAGGGATTCGATCCGGTGTTCTTGAACTTGCCTGATGACATTGTTCATGAGCTCCAAGCGGTCAATCCCTTGTCTGATAGTGCGAACGAGGGCAGGGATTTATATCTCCAGGCAAAAGCAATTATAAAAAGGATGAACTGATTTTTTTGTCGTTCCACCACTTTTGATAAGCTCCGTACGTGCTAGACTGTAGCGACTACTATCTAGTGTTTGTTGATATTCCTCCTGTAGTAGACTACTACGACTGTAGTGTTTGTTGATATTCCTCCTGTAGTAGACTACTACGACTGTAGTGTTTGTTGATATTCCTCCTGTAGTAGAATGTACAACCAAGTCTTAGAACCTATTGGTGTTGATTCTACATGGCATTGCCTTTTTTTATCAAGATATACAGCCCCCAGGGAGAAATGGTTGTAAAATTGTAAACCCGTGAAATGTCTTGTTATTGTCCGAACGTCACTCGCTCAGAGGCAGGACGTATGCTCTTGCGGCGATCGAGATTGCTCTCACTCCCAGGCAAAAGGTATAACAAGGTAGATGGCGTACGGGACTTATGTGTCCTTGCAATTGTGTGCACGTTTCTCCCAGTCAAAACGCCACTCTCCCTCGTAATGGCGAAATTTAAACCTTTTGAAAGTACCGACTTCTCCGCTTCTGACAACACATGGCTGCTCAAATTCTTAACCCACCTTTCATCTGTCCCGCCTTTTGTTTTCTGTCCAGAATTCCTCCAATTGGGGTCATTATCAGCTCTGCTTTTGTTGGTTCTTTGGGACAAAAGTTCAAATTTCTTCTGTTGTCGCAATTTTACCTTTTCATGTTGCAACAGCTGTATCCGAGTTGTGAACTCCTGAACTTCCGTGAAGACATTAATGGGTAACCGCAACCGAAGTGCATCAAGGAGATCCTTCTCTTTTGCTTTTAGTCCATCTAGTTTGTAGTTGATTTGACGTATGCGCTCATTAAGTAACTTCCTTTCTGTACTAGCGATGATCTTGCCAACTTCAAACCATGTCGCACTCTCAGACAGATGTTGTTTCATCCAAAGGACAAACTTAAAAACTGTGTGAAATCGGATGTCATTTACAGACTAAAATGTGAAGATCATCAATGCAAAGAAACGTACATCGGGGAGACCAGTCAGCCGCTTAAGGAAAGATATAAGCAACACTGCAGGGCCAGTAACAATGGATTTTCTTCGGCCATATGGCACCATCTGGACAAACATTAAGGACATTCTTTTCATCTTGAATCAACGGACATCTTGGACCGGGAGGCGCGCTGGTTTGAGCGTGGAGTCAAGGAGGCGATTTATGAAAGACTTTATAAACCATCACTCAACAGGAAGGGAGGACTTAGAGTTGAACTTTCAAGTACATGGGATTCTACTTTACAGCATATCTAGGGACTCACTTATCTTTATCATTACATTAGTTAATACTTTACCATGTGTATTGTATATAGAATCTATAGAACGCTTGTTGCTAACTTATTATTTGTTTATTTAGAACATAAATACTTTTAGAATTAACGGTGCCGTTCCGAGTTCTACCGCAATTTTGAATATTTCACTGATGAAAGATGCCGGACGGCGTCTGAAACGTCTGACATTATTTTCTTATTTTATCCAGAAGTAAAGATTCAAACTTTTCTTATTAGTATTATCCTGGATGATTAATCTTCACAAACGTATTAAGTGGTGTGATTAGTTTTTGAAACTTTTCAAGTACTAGTATATTCACGTGCACATTCACTGGATAGCACATCAATGCCATGCTGGTGGAAAGTGTGAAATACAGTCTGATATGCTGGGCGATCAGCTACAGTATTGTCGGGTCTTCATGATCAGAAAATGCGTTAACAAGCGAAAAAAAAAGCAAAAAAAAGCGAAAACAGGCGAAAATGAAAAAAAAACGTATCAAATATTTGTCGATGTTCCCCTCGTTCTCAATTACATGTCACAAGTGCTTCATTGTTGTATTATCAAAATTGATTTGGAAAATGTCCTCATTATTAAACAAATTAGATACTGATTTGCATAACTGCCATCTAATCGTGTCAAGCATCATTTAAGCTATCTACATACCGAAAATCACGACAACCCGTCAACCGTTTTTTTTTTTAAGTTATTCTCCCTTTGAACATTTTTCAAGAAACGGCCCTGGAGTTCCAGAACAAGCCGCTGGGGCGGGGGGGGGGGTATCAAAGTAATGTCACTTTTTTTAGCCAAAGAGGTATCTACCATAATCCAAAATTCGTGAGCATAGCATGTCCAAATCACGAGATATCAAAACCGAAAGTTCTGCTGCAGTACCATAGCGAGCCACAAAGGGGCCTAAAATCTAATCATTTTAGGTCTCATCAACACCCACCCACCTACCTAGCTAAGTTTTATGACAATCCATCTGTACCTTCATACACTCACTCACACACACACACACACTCTCTCTCTCTCTCTCTCTCTTTCTCTCT
>NW_017803525.1:0-1337 GCF_001625305.1 Branchiostoma belcheri | reverse complement strand
TTGATTTTGTTGACAAAGTCTTCACTGTTTTTTACATGATGTTCTGATTTACCAACCAGCGGACCAATGATGTTGGCTAAGAACCGTGCAAGTTGATAAGTCACCGATCCTATGCTGGAAACAATTGGCCGAAGAGGGATGTTATTTTTATGTATTTTTGGAAGTCCATAGAAGGCTGGCGGTTGTTGTCCTTTTGGGTATAACTTGAGATACGTCGAGCGATCAATCACCTTGTCTCTTTCCAATTTCTTAAGAGCTGCATTTATCTTAGATCTGAAATTAGATGTAGGGTCCTTCTTTAGTGGTAAGTACGTGTTGTCATCTTGCAACAAATCATGAACTTTCTCCTTGTATTGTTCTTGATCCAACACTACTGTGCATCTTCCTTTGTCAGATGGCAGAATCAGGATGTCTGGGTTCTTCGAAAGATTTCTGATAGCTTCCTTTTCTTCACGGGAAATATTACTCTCTGGTAGTTTAGAAGTCTTCAATGTTGTGGCTATTTTTGTACGTACGGCTTCAGCTTGTAGGTGCGGTAAACGAGCTCTGCGTAAAGCTGATTCAGTTTCAGTAACAATGTCCACGATAGGAATCTTGTTAGGCGTAATGGCGAAATTTAAACCTTTTGAAAGTACCGACTTCTCCGCTTCTGACAACACATGGCTGCTCAAATTCTTAACCCACCTTTCATCTGTCCCGCCTTTTGTTTTCTGTCCAGAATTCCTCCAATTGGGGTCATTATCAGCTCTGCTTTTGTTGGTTCTTTGGGACAAAATTCAAATTTCTTCTGTTGTCGCAATTTTACCTTTTCATGTTGCAACAGCTGTATCCGAGTTGTGAACTCCTGAACTTCCGTGAAGACATTAATGGGTAACCGCAACCGAAGTGCATCAAGGAGATCCTTCTCTTTTGCTTTTAGTCCATCTAGTTTGTAGTTGATTTGACGTATGCGCTCATTAAGTAACTTCCTTTCTGTACTAGCGATGATCTTGCCAACTTCAAACCATGTCGCACTCTCAGACAGATGTTGTTTCATCCAAAGGACAAACTTAAAAACTGTGTGAAATCGGATGTCATTTACAGACTAAAATGTGAAGATCATCAATGCAAAGAAACGTACATCGGGGAGACCAGTCAGCCGCTTAAGGAAAGATATAAGCAACACTGCAGGGCCAGTAACAATGGATTTTCTTCGGCCATATGGCACCATCTGGACAAACATTAAGGACATTCTTTCATCTTGAATCAACGGACATCTTGGACCGGGAGGCGCGCTGGTTTGAGCGTGGAGTCAAGGAGGCGATTTATGAAAGACTTTATAAACCATCACTCAACAG
>NW_017803524.1:0-1688 GCF_001625305.1 Branchiostoma belcheri | reverse complement strand
GAAAGGGCGACTTGTGTGACACAGCACCCAGAGTACATAGACCTGACCAAGAGTGTGGTGTTAGAACAAGTAGGTCCTCTGCTGCGGGACAAGCATGGCAGACCCTACCGCCGAAGAGCTGGCCAGGATATTAATGAGTAAGATATTCACATGTATTTGTCATTACATACACTAAACATGAGTTGAAGCATCATCCTATTACAACTTATAACAAGTAACATTACATGTGCATCACACAGTGTGTACACCAGTAATTATATTTCAGACCATACCATGGTATGGATGAAATATATTGTGTTCCCTCATGTTTCTCCTCCTCCTGCCACACAGTCAAAGGGATTCAACTCTGTCATTTTTTAGTCAAATGACCTGAAATTTGGCAAGGAGGTAGAGTGGGCCAATACCCCTAGGATTTTTTTTTCATTTTTTTGATACATGCCTTTGAAAAATTTTTATGAAGGTTTTTTGGGGCATTTTTCGCTAAAAAATGGATTTTTGGATCCTGAGCCCTGGTTTTACAACCAAATGATCTGAAATTCGGTAGAAATAAAGAATATAACTTCCCCTTTCCTGTGGTGTATTTATTTAGGTTGTAAAATGTTGCAAACGCCAGAAATTTGCCGATGAAAACAACAGGTGTTAACCGCCGAAATGAGTCCTTAGCATGGTTCACAGAATTTATCATAGCGCAGTCAGAATCGGGAAAGCCAGGCTAAAATATATGTCGTTGTAATCCTTACAAGTCAGGGAACCTCGGGAAGTTCACTTGAAGATCACACTTGTACACAAAAACGAGCTTTGTAGCGTCAAAGTTGACTCATTTCCATTTTTCGGCGAGGTTTCCGCCATTGGATTTCCGTCAAAATACGCACCCTATGGGGGTTTCGTGGTATCTGGTTGCATCTGTTTCCGGGTCACGTCCAGCGACGTCATTACCCGGCGAAGGGCCGCTGCCAAGCCAAGGGCAGTGTACTGCGCAATACTCACCCTTTCGGGAAAGAATGCTCAAGAATTATATATATGGCTCTTTTGCTTCAACTGAACGAGCCACTGACATGTATGCACATGTGTAAAAACGAGTACGCTAGCAATCATTCGATAGCCGATACATTTTGCCCGTATCGTTGCAAACACGTCGACCGACAACCACGAACTTTCACCTGAATCACATTGCGCCCCGAAAATTACCTAAATTTTACCTAAATTGTTGTTAGACAGCATGAAGACAGTCCGACTTTAAAAATCTCAATCGTTGCAAAATCGTCTCCCGTGTATATAATTGCAATCATACAGGTAAAAGTCAGGCTTCTTCGGAGTGCATAGAAGTGTATAAATATTGTCGCCCAGCCCATTTACTAGTACTATACGGGCTGATAGGACACCATGCATGAGTACGTGGGATACAGAAATCACATGATTTAAACATAAGTATAAAATAATCATCAACTAGAAAGGTGACCTTTGTAAAGCCGTTACGGTTTCACAACTTCTTCCAAAAAATCCTTCACCCTTTGGCGAGTACTCTTTCTCGCAAAGGCGATTAAGGTCTGCCCTCCGCGTGTATCATATAAATGATACACGCAAAAGTCGGGTCGTCTTCGAAGTACCTTATGTATCATTTCAATGATACGTGTAACTACCTAGGTTTTCCAATGTCGGACTGACTTCCAATATAGTAACCCCACTAT
>NW_017803523.1:0-1693 GCF_001625305.1 Branchiostoma belcheri | reverse complement strand
ATAGTTTCATGTGTATCACAGGAAACTATCTGGTAGAAAGGATTCATCTTAAAATAGTTTCCTCTGAGTTTCTGTATTATCTATAGCTTTGTCTGGGTATTTTTAGTGTAATTAAGAATTGTGACTTTAAGTACATGTAAAGAAGTGTGTAATTTAGATGCTGTTTTACTAAAAATAAACCGTTCATATATGACTCTCTTGAAGCTATCTTAATTACTCAGAGGTGATCTAAAGACTCAAATGCGAGGAACCTAACTGCAATGACACCTACATCGGGGAAACCAGCCAACCTCTGAAGGAGAGATACAAACAACACTGCAGGGCTACAGCAAGCGGCTACTCTTCTGCTATCTACCATCACACCAAACACAACCAGGGACACTCTTTCAAGCTAGAGGCAACCGACATCCTCGACCGTGAACCACGTTGGTACGAGCGCGGAGTGAAGGAGGCCATCTATGAGCGCATCTACAACCCCACCCTGAACAGGAAGGGGGGACTGCGCATAGAACTCTCAAGCACATGGGATCCCGCCCTGCCACAGCCCAAGGGACAGTAACTTTTCCTATGGTAATTCTTACCATAGGAACCTTCTTTACAATACAAAGACTCTTACGGTCGTTGAACAGGTTTTTCTAGTTCTAATTCCTGTACATTGAGTGAACCGTTCTTTTACATGATAAAGCTTCTTACGGACCTTGTTGTTTAACCGGTTTTTCTAGTTACTTGTATATAAGAGTGAATCAGTTCTCTGTTCATTTGTGACGCTGAAGAAGAGTGATGGATGTCACTCGAAACGTCCGGAAATAAATCCGTTAACTGATCCAGTAGTAGAGTTTGAATTTTCTTACGACTATCTTAATTACTGTATTTAGCCTCACTGGGTCGTGGATATGCAACAAACTTCATTGTCAATGTCAATGAAAGTGCAAATTGACCTTATAAATAAGATAAAAAAGCAAGTTGTCATTATACCTTAAAGTTTAATATAGAGTGAATTTATTTTATCAGTCTGAGAGTCATATATGCCAAGAAGACTTCAAAAGTTTAAGGTTATACCCATTTGGGAAACAATCACGCGGTAGCTTGTTCTATAGTGTGTATATTTTGGTTAGATTTATCATAACGTTACATGACTTTTGGTCCAGTTGGTTGTTGAAAAAAAGACACTGGAAGAAAAAAAAAGGAAGGCTTAGCCTGATATTGATAAAAACACACAAACACCTCAGAAACTTGGGCCTAAACCTCTGGTTTTGATAGCGTTTAGCTCGAGCGTAACTTCTGGTTTAGTTCAATGAATATATATTATGTTTTAGGCATAATATATTATATAAAAATGCCTAAAAACATGTCAAAAACAGGCCAATGACTGAAGCTCACATTGAAGGGTATTGAACAGATCCACATTTATCATACAAGTACATGTACAAGCTAGAGTGTACTAAGTAATGTAAGCTGGAGCCTTCTGGTCCAGTTGGCTTGTCCCACTTCCTGTCCAAGGCCAGGCAATAACACAGCTAATTTCCCGCCGGGAAGTGGTCAGTTTTTCAGCCCGGCCGCCCGCCGCTGTTCTCACTAAGTGCGCAGATCAGCCGGCCAGACTTGGCGGCAGGAATAAATGGACTATTAACTACAACAGGACCACACACATCAGTGCCTACATGGGGGGTCCCAACAATCTTATGAGGGCCTG
>NW_017803522.1:0-1695 GCF_001625305.1 Branchiostoma belcheri | reverse complement strand
CGGTATTGTCTGAGCCATACGTCATTTATGCAAATCAGCGGGAAACCCTGGTAGGGAAACCCTGGCAGGGTGGCGACATAAAACCCCGGTAAACAAATAAAAATCAAATGAAGAGAAACTCTGTCAGTCGGGAGCAATATTGACCACGTTGCGGTACGTTGCGGTGTTCAGAAAACGCACATGATGGTGCGAGGAAGTTCATCCAGACGAAAATGTAACGTTTTCAACGGCTCTTTGTGCTTGCCGCCACTGTTTGAGCCTTATACGTCATATATGAAAATGACTTCTTCGCACAGTTTCTGTGCCTACAGAATGGCATCTGTATCTCGCCCTACCAGAGTACTGCGGGGGCGCTAACCTACCCTGGCCGGCTGGATCGTGTTTCGGGGCATATGTGCTTAGCGGGCCGATAAGGAATCAGCCGCCACCCGCTTGTACTCTGGCTTTCCAGGGTAATCTTCAATCGTTGAGATGTTATTGGAAGATAAGTTAAGGTCCGTAAGCAATGGGACACCAGTAAACGTGCCGATCGATATCGACGTGAGTTTGTTTTTCTGTAAGTCTAGGAGCTCCAATTTACTTGGGCTATCGCTCCCTGCAAACGCTTCTGCAGTTTCAATGCTGTTACGATTCAGATACAGTTTCAGAAGTTGGCTTAGTCCGAGAAAAGCATCACTGACCACATGGATGATTTTGTTCCCTCCAAGCCGAAGAATCTGAAGATTTGGCCGCAGACGGAAGGGAGATCTTTCAAGCTCGGTGATCGAGTTATCTTCTAAGCTCAGTTCTAATAGGTTTGGGAGTACAGGCGTCGGGGAAACTCTTGTCATCAGATTGTCGTTTATCAGAAGAGTTTCTATCGAGGATGGTATCAGTGCTTCTGGCGGGAAGCCTCGGTGGCCGCCGTGACTGCAATCCATCTTGGTACCTTTGGATCAATTTAATTTATTATCTATCATCATGATAGACAAAATATTAAGTGATTATATAATTGATAAGTGAAAAGTTGTAGCCTGAGTGTCAGCCTTGTTAGCTTTCGTCCGCTCCCCAAGATCTTGGGGAGCGGACGAAAGCTAACAAGGCTGGCACTCTGACTAGAAAAGTTGTGCTGAATGATTTTGTTTTAAATTCCAGGCCATTCGGTGCTTCAATACCAGGGAACTTGAGTCCAAAATATACATTTTCAACAAGAAATATGAAACCAATCCTGCCAGCAATTCGTAAATTATCTTCTCGACTGACAAACGCACAAACACTGCTTAAAATATAACCTTGTGGCGAAGGTAATAAAATGAATGTACCTTCACAACGGCATCGGTACTGGGCACAGTACTGGGCAGACACTATACCAGTGACCACGGTGAGCACATACACACATAGCGACAGACAAGACGCCATCTTTCTCGCCATCATATTCAGCTGTTGCCAAAAAAAAGAATATAACCAACATATTTGTCAGTAAGTCCTAACACACAGCAAGACCTGAGATTTTATCAACATAATTAGTTTGCTGTTTGTTAACCTTTCACATTTTTCCTTTCTAGAACCCGAGAAAAATTACCAGATTATTCCCAAAGCCATTATCAATGTGACAAATGATATGGTAATTTATGGCTTTCATTGGTGATTTGGGTAACACTTATGCTATCAGGCTGTACCAACGTTGTGCTCTAAACGTAATACAAAAACTTGCAG
>NW_017803521.1:0-1697 GCF_001625305.1 Branchiostoma belcheri | reverse complement strand
AACTTTTTCTATTTTTTTGGTGAAGAGAAGAAGACAAGAGAAAAATCCCGATTTTTTAAACCCATTTCAGACTGAAGGGGCTTTTGAGGCCCAACTTTGATCTCAGATAGCGGCTAAACGGCTTGCGCTAGAAGTATCAAATTTGGAGACCTTTCATAAAATGTCTCTGGAAAAAAGTTCATATTAGTTTCATACTAGTAAGTTGATGTTTTTTGTGTTGCCATGGCAACGGGTTTCTTTTTTTTAAAAATAGAAGTAATTTTGGTTTAAACATAAAATTTTTCTGAGTTTTATATTAAATTACACTTCTTTTCCAACATTAATAACATCTTACATAATTAAATATAAGTTAAATCATTTAATATGCATAGAATATGCTAATTTGATGACGTCATTGGTCAAAATCCAATATGGCGGACTATATTATTAGCTCTGACGTCATATGACATCATAATTACACCAATGTTATCAAAATTTAATTCTATTACTACACCATTCTCTGAAAACTCGGTAGACATACGATGAGTGCATGAAAACATATAAAAACGGAAATAAGGTAATGTATAAGAACGCCAGTGTATCCATTATGATCGAAAGCGGGCTGGGGTCCGCGCGGACCCCAAAAGAAAATCAGATATAATTTTTTTATAAATGGTAGAAACGGAGTTTTCTGCACTGTATTGAGAGACAACTTTGTGGGTGACAATTACCTAAAATTTCAGAAAAAAATCTTTAGAAACAAAAAAGATATTTCAGAATATATAGTGCTGGGGTCCGCGCGGACCCCAGGTGTACTGTTTAGGGTTAAACAGTCACTTTGGTCTTCAACGAGGATGTGTATAAGGTCGTGGTCAAATTGTAGCAGGTGGGAGATAAAAATTGCGCTTCCGAAGAGTCCTTAATTTAAGGAAGGACGAACAATCCCTTGGACTTTGTACCTTTGGACTTTGCTGAAGGCTGCTTGGAGTTGGGTGATCTAGGAGAAGTCGCTTTGTTGATGGGTCAACTGCAAAGTGATCTAGGAGAAGTCGCTTTGTTGATGGGTCAACTGCAATGTCCGATTTCATAATACGTTTATACAATAGAAGTAATGCACCGACCGAGGAACGACCTCATACCTTTGCCAAATGATTTTAACCTGAGGTACTGAGGAAGACCAGAGTGACTGGTCGAAAGCTCTAGGCGAGAGAACCTTTTGTGTTGGATCAAAAGTTTTAACTCTAAATATGTATTACCAATTATCTAACAGAGATGTACTTTCATGATAACTCGCAAAATAACATTTTAGCTTTACATATTATTTTATTACCTGGTGCTCGCAGGAAGAGTATTAACCCTATCTAGACTGAGGGGGGGGGGGCTAAAATCCTCGCGCCAACTTTGATGTCAGATTGGGGGGGGGGTATTTTATAAATCAATTTGGATAATAGGACGATGAAACACTTCCAACATGTAATAAAGAACGAGAGGAACATCGGCCGATATTTATTATTTAGATGAAGGCGTAATTTGCATAATAATAGGGAAATTTCTGTAATCTTATTATGACAGCTCTCAGGAATTTGATACTTGCCGCATTTGAAAGCTATGTGAAGATGAACATCATTAAACACAATTCAAATCAGGACCTCATTTGCACAGTTTATGAGAATATGCCTTCTGTGTTAAGATAAGATGGTCATTGCGTGGATAATATC
>NW_017803520.1:0-1698 GCF_001625305.1 Branchiostoma belcheri | reverse complement strand
TATAGAGGACAAAACCGGGAAAGTATTTGTCAACGAAAGCCATAGACAGCATAATCCACTTCATTAATCAAATGCAAACTCGTGAAAAGTTGTGGGTATGCAAAACCTGTGATTTATCCCTAAGGAGAGGACGAATCCCCGTTCAGTCAAGACATAACGGCTTGGCCCTTGATGACATTTCCCAACCGAGTTGCAAGACTTACGACCTTTAGAACTCAGATTGGCAAGCCTTCGAAATTCCTTCATGAAGCTCGTTGCATTACCAAAGGGAGGTCAGAAATGTATTCATGGTAATGCAGTAAACGTGCCTTCAAGGTTACAATCTGTGATCTCTCTTTTGCCTAGGCTTCCAAATACAGCTGAAGTGGTGCCTTTGAAGCTCAAAAGGAAACTGTGTTACAAAGGGCATCACATGTATGAATTCATCCGTCCTAATAGAGTGACAGAAGCAATTCAGTGGCTCAAGAAGCACAATCCGCTTTACCAGGACATTGCAATTTGTCCTGATTGGGAAACGCAGTGGGAAAATGATGAGCCTGAGTTGTGGGAGGCAATGGCCAATCCAGAGAGACCAACTGATGACATTGATGGGTATGCGTGTCCTCCCTCACCATCCCCACTACCTACCGATGATGCCTATGAGGTACTGAAAATGTTGGCCAGGAGAAGAAACCTGCAGATCGTGGATGTGCCAGGTGACGGTGACTGTTCTTCATGCAGTCTCGGTCTCCCTTCCTGCAGCTGGGGTACAAGCTATCCCAGGACCAGAGATCAGAGCACAACTCATTCAGTACCTGCAAACCACAGAGGCCAGAGAACACTACTCTGGTTTCCAGAGCCACGATACTTCACAAACAGGAACAACAATAGGTAACACACCTGAAGAGGAACAACACCAACAGTACCAATCCTACATTGATGGCTTAACCCTCAACAGTACACCTTCCCAGACTGATTAATCTGTACACCTGGGGTCCGCGCGGACCCCAGAACAGTTTTTTGCTAATTTTTAGAAATTATCAACATGCTACCAGCTCAATTCTTTTGCAAACTGATGTGGGAACCTCTGTGTCCACATTACATACAAAAATCATACATTTTTAACTTTTTCTATTTTTTGGTGAAGAAAAGAAGACAAGAAGAAATACCCGATTTTTAAACCCATTTCAGACTAAAGGGGCTTTTGAGGCCCAACTTTGATCTCAGATAGCGGCTAAACGGCTTGCGCTGGAAGTATCAAATTTGGAGACCTTTCCTAAAATGTCTCTGGGAAAAAGTTCATATTAGTTTAATACTAGTAAGTTGATGTTTTTTTGTGTTGCCATGGCAACGGGTTTCTAGCAGGCAGTTTTTTTGAAAATAGAAGTAATTTTGGTTTAAACATAAAAATTTTCTGAGTTTTATAATAAATTACACTTCTTTTCCAACATTAATAACATCTTACATAATTAAATATAAGTTAAATCATTTAATATACATAGAATATGCTAATTTGATGACGTCATTGGTCAAAATCCAATATGGCGGACTATATTATTAGCTCTGACGTCATATGACGTTATAATTACACCAAAGTTATTAAAATTTAATTCTATTAATACAACATTCTCTGAAAACTTGGTAGACATACGATGAGTACATAAAAACATATAAAAACGGAAATAAGGTAATGTATAAGAACGCCAGTGTATCCATTAT
>NW_017803519.1:0-1698 GCF_001625305.1 Branchiostoma belcheri | reverse complement strand
TGCCAGGTGGTACCTTAGAATCAATGTCGCACTCTGAGATAGAACATACCTCTCGCATCCCTATGGTGTATATCTGTGCCCACTGTGTGACCAGGTCTGGATATTCCTGCACGAAGTCCCCGTACACGAACAGAGTGGCCGGCATGTTGCTGTGGTGCGCCCGGATAGTCTCCACCAGCTTGTGGGCCGCCTTCCTGTTTTATTGTTGTTGACATGTATTCACGCAAAATATACACAGATATGTAAAGAAATTTTTCCGTCAGTCTTAAAAGACTACGACTGTGCTCACTGGCACAGTTATTTTACAGATCGAATCAAATTTAATTGCCAATATCCTACAAAATTCTCGCTAGTTATCATCAAAGAATGTCACGTTGGACAAGCGTCACCTTAGACAGACGGTAGGCTTTACATACTAGTAGGCAAGTCACTTTTAAATTTTAACGTCTATGAGGGGAAATCGGGACCGAAAAAAAGGGCTAACGCTTCGGCAGTTTGATTGTGCGTATCAATGGGTACTTGTGCACTAACCTGTTCATCCCGACCTGTACCGCCAGGGTAAGTTCTGTGATAACTTGTGTACCGACCTGTTCATCCCGACCTGTACCGTAATGGTAGGTTCTGTGATAACTTGTGTACCGACCTGTTCATCCCGACCTGTACCGTCAGGGTAAGTTCTGTGATAACTTGTGTACCGACCTGTTCATCCCGACCAGTACCGTAATGGTAAGTTCTGTGATAACTTGTGTACCGACCTGTTTATCCCGACCTGTACCGTAATGGTAAGTTCTGTGATAACTTGTGTACCGACCTGTTCATCCCGACCTGTACCGTCATGGTAAGTTCTGTGATAACTTGTGTACTAATCCTTTTCATCCCGACCTGTACCGTCAGGGTAAGTTCTGTGATAACTTGTGTACCGACCTGTTCATCCCGACCAGTACCGTAATGGTAAGTTCTGTGATAACTTGTGTACTGACCTGTTCATTCCGATCTGTACCGTCAGGGTAAGTTCTGTGATAACTTGTGTACCGACCTGTTCATCCCGACCTGTACCGTCAGGGCCAGGCGGACGGGACCACCAGGTGACCGGGTACAGTTGGAGTAGACCCCTCCGGCAGCTCCTGGGGTGTCCTCTGAGATCTGGAAGAGCCAACAACGATATCAGTCTCTACCAGACTAACAATGCGGGTTCAAAAACAGTAACTTTTAGCCAAATAGAGTAAATAATTGGCCCCGGGGATTTTCGGCCACAGTAGTAGAGGGGAAAAGAACCTTCCCGTGGACTGACTCTTCTAGTCAATCATTATGGGTTCACCACACCACGAAGTGGTGTGGTGAAACCATATTGCTTTTTCTGATGTTTCTTCTTCTTCTTCTCCTCCTTCTCCTTCTCCTGCCATTTTTTAAATGGATTCAGCTTCTTCATTTTAGGGCCTAAGGTTCTGAAATTTGGTATGGAGGTACAGTGGGCAAATACCCCTAGGCGTTTTTTAAATTATTGTGATACAGGCTTTTAGAATGGTTTTATTTGAGTTTTTTGGCTGTGTTATAGCAAATGTATTACTGTGTTAGTTTGCCTTGTTTACCACGTTTGGGCATGAGTCATCACAATGGAATGCAGGGCATCAACCAATAGGCATGCAGCTTTCCTCTATACTTCTTGCTGATTGGCTGTTGGGATTTAACTTGATTAAC
>NW_017803518.1:0-1700 GCF_001625305.1 Branchiostoma belcheri | reverse complement strand
CCTGTTCTAAAAATCCACGTCCTGTCCTGGCTCTAACTCTAAGCCTGGGTAGTCTATGGTAGTTATCAGTCACAGGCTGCCGAAGTTCCACGACTCAAGAACTCAGTACATACGTAGAGTGCCGATTCATGAATTCCGCAAAAAGCCGGCATGTGCCGGCTTGCCATATACCTAGCATTGTACTGCCGCAAATTCAGGATACCAGCTTTGTATTCCTGTGGTTTAGTAACATTTTTATTTTCGGCCGTATTTTTTTTATTCGCCCGCGCACACTTGGGGGATTTCAGAGGATGTCATCCTTAAAATTAAGTAGGTGTGGCCTTATATAATAAAATATAATAAATTAAAGTTGAAGTATACAAACCCGTGCCGTCCTTTTTGCTGCTATGCTGTTACAGTGACCGACTTAAGTCGGTTTTGACAGAAATGAGAGAATTGTATTCACACGGCGGATAGGTGACGTTATTTATAACACAGGTGTCAGAGATGTCGCGTGGGTGTCTCTTGTTGTCACCGGTCGTGGCTGAAAACGGCCTGCCACAAATTAGCGCGCTGAGACTGCTGAGCCGGTCAGGCGTGAATTTTTTTTTTTAATTTCATCATGTAAGCACAAGACGTGGCGACAGCACACTCGAGTTTTTTCAACTTATATATTAATGAATGAATGAATGAAAGACCTTTATTGTACATTTGTGCTCTAACAAGCTACGTACAGGTCATGAATAGAAAAAGGAAAAGGATACAGCAATTACACTTAAACTATACTAATGTGATCTACTATTTATATGTTCGACTTCTTCTCGCTTCTTGACGCAGTTGTAGATGTACGAGCATATAGAACTAATAATACATGATTTGTCAAGTTTCATAAGAAATCTGAATTTTTCTACTTCATTTAAATGTCCAAAGCTGGGGAACTTTTCTAGTATATAAGAATATAGGGAATCTCTTTCATTACTTTATTAATGCCGCCACCAACACAGAGGACAATCACTCACTCAGTCCCCTCCAAGCCTGGTGGCGCATATCGCGCGCATGGGGCTCCAAGTAGCTTCTCCATCTAGGCCGGTCAGTAGCCACCTTCGCCGCCTCATCCATGGAGAACCCGTGTCTTCTCACCTCCTTCTCTACTGTTCTTCTCCATGTCACCCTAGGACGACCTCTCGCTCTTCTGCCCTGCGGCTTCCACATCAACGCTACTCTTGTCAAATCAGTTGCTGGTTTGCGAAGAAAGACAGAGGACAATACAATACCCATTTTCACCTGAGTTAAATGAGGAAAGTCGTGTAAAGTGCCTTTCCCAAGGGTACAAGACCGGGGGCATGTCGGGACTCAAACCAGGGACCTCTTGGTTCCGAGTCGAGCACTCTGCCGCTACGCCACACGACCTGGAAAGTTCCACCCGGTAAACTCCACACCATCCAGTGTCTATGTGAAGGGTAGATAAAGTTGACGGATAAAAGTTAACTTGCTATACTCGGGCCAGGTCACAGATTTCGTGCGGTCGCAAACTAAAGACATTCTTGGATAGCCGTGAATGTGTGCCGTCGCCGTCTTGTGAAGCCCCTGTCACACATACATGGCCATTACATGCTCCCGAACACTTTCGAACTCCACACAAAAATTGAGAGTGGGTCGGGAGTAGCCTCTACCAGGCACCGCGGATCGCTGGAAAAAAATAGTAGAAATTGGCCGAAATA
>NW_017803517.1:0-1700 GCF_001625305.1 Branchiostoma belcheri | reverse complement strand
AGCTATTCGAGATACTCACAGAAAAAAATCTGTAATAACAGAAAAACACTGTAATAACAGAATTTCTCTTGAATTATGCAAATTAATTCTTCATTTGCATGATTGGCATTGAATTATATAATTCTCTCTATAAGCAACCGCCATACCAAAAATTATGAAACGGTAAAGACAGTCTGAAAACAGATCAATCATCGCTCATATTTTGGAAAAAATGAATAACCTCAAATTACTTCAGGGCTGTTTTTTTTTGCTCCTTTTAGAACGCGATACAATGAAAAATGATAGCCACCTTACACCTTATCGTACATATTCTGTGCCCAGGACATCTCCGACGGCCAGTCTCCAATGTCACCCTTTTACTATGCTGCTATAGTTCTACCATCTCAGGCACTGCGGGTACGTGTCCATCAACTCACGGACATAATCGACAGACTCGTGACAGTAAACATTGATGGCCAGTCGTAGAGCTTTGCTAAGGCATCTTCTTACTGCAAGAAACTTCAGATAGAAGGAGCTAACACCGCGGTATTAACACCCCGCTGTCCCATTTCGCCCCGCTGCGATATATTGTCCACGCACCGGCGCAGTATGCATGTAATTAAGACACTTGTCAAGTGTTGACGTAAACTTCCTGACTTCTCCCAAGGCGAACATTCCTGCAATCCCGGCCTACTCCGCCTGGGGCCGCCAACAATAGATGCGCAAAAAAAGGAAATTTTCTCAATTTTCTAAATATTTTCATCCCAATCGCAATACTATAAAATGCCTCCGCCCCTAAGGCGTCGCCAAAAAAAGAAATACTAAGTAACTCCAGCTGGAAAATGCCAGCATTTATCCACACATACCAAGAAAAAGGCTGTTTTCAGTTGGTTTGGATGCACTCACTTTGGATGCCTTCTGGGCATAGTGACTTTTGCCCTACTTGCTACTCCGAACACTTCTTCCGACCTCAAGAAACGAACAAGATCATTTCTACGTTGAATTCAGGAAACAAACGCGAAAAATCCCTGCAAATGCCAAGTACGGGTAAGATTTCTCTGAGCTCACGTTTAAATTTCGCGCTTCTTTTCCCATCCGTCACGGATCTTCAGGAGAAAGTGATGAGAAAGTTTTCTTACGGCGGTGAAGACTGCGGCGTCTTCTCTAGAAGCACGGTGCGTTGTCCCAGCAACATCTCGGTGGATCAGAGAAACGGTGCGGTGGTTGTCACGGACAGAGAGAGCCGGCAAATCGCCATGTACACACCAGACCTCTTGGTTCCGAGTCGAGCACTCTGCCGCTACGCCACACGACCCCAATTTTTAGGAGATTATGATTAAGAATGAATGAATGAAGACCTTTATTGTACGCAAATACCCACTGGGTTCAGTACAGGTCACAGGAAAGACGTCACAGTTTGCAATGAATATATGCAATGTACAAGCTAGTGCTAATTCTATGTACTATGGACATGTAGTCTAATAATTACGATAATTTGGCTTCTTCTCGCTTCTTAGAAACGATGTAGATAAAATTTAAGGACCCGGAGGCGATTGCCACCCGAAACCTACCGGGCAGGTTTTGGTCATCAACCGTTTAGAGACGGTCCGGCCGGGCTAGTGTCGGCCAGAGGTGGACATACACGTCACTTAAGCCTTAGAAAGGCAACGTTCGAATCTAGCAACGTTAGAAGAACACTTTGTTGACTTGCAACACTGTGA
>NW_017803516.1:0-1703 GCF_001625305.1 Branchiostoma belcheri | reverse complement strand
AAATTAGCTAAATCGGCGCTTTTACGGTGATTGCGCAATATGGGTGCCCTATGACCTTTGACTTTTTACGGGTCATGCTGCTCAGGCGCTAGGCGCCCTCCCCACGTCGGCCGTCCGTCTTGTGGGCAAATTTCTACTTTTTAGGGGTTTCGGGACCTAAAAACTAACACCAGAGGGAAAATAAACCACATACGTTTTTTTCATGGTAAATATCGCTAAAATGGACCACGCATTATTCTGCCGCGTTGCCGATTTTGACAAGGACTTGCGGCCGCCATGTGCTAAATACGTCGATTAGCTACTCGCCTTCCCCTTCGGGTTTGTTGGCAAATTTTTGCTTTTTCAGACGTTTTGGGACTTAAAAATTCACAGCAGGCGAAAAATAAATAATATACATTATATTCATGGGAAATGCCGCTATCGTGGACCAAATATTTGTCTGTGACGTGTTGCCGAATTTTGCGGCCGCCGGCCACTTGCTGATGGTGCGGTACGTATGGACAATTTTTTTCCCAAAAATTAATAAACGTACCGTCCCTAATAAGAGTGTACCGGGTGGACGTTCGGGCCGAAAAAAATAAACGTACCGGTACGTTTAATCGGGACATCAGAGTAGTGTAGTTACTACTACTAGTAACTTTATCACCATGAAAATTATTCCGATAGGAGTTCAGAATTTTAAGTTCAGGAGATATAGTATAAATAAATCAATGCACAGATGTCCCCAATTTCCTGACTTTCCTAACATTTACTGCCACACCATGTAAAATTCTTTGTCTGGTTTACCTGTCCCTAGGAAGGAGCCATCACCATGGTGACCTCAGCACCTGACGACAACCTTGTTGCCATAGCAACCAGGTAAGCCTTTTCAAAGTTTCATAGTCAGGTAAGCTGTATAAGAGTACCAATTAGAGCTATTTTTGGAATTTTGAAAAAAGTGGATAGTGGATGTTGGTTTGTCTGTCAGTCTGCTTGTCCTGTATGTTGGGGGGAGGTGATTTTGACAGTTGATTGATAGGGACACCTGAAGGTGACCCAGCATGTACCTTCAGGAAGTCCAGTGTAATACCCAGTTAATACATCATACAGTTCCCAAAACAGCATCCTAGAGGTCTGTAAACTTTAAGGTTATGAAAAGCCATGCAAAAATCTTCAGGAAGTCTAAAATGTCTGATTGCGGGGTCGTGCAGCGTAACGGCAGAGTGCTCGACTTGGAACCAAGAGGACCCGGGTTCGAGTCCTGACATGCCACCGATGTTGTGCCCTTGGGAAAGGCACTTCACACCACTTTCCTCACTTAACTCATTGACAAGTGAAAGTGAGTATTGTAATTGTTATGTCCCGTGTTTTCCCCCGCCCCCCCTTTAGATGGCAGCATAAAATAATTTGATATAACTTGAGTGTGTCATCATCATGTCTAGTCAGAAAATGTTGCAATGTAAAAAAAAAATGTCTGATTTCTCTTGTTCCCCCAGTCAAGGTCTGGTGGTGGTTTGGGAGTTGAACATCGAGAGACGAGCGAAGCCGGAGCGGCTGTGTATCTCATCTTACGTCTTACTAAAATGTCTGATTTCTCTTTTTCTCCCACAGTCGAGGTCTGGTGGTGGTGTGGGAACTGAACATCGAGAGACAATCAAAGCCAGAGAGGTTGCAAATCTCGCCCAGAACTCTTATTACTAAAATATCTGATTTCTCTTGATCCA
>NW_017803515.1:0-1706 GCF_001625305.1 Branchiostoma belcheri | reverse complement strand
CGATGGCTCGCGCCTTCGGCGCTTCATGCGGGAAATTTTCAACAAATCTCGTCCTCCCCATACGAAATTTCACTCTTTATGATTCACGCCGGGGGAGGGCCTAGGAAAAATTTTTGAGCCGGGGGAGGGCCAGGAAAATTTTTTGACCTGGGGGAGGGCCTAGGAAAATTTTTTTTACGCTACCCCCGGACGACCGGCCCCCCCTCCCCGGTAAATATCGTACAGTCCCTAACAACAACAGCCCCCTGGCGCGCGTATCCAGCTGGCCACCGAATTTTACCGGCCCCACTGGGCCTGTTGCACGCTGCAGGGCCTGGCACGCTGGTGTTACTGGGGGGCGGGTTGTTGTGTTGCTGTTAGCACGCCTGACGGTTAACCCTGGTTGCCCCAGAGTCCGGCGTTTATTTGGCGATAGATTTCGGGAGAAACCGTATTTGTCCGCTACCATTATCCACCCAAACCCCTTCGTCCACGCGAAGCCCTCTATATAAACGCCTCATGCGCGAGGAGATATTTCGTACCGTGGCCGACAAGGACAAACCTGCGTCGCCTGCGCGCACACCTGCGTCGCCTGCGCGCACACCTGCGTCGACTGCGCGTATACCTGCGTCATCTCTGCAAAGAGCTTCCTCGTCTGCGCACGAATACCTGCGTCGTGTCCTGCCAAGAGCTTCCTCACGCCTGCACAGAAAGAGCTTCCTCGTCTGCGCACGAATACCTGCGTCGTGCCTGCCAAGAGCTTCCTCACGCCTGCACAGAAAGAGATTCCTCGGCGACCTCGCTGCGCGCAACGAAAGCTCGCTGCACGGAAAAATACGTGTCACCCCTGCCTTGTTGAAGAATGGACGGTCCCCTATTATAGGTCAAGGGTCACATCGCAGTGACACTGTTCGCTGTCGTTTTTGTTTACTTCAGTCTCAAATTTGTTTTAGTTTTTATGCTTACAATGTCCAGCGCGTTTATTAATCAATTATTAATCACCGTTAGTGATAAAATTAATTAATAGAAATCCTGCATAGATTATGTTAATATTGCCCTTACGAAATCTGCCCCCTAACACCAGAACACCTCGTCTTCAATCTTCCCCGGTAAGTGCCCGTTGTTTATTTGCATGAACAAAGCGAATAATTCCAAAGAAACATTTTGAGGACATCCTATGGCAGTCTGGGCATCGATTCTTCCCGACCCGCGACGATATACACGGTTTTAGACCGGATTTGAAGTAGGCGACGATATGGGGGAGGGGGGGGGGGCAGGCACATGTAACGTTACAGTATAAATTCAACAAAAGCATAAATTCAACAAAATGAAGCAATCTTGTTTAAAGTAAAATAAAACATAACTAGAGATATCCCTCCAACCTTTTCCAGAATATTGAGGAGATCCATTCATTTGATCCAGAAATACACCTTGTCAAAGTTGCCTTTATCTTTGTCAGCCACATTGTTTACAATGTGTGAACTCAGGTGATCTTCTTGAAACTGAACTGAAACTTTACTACTTATGTCACTGCCACATATTCTGGAATATCAAAGTGATAATGACTTTTGATCCAGAAATATGGACTGTCAAAGTTGCTTAATATTTTGTCAGCCATATTGTTTACAGTGTGTGAACATCATGTGCTGGCATAAATTCAAAAATATAGAATGATCTTCTTCAAAGTCAAACAGAACATAACTGCATATCTCCTATCCCACTACTGC
>NW_017803514.1:382968-385506 GCF_001625305.1 Branchiostoma belcheri | reverse complement strand
CAAGTGAAACTAATCCACTGAATTTGCAACGTTAGAAAAATTTTCTAGGAAGGGACCGTGAGTCCGGCTCCATCCAGGCGGGGACCTCGCCAAATTTCACCGAAAACATAAGGTTGAACGCTACGGTATGGAGTCTGTCAGTACCATGCTAATTTCTCTGTAAGATTCCGAAAAATCAGCCCAGAAAAAACACATTGGCGCTACTCTATTAAAGCTCAGCTCTATTAAAATTGTAACTATCGTACCTAGTCCCCAACCCTCGGCCCGCACCGGGTCTGGCTACACACGTACACGGAACCCCGCCCCACACGTGAGACCGACCGCTACTCAATATTTCAACATTTTCCCGATAAAACCTACAAAAATAAACATGAAAGTGGTACTACTAGATGTAACAACAATTCATCTCCAAATTGTGGGGTAAAATTGCTGAGAACATAACAATTAAATGCAACTTCTGACACAACATGTACACTTGCCATGAGCTGACACGAGTGATGATTGACAGCTCAGTCAGACGGTCAGCCGCCGTCATTTTCTCCATAAAACCTTAGGAAAATAATCTAAAAGCGCTACCACTAGATGTCACAACATTTTATCTGGTGATTCTGAGGTAAACATGAGGGGATAAATGAATTTGTCTTTGACGGACGATATTAAAATTTTGACGGACGATATTGCCAGTTCCATTACGTGAGGCCGCTACTCAACATTTCTCAACATTTTTCTAATAAAATCTGCTGAAACCAAGCCAAAAGTGATAATACTAGACGTCACAACATTTTATCTGAAGATTCTGAGGTAAACATCAGATGGAAAATTAATTTGTTTCAAAGTTTTGACGGACGATGTAGCTGGTTCCGAGCGCCGTGCAAGGTAGTGCCAACACACGGGACAACCCGCCCGTTTTCCCGGGACACCTCCTACGTGAGACCGCTACTCAACATTTCTCAAATTTTCCCGATAAAATCTGCTAAAACTAAACTGAAAGTGATGCTACTAGAAGTCACAACATTTTATCTGAAGATTCTGAGGTAAACATTCGGTGGAAAATTAATTCTTCTTCGAATTTTGACCGGCAATATCCAACTCATGAGTCTAGTATTAACTATGCAACTATATACTGATGGACCCGGGCTTTCGTTTCAAAATTTCTGACAGGAAATGTGAAGAAATACAGAGAAAAGTTCCACCTTCACGATACTTTGACCGTCATAACCAAAGTCTTCGTACGATAAGTGCAATTTCATGAAAATTAAGGAATTTGTGACAGAAAAATTTAGACATTCCTGTCTCTGAGTAAACAAATTACGGTATGCCCAATTCGAAAACTGAAGTTGACGCCAAAGTTCCTGTCAGAAACGTCTTAAAACTAAGCAAAAATAAGCCAGGACACGCAACAGATTGCTCTATATATTCTGTGGCAGGTAATACACGGGTAAAACATGAAATTCTGGGGCGGAAAAATGTAAATTCTTACCTCAATACTGACGACTATACTGGCTGTCACGTCCGGTGTGAAAAATTCTCTGGCGGAAAGATCACATTATAGAACGTACATCGTGATTGGTCTGTCAAACATGGATCGGGATTGGTCCGTCAAAGTTTGGACTATTACATTTTCCTACAGGGGTAAAGTACAATAGTCAATGCTTTATACGTATGTTATTTGGCGTTGTTTTCAGAATATTTGACTTGCAAAACGTGTAGATATTACATGTCCGTCAACAAAGGAAAAGGGATTTTGACACACATTGGACAATCTGTTAACTTTGGATTTATTTACGTACATATAATACATCATCGATATACACAAAGGAAGAAATATTCTATTGCAGTACAGCGTATATTATTAGTATTTCTTGACGATAAATATGTTCGATATTGGGTATTGCTTTAGTATTATGGTGTAGCATTTATCTTATTGATAGGGGGGGGGTGATTTTAAAAATATTTGGAACAGAGCATTTTAGGAAGACTGTCACCGTCTGTACCGGCTAATTTGTACACGGAACTCTACGAACAACGGTACAGTTTATGTCGTCTGGGTAACGTGAATCCATCCACCCATTCATCCATCTTACCACGGCACACTCACTGTTCATTTCGTATCAGGAACTGCAAGTAAACAAGTAAAACTGTACCTGAATAACTTAGTACATGTAGAAAAAACCATAGAGGACTACATAACGNGGGGGTTTGTGGAGCAGAGGAAATGAAGAGTTCCTAATGATGATGATGATGATGATGATGATGATGATGATGATGATGATGATGATAATGGTGATGATGATGATGATGATGATGAAATTGGTTTATTGAGGATAAAAACACTGGCAACCTTACATAGGCTGAATTGTGGTTCTTCAACAATTCATTTATGTTAGACTCATTGACAACATAATGCAAAATTCTTATCACGTAGATTAAAACAGGAAGGTACGATCATTACCTTCGCCAAGAAGGTTATGTTGTCAGGGGCGTTCGTGTATGTGTGTGTGTGTGTGTGTGTGTGTGTGTGTGTGTGTGTGTGTCTGT
>NW_017803514.1:358010-378010 GCF_001625305.1 Branchiostoma belcheri | reverse complement strand
AGCGTTCCGGACAGCAATGGGACAGCAATGGACAGCAATGCCCCAAAGCGTTCCGGACAGCAATGGGACAGCAATGCTCCAAAGCGTTCGGAACAGCAATGGACAGCAATGCCCCAAAGCGTTCGGAACAGCAATGGACAGCAATGCCCCAAAGCGTTCGGAACAGCAATGGGACAGCAATGCCCCAAAGCGTTCCGTACAGCAATGGGACAGCAATGCTCCAAAGCGTTCGGAACAGCATTGGACAGCAATGCCCCAAAGCGTTCGGAACAGCAATGGACAGCAATGCCCCAAAGCGTTCCGGACAGCAATACTGCTCCAAAGCGTTTCAGAGTCGTAGCGGAGTTTTCGGAAATGTTGATGTTCCGACAAGATTGATTTTTAGTTATTTTCAGAAAATGCTGTTTTTCCGAGAATGTTGGTTTTGAGCTGATGGCGATTTCATGGAAGGGTGGTTTCCCGAGTATGTTCCAATTTTACATATTTTCCGTTGTTTCTTCAATCAAGATAATTATGTGGTGAAACTTTATGTAATTGTGTGTTGATGAATTGTAATGTTTTATGTACTTCATCCTTTCCTGGAGTAATAGCTGACACCCTCAGCCTCGGGTGGGCAGCTAAAAGAGACAGCGGGCAGCTCAATAAACTCTAAACCACAATTTTCAGAGAACGTTGATTTTTCCGGACTGTTATACCGGCTATAAAGATACAGAAGCTGGTGTATTACGCCGAAAGGCGGTTATACCGGCTATACAGATACTAAAAACATGAGCACAAACACAAACACGTACGGCTGTCTTTTGTTGCCGGCTTATAGACGGTGTTGTGTCCATCCCTTTGCTACAGTACCGGCTTATAGATGGTGTTGTACCCACCCGGGCCCTTATAGCACCTGGCGACTGAAGGTTTTTACGGGAACCATATTGATTCCAGGCGACAGTGAACCAATCTGTCTTGTCTCGGTGCACGCCTATGTAATCCCTTCCCATCCCATCAATACACACCGGGGGAAATCCCAGCCGTCAAGGCCCTAAGATAACCTTCTTAGTCTTTCGGAACGTAAACCTGCCAGCCTGGAGATTTGTGCACTCGGAAACGGAAACTGCCGGGAGATACCTTCTGGGCGTCTCGGGCACTTCAAAGTCGGGCTTGACTTCCCATAACATCCATACATTCCGTGTTAGCGGACATGATAACCTACAGCATTCATACATTCCGTGTTAGCGGACATGATAACCGGCCTACAGCATTCATACATTCCGTGTTAGCGGACAGGATAACCGGGGAACAGGAATCCATACATTCCGTCGAGTAGCGGACATGATAACCGGCCTACAGCATTCATACATTCCGTGTTAGCGGACATGATAACCGGCCTACAGCATTCATACATTCCGTGTTAGCGGACATGATAACCGGCCTACAGCATTCATACATTCCGTGTTAGCGGACATGATAACCTACAGCATTCATACATTCCGTGATAGCGGACATGATAACCGGCCTACAGCATTCATACATTCCGTGTTAGCGGACAGAATGACCCAGGCGTTTTCTTTTTTTCTCCATGCCCTTATTTGTTAGGTACGGGACAGTCCCTAGTCTCCACAGCAGGCTCCGCCACGGCCTCCATGCCCTTATTTGGCAGGTACGGGACAGTTTCTAGTCTCCACAGGCACAGCAGGCTCGCCACGGCTCCATGCCCTTATTGGCAGGTACGGGACAGTTTCTAGTCTCCACAGCAGGCTCCGCCACGGCCTCCATGCCCTTATTTGGCAGGTACGGGACAGTTTCTAGTCTCCACAGCAGGCTCCGTTACGGACGCCTCTTACATTGTCGTTTGTGCTCATGACGTATTGGATGTCCCGTAATGTATTTTGATAACGCCCTAATAGCTACACGAGAACTGCTATTCGAGAACGGCTACTGCATCAGAACTGCTACATGAGATCGTCCTAATAGCTACACAAGAACGGCTACATCAGAAGTGCTACATTAGAACGCCCTAATAGCTACATAAGAACTGCTACATATATGCATGAGAACGCCGTAATAGCTACATAAGAACTGCTACATCAGAATTGCTACATCAGAACTACTACATGAGAACGCCCTAATAGCTATATAGGAACTGCTACATGAGAACTGCTACATGAGAACGGCTACATCAGAACGCCCTAATAGCTACATAAGAACTGCTACAAGAGAACTGCTACATGAGAACTGCTACATCAGAACGCCCTATTAAATAGCTGCTATATAAGAACTGCTACATAAGAACTGCTACATGAGAACTGCTACATGAGGACTGCTACATCAGAATGCCCTAATAGCTACATAAGAACTGCTACAAGAGAACTGCTACATGAGAACTGCTACATCAGAACGCCCTATTAAATAGCTGCTATATAAGAACTGCTACATAAGAACTGCTACATGAGAACTGCTACATGAGAACTGCTACATCAGAACGCCCTAATAGCTACATAAGAACTGCTATATAAGAACTGCTACATAAGAACTGCTACATCAGAACTGCTACATCAGAACTGCTACATCAGAATGCCCTAATAGCTAATAAGAACTGCTATATAAGAACCGCTACATAAGAACTGCTACATGAGAACTGCTACATCAGAACGCCCTAATAGCTACATAAGAACTGCTACATAAGAACTTCTACATTTAAGAACTGCTACATGAGAACGGCTACATGAGGACGCCCTAATAGCTACATAAGAACTGCTACATAAGAACTGCTATATAAGAACTGCTACATGAGAACTGCTACATAAGAACTGCTACATTAGAACGGCTACATGAGAACGGCTACATGAGGACGCCCTAATAGCTACATAAGAACTGCTATATAAGAACTGCTACATAAGAACTGCTACATTATAAGAACTGCTACTAGCATGAGAACGGCTACACGAGAACTGCTACATGAGAACGGCTACATGAGGACGCCCTAATAGCTACATAAGAACTGCTACATAAGAACTGCTATATAAGAACTGCTATATAAGAACTGCTACATAAGAACTGCTACATGAGAACTGTTACATCAGAACTGCTACATCAGAACGCCCTAATAGCTATATAAGAACGGCTACATAAGAACTGCTACATAAGAACTGCTACATGAGAACTGCTACATGAGAACGGTTACATCAGAACGCCCTAATAGCTACATAAGAACTGCTACATAAGAACTGCTACATTAGAACGGCTACATTAGAGGCCGGGCGGCCACATTAGGATGCGCGCACGTGACCCGGGCCGCCTGTGTTTGCACGCATGGGCGGATCCGGGATCCGTCAGTTGTTGCAGCCCGCCTCGGTTCTCACACCTTCCCGCGGCATTTCCGTCCTCCTGCGGCATTGCTGCCTGCTCCTGCCGGAATACCTCAATCCTCGCCGCCGGACAGCAACACGCCAACAAAGGTACGTCCTTCATCTTACCTTCTTCAGAATTAAACCTGCGTCGCCAGATTACAGCCAGAATTCACTTAAAAGCCTTCTCCAATTTGCCCCGTCATGAAATTTTAAAGAGCAGCCGATCCTATCGGAGGTTATTAGGCTGACATTTCGGCTTCTCTCTGCCGCAGAAAAATGTTCCTGTGACTTTGGGCGATTTGTTCTATATACACGGCGTATTGACTAGATAACGGCACGGTCAGAATAGCAGAATGCGTGACGCAAGTGGGTGTACTGTCATTGTTCGGGTGACAATACACGTTAAAGGGATGTTTATAGAGATATAACCTGCTTTGGAGCGCCTTTATAAAGCGGTAATGTCGCGTCTCTGGGGTGAGGCCGCAGGTATCATTAGTATGCTGCAGGCGAGCTGCAGCGGAAAGCTCCTACACAAACTCCGCAGAAATATCTCCCGAGATTTCCCATCCGCTACTATCTGTAAATTTATGCGTGCAACTCGCAATAGCGACACAAGGCGCTTAAATTTTGTCTGAAAATATTACGACAATGTCCCCCCACAATGTGAGCCTCGTAACACCCAAACATAAGCATCTATGGGATAAACGGCTGCCAAGAATGTCAACATTATTCAGGACGCAGATTTGATAAAATAATATTCATACATAATATGCGAGCCGGGGATGTACCCGTGAGCAAATGTAGGAGTCGGGAAAACGCTCTATTCGTGCAGTCAGAGTGCTCTTCACCTCGCGCAGATTTTAACATGACACTTCACGGGATGGGACGGGCTGCTAGGTCTGTATACTCTGTATACCGTTCTGTATACGCGCTGCTAGGTCTGTATACTCTGTATACCGTTCTGTATACGCGCTGCTAGGTCTGTATACTCTGTATACCGTTCTGTATACGCGCTGCTAGGTCTGTATACTCTGTATACCGTTCTGTATACGCGCTGCTAGGTCTGTATACTAGTACTCTGTATACCGTTCTGTATACGCGCTGCTAGGTCTGTATACTCTGTATACCGTTCTGTACTGAATACGCGCTGCTATGTCTGTATACTCTGTATACCGTTCTGTATACGCGCTGCTAGGTCCGTATACTCTGTATACCGTTCTGTACTGAATACGCGCTGCTATGTCTGTATACTCTGTATACCGTTCTGTACTGAATACGCGCTGCTATGTCTGTATACTCTGTATACCGTTCTGTACTGAATACGCGCTGCTAGGTCTGTATACTCTGTATACCGTTCTGTATACGCGCTGCTAGGTCTGTATACTCTGTATACCGTTCTGTATACGCGCTGCTAGGTCTGTACACTCTGTATACCGTTCTGTATACGCGCTGCTAGGTCTGTATACTAGTACTCTGTATACTGTTCTGTATACGCGCTGCTAGGTCTGTATACTCTGTATACCGTTCTGTACTGAATACGCGCTGCTATGTCTGTATACTCTGTATACCGTTCTGTACTGAATACGCGCTGCTAGGTCTGTATACTCTGTATACCGTTCTGTATACGCGCTGCTAGGTCCGTATACTTTGTGTACCGTTCTGTACTGAATACGCGCTGCTAGGTCTGTATACTCTGTATACCGTTCTGTACTGAATACGCGCTGCTATGTCTGTATACTCTGTATACCGTTCTGTACTGAATACGCGCTGCTAGGTCTGTATACTCTGTATACCGTTCTGTATACGCGCTGCTAGGTCTGTATACTCTGTATACCGTTCTGTATACGTGCTGCTAGGTCTGTACACTCTGTATACCGTTCTGTATACGCGCTGCTAGGTCTGTATACTAGTACTCTGTATACCGTTCTGTATACGCGCTGCTAGGTCTGTATACTCTGTATACCGTTCTGTATACGCGCTGCTAGGTCTGTATACTCTGTATACCGTTCTGTACTGAATACGCACTGCTAGGTCTGTATACTCTGTATACCGTTCTGTATACGCGCTGCTAGGTCTGTATACTCTGTATACCGTTCTGTATACGCGCTGCTAGGTCTGTATACTCTGGATACCGCTCTGTACTGTATACGCGCAGCTAGGTCTGTGTCCTATTTACCGTTCTGTCTTACATGCATACATACGTGCATGCTAGGTCTGTATACTCAGTATATAATCACCGTTCTTCCTTGCATGTATACATACTTGCTGCTCTGTATAACCAACGTTCTGTCTTACATACATACGATACGGCAATATTTCGTCTGGCTTGCACGCAGAGGCTTATAGCATATAGCAAAACCCCACTCTCTTTATATACATTATATATGGGACACTCGTTATAATAATACAGTCTGACTTACTTTCATTAGTAAGCTATACAGACCCCCGCACATTCAATGATGTGAGGCTCTCTTCTGATTTGGTTTAAACCTCTGAAACCGTCTATGATAATTTAAACCTCTGAAACCCTCTATGATAATTTAAACCTATGAAACCCTCTATGATGATTTAAACCTATGAAACCCTCTATGATAATTTAAACCTCTGAAACCCTCTATGATAATTTAAACCTCTGAAACCCTCTCTATGATAATTTAAACCTCTGAAACCCTCTATGATAATTTAAACCTATGAAACCCTCTATGATAATTTAAACCTCTGAAACCCTCTATGATAATTTAAACCTCTGAAACCCTCTCTATGATAATTTAAACCTCTAAAACCCTCTATGAAACCCTCTCTATGATAATTTAAACCTCTGAAACCCTCTATGATAATTTAAACCTCTGAAACCCTCTATGATAATTTAAACATATGAAACCCTCTATGATAATTTAAACCTATGAAACCCTCTATGATAATTTAAACATATGAAACCCTCTATGATAATTTAAACCTCTGAAACCCTCTATATGATAATTTAAACCTCTGAAACCCTCTATGATAATTTAAACCTCTGAAACCCTCTATGATAATTTAAACCTCTGAAACCCTCTATACGATAATTGATATCGCTGAAAGAATCCATTTTTATGGACTTGAACATTGCGATTTGATTGTTCCAATTACACTCTCCATGCTATTATGCGGTACTAGACGCAATTTCTGTAATCAGCGAATCAACAAATCAATTATTCCGGGTGTAACAATTCCATTCTTATTTCGCCGCGCCTCGCAGCGGCACCGAATCAATAATTCATTAAGGACCAGGGAATGTCATGACGTCACCGCCTCCATTCAGAAAATCCGCGGCCCGCGGTTATGGAGGTGTGACGTCAGCATGCTGATCCTATCTGTGCTGATGATGACTCATCTTGTCTGTCAAACATAATCTCCAAGCAGATCCTAGGGTCTCAAAAATAGCGTATCAAACATAATCTCCAAGCAGATCCTAGGGTCTCAAAAATAGCGTATCAAACACAATCTCCAAGCAGATCCTAGGGTCTCAAAAATAGCGTATCAAACATAATCTCCAAGCAGATCCTAGGGTCTCAAAAATAGCGTATCAAATTGGCCAGGCAGTATCCAATGGCTAGAGAGGGTCCATGCGCGACCCAAGGTGGGTGGGAGTAGCGACAAAAAAAGGACCATATATAAAAAGCTAACGATCATTTCCCACAACCTCTGCTTGGAGAGTATGTCAAACAGGCCGTTTCTGCCCCGCATATATAGAACCAGGATCTCCCAGCCTCTCTCTGGTCAGTCTGCCGTACGCAGCCTCCCGATTTGTTCCGACATTAGCCGAGGATTAACCGAGATGTCCCGACGTTAGCCGAGGATTACCGGGGCGGAGATGACAAAGCCGTCATCTTTTATCTTTTATATGCATATATAAGATGAAAGTGCATTATTAAATATCTTCAGGTCAGGTCACAGGTCAAGGCAGGTCATAGGTTGAAGCACGTGTCAGGTTAGATGTGACCTTTGTCCCTGATGACTGTAGCTTTAGGCCCGTTGAGAGGATTGTGTTCATTAGTCATGAGAAACCAATTTTCTGTCTAGTTCTTCCCCATCAATGAGCTAAATTACGGCATTATCTAACTCTTCCCACTCCAATCCGCAGCAACACCCCCGCACAATAGCGTCCGATATGTGCGGATCAATAAATCCCTCATCTCTGACGCGTCCTCCCCCGGCTGATTCCCCTCGGGAGCGGGGCCATTCACGTGGTGCTGAATGGAGGAAGGCTGTATTATATCGGCCTTGTTTATCCCTTCATCTATTGTAAGCACGGGTCACGCGTGAACAAACATACACATCTACATGTGGACAGACACACTGGGACGCTTCTGGGATATTCACCCGACTGTCAGGTGCTATATATATATACTGGGCATCCGCCAGTATCTCACATATCAACATACACAGGCACAGGCAGTACGCACTAGGACACTGGGTTTCTTCTCGCTTCTGGGATATTTATCTGACTGTCAGGTGCGATACGCTGATTACATTAATATCAGTCGGCCCGCCGCGTTCCGTTAGTATTACCACAGCGTCACCTGCATACTGATGAATGTATAATATATGTTTCCCCGCAGTCTAACGTTTACAGCAAGGAAGTACAACTAAAAACGAAAAAAAATGTCTCAGGAATTGGCATGAATTGTTTTTTTTTTCTTTTCTTTTTTGCAGCCTTCTAAAATGTGTTTCTGGACCTTACTTAGGCTCTACTTTAATCATTCCTTTACTGTCCATTCCCCTGTTATCTTTACTTCAGAAGCTGCATCCTTGTAAATTCCCGGAAATGCGGATGGGCCGTTTCTATTTCTGCCGCCTCCGTGAGGAGCTCTCCTACTGCATCTTGGGTGATCTTGTCAGCATCTGCCCGGAAGTACATTCATCTTCCGCTCAGTAACTATGGCAACCCGGCAGTAACTATGGCAACCGGCCTGACCATAGCAACCTGCTGCTGGCAATAAACCCGGGAGGAGGCAATTAGACCGTCCGGCCGTCCGGTATCTCACAGCTCGCTAAACATGCCGGCCGGTATTTCACGGCCGCTGCACCGGACATCCTCCCACATTTACGAGTTATTACACCCAAGTCGTTAGGGCAAGTCTCGCGGGAAAAGGCGAGAACAAGCGTGACCTTTTCCAGCAGCCTGTCCCCCGGGAGCGCGATGATTTATGGGATAGCTTCCCATTGACGTCACATGTGTGCACGGAACGCGAGCTGAGGTTTCCCGCAGCAGCTGATCCCAACGTCACAAATAACCACTCTATAGTTCCTTATCAATAAAGGATTGTTCAAATGTCATAAAATGTCATTAATGTTAGAAAGCACATTTAACTAAATTTAAAATGTGAAAAGTTTCTTACCAAAATTTGTAATACTGATATTTCCAAAAAATGCGTGTCAGAAACCTTTTGCCATGGCAACACAAAAAAAGCCATTAACTCAACTCAGATGAAATTTCTGCCACGTCTAATTCAAGAAAGTTACCAGGTTTGGTGGTTCTAACGCGAGCCGTTCAGACGTTATCAGACATCAAAGATGGCGCGGCCACATGTACCCAACCCCCCACCCCACTCCCACCACCAACACCATGTAGTTTGCAGTGCTGAATATGAAGGTATCCTTATAAGGCCTGCGTAGTTAATTTATGCGCATGTGTGGGAGGACTGATGATTGATGAGCCGCGTGAAGCGGGGGGATTACGCTGGGATGACCTTGAATGACCTTGAATACCCTTGTCGTTACAAGCTCATCAGAAATTCGCTTTCCGTAATTATTCCGCTCATCCAAATGTCAGAATGTCCTGAGGCAAGGCGGTAAAAATGGAATCAGCAAGATCGAGTTACTGTTTTTCTGTCTCTGTTCTGTTTAATCTCCAAGCAGATCCTAGGGTGGCAAAAATACATTATAAAATTGGCCAGTCAGTATCAATTCGCCAGAGAGGGTCCAATATACGTGGCGTATGGACCCTATCTGGCGAATGAATACTTCCTGGCCAATTTGATACTGTCTTTTTGCCACCCTAGGATCTGCTTGGAGATTAGTTGTTGTTCCTGACTGGTGTCTACCATGGCAGTACTTTAGGATCCGGGTCCTGCTACCATTTACTTACAAATGTCACAATGTTAAATGAGAGGGACGCGACTTCATCTAAAATATTAGACTCGGTTACATCAAATTAATGTTCATATTTCTGTGTATGTCGTTTTCAGAAATATAGTCGATAATAAAATTGTTATGCAGCAAGATTAAACTGTAATTTCCAACACAAGAAATTGGACTCACCCAAATTTTCGACTGTACAACTCCAGTCTTTGTCAAGGAATGAACAATTTCTTGTGTTGGAAATTACAGTTTAATCTTGCTGCATAATGACTTCTACCAACACAGATGAACTTTCAAGATAAGATAATAAAATTGATTTTCATTTTCCCAGGGTGATTTCCGCCGCCGCTTTGATGAAGACGTCCCGATAACGTCACTTCCGGGTTCCCGCTCTCTCCTCCAGTCGTCACTTCCGGGTTCCTGCTCTCCCCTCCAGTTGCCATGGCAACGCTAGACTTTGTGTTCCTGGCAGCCGCCCTGCTGAGCGGCGCGCAGAGTATACGCATGCCCAGTGTGATCAGCGACGCGCCCAAGCTGCTGCTGCTGTCGTTTGACGGGTTCCGGTATGACTACTTGGACCGGCCGCTGCTCAAGCCAAACTTCGACTTTGCCATTAACAAGGGCGTGCGCGCCAAGTACATGAAGTCCACCTTCGCCACGAAAACCGACCCGAACCACATGACCATGGTCACGGGTCTGTGGGAGGAGAGTCACGGCGTCGTCTCCAACAAGATGTATGACCCGAAATACCGCGAGATTTTCTGGATGAACAGCTCGGACCCGAAGTGGTGGGACGGGGACGGGCGCGTGGAGCCGATCTGGATCAGTAACGAGCGTTCTGACGGGCGGTACAGCGGCGTGGTGAACTGGCCCGGCGGGGATGTGAAGTACGGCGGCCGCCTGCCCACCTACTCCACAGGACCCTACAACAGGAGCATCCCCTACACAGACAGGATAGACGCCGTCGTCACGTGGCTCATGGACGACGAGAAGCCCATGAACTTGGGACTCGTGTTCTTCGAGGAGCCGGACCGGTCCGGGCATCTGTACGGGCCCGACTCCCGCCAGGTGGACGACGCCATTATGATGATAGACGACATCGTGGGCTACCTGGTCTCCGCGCTCAAGGAGGTGGATCTCTACGATAAGGTCAGCAAAAACTTTCCTTCTAACTTAATAACATAATTATCTCTCTTCCTAATTAGTTATAACAAAACAGCGCCGTGGGCTACCTGGTCTCCGCGCTCAAGGAGGTGGATCTGTACGATAAGGTAACGTTCTAACAAATATCTGTCTGTACCTCATCCCTTCTAACAAAACAGCTACCTGGTTTCCGCGCTGAAGGAGGTGGATCTGTACGACAAGGTGGGCAAAAAATTTCTCTCTAACTTAATAACATAAGTATCTCTCTTCCAAATCAGTTATAACAAAACAGCACCGTGTGCTACCTCGTCTCCGCGCTGAAGGAGGTGGATCTGTATGACAAGGTAGGCAGAAACTTTCTAACAAATATCTGTTTGTAACACATTCTTCCTAACAAAACAGCCCGTGGGCTACCTGGTCTCCACGTTGAAGGAGGTGGATCTGTACGACAAGTGTTTATTGTTTGTTTATTGTTTGTTTTTTGTTAGGTAAACATCATCCTGACGAGTGACCACGGCATGGTGGAGGTGTTGTGAAATTGTTTATTGTTTGTTTGTTTGTTTAATAGGTAAACATCATCCTGACGAGTGACCACGGCATGGTGGAAGTGTTGTGAAATAGTTGATTGTTTGTTTGATTGTTTGTTTGTTTATTTGTTTGTTTATTAGGTAAAAATAATCCTGACCAGTGGCTACGGCATGGTGGAAGTGTTGTGAAAGTGTTTATTGCTTGTTTGTTTGTTTGTTTATTAGGTAAACATTATCCTGACGAGTGACCACGGCATGGTGGAGGTGTCCCCAACGCGCGTGATCGAGTTGAACAGATACATAAAGCCGGAGTGGTACATCTGGGTGGACGACTCGCCCGTCTCAGCCATACTGCCCAAAAAGGTCAGCTTCCGATTTGTAACATTAAAGTGGCATTAACGCAACATAGAAGACTTTCGCGTTGTGCTAAGCCTGTAGCAGTACATGTAGTGTCTTATAGCGTTGTGCATCCCTGCTAAGCCTGTAGCAGCACATGTAGTGTCTTATAGCGTTGTGCATCCCTGCTAAGTCTGTAGCAGTACATGTAGTGTCTTATAGCGTTATGTATCCCTGCTAAGCCTAAAGCATGCTGGACCTGAGAAATATCGCAGTGACTGGCGAGTCGCCGGTGTGCAGCAGTGAGTGCCCTATGGTCCTAAGCGTGCATCAGTAGTGCCCTATGGTCCTAAGCCTGCAGTAGTAGTGCCCTATGGTCCTAAGGCTGCAGCAGTAGTGCCCTATGGTCCTAAGCCAGCAGCAGTAGTGCCCTATGGTCCTAAGCCTGCAGCAGTAGTGCCCTATGGTCCTAAGCCTGCATCAGTAGTGCCCTATGGTCCTAAGCCTGCAGCAGTAGTGCCCTATGGTCCTATGCCTGCATCAGTAGTGCCCTATGGTCCTAAGCCTGCAGCAGTAGTGCCCTATGGTCCTAAGCCTGCATCAGTAGTGCCCTATGGTCCTAAGCCTGCAGCAGCAGTGCCCTATGGTCCTAAGCCTGCAGCAGTAGTAGTGCCCTATGGTCCTAAGCCTGCAGCAGTAGTGGCCTATGGGCCTAAGCCTGCAGCAGTAGTGCCCTATGGGCCTAAGCCTGCAGCAGTAGTGCCCTATGGGCCTAAGCCTGCAGCAGTAGTGCCCTATGGTCCTAAGCCTGCAGTAGTAGTGCCCGCCCTAAGCCTGCAGCAGCAGTGCCCTATGGTCCTAAGCCTGCAGCAGTAGTGCCCTATGACCCTACGCCTGCAGCAGTAGTGCCCTATGGTCCTAAGCCTGCAGCAGTAGTGCCCTATGGTCCTAAGCGTGCAGCAGTAGTGCCCTATGGTCCTAAGCCTGCAGCAGTAGTGCCCTATGGTCCTAAGCGTGCAGCAGTATGGCCCTATGCCTGCCACTATTGTTGTGCTTCTCTGCTAGCCTAAAGCATGCTGTACGTGAGAAATATCGCCGTGAATGGGAAGTGTCGGGTAAAGATGGTGTTCAGGCCCGGCTGATTGGGTGTAGCTGAGGGACGATGATGATGATTGGTTGCAGCTGAGGGACGATGATGATGATTGGTTGCAGCTGAGGGACGATGATGTCTCCATGATTGCACTCTCAGTAGACGGTCGTTATCACACCCTACAGTTGTTAGCGCGCCGCCCAACCGCGCTATAAGTATAACCGGCTATCTTCCGTGCACAGCCCTAACACTAACCCCGTAATCATGTCCCTCCCAAACCGCACCATAACCAGCTATCTTTCCTGCACAGCCCTAACAACAACCCTCTAATTATCCCGCCCAACTGCGCTATAACCGGCTATCTTCCCCTCACAGCCCTAACACTAACCCTGTCATCATGTCCCGCCCAACTGCGCTATAACCGCCTATCTTCCCTGCACAGAACCCCGTAGTCATGTGTGTGTGAGCGCGGGTAATGGGGGGGTTGTACAGTAGCGGAGTCTCACCAGTATTTCATGCCGCCCCCCGCTGCTACCCAACAAGCCGGGACGCGGTTCGCAGGCAGCGCCATGCACCGCGCGCTGCTTATCACTAATCTGTAACGGGAAATGATATAAGGGGATAAATCATGGAGCTGGCTGCGGGCGACGCTGCCGGAAAACAAAGCAGGGACGGGGCCGTTTATTATACTTGAGGTGAGATTCATGTGACTGCTTCCCATGCAGAGCAGCGTACCGATGGCAATGCTACGGGCGGTAAAACGCGGATTGCGTTACCGTAAGTGTAACAAGGCCTGGATTGTAACGGGGGGGGGGGCCTACATCAATTTCGCATCCACAGAGCCTAGCGGCGACCAATGGGTGACCAGCATTCCGCGCGCGCGCCACGCCCACTGTGCGGGCGATTCCATTCGACAATGGGGTTGAACAGCATCCTTCCGTACGGCGCGGCAGGTAATCTGAGTTGGAAATGTCAGATAAACAATGTAAGAATTGGTGTATTTGGGGTGAAAATAATTTGAGTTTCCACGTAGGTCATACGGAGTTTCGACTAGGTTTCGGCTTGCATGCAGTCGAACGTTTAAGTCACTTCCGGGTATGCCAAATTGGGGCATTGGGTAACCAAAGTTGCAGTGATTCGTAANCAACTGTCAAACTACATCTACGTGTTTAAAATGACCAATGGCTAGACAACTGAGTCAACTGTCAAACTACATCTACGTGTTTGAAATTACCTCTTCATTTTAGCTTATTCCCGTTACAACGTCTTATATTATTTAAATATTAAATGAGTTCCATCCCACCCGGCCGGTAGAACATGATGCCACTGCCGCAGTTAGTAAAGCGACGCACATCCCCGATATGGAATTTGTATATGATAAGGGTCCTGACCGATCAGGCGGAATAACTCTATGGTTGATGGTGCGCCTCCAAGTCTGTCCCACTCACGGGTCAAGGGCATCTGCAACACGGGCTTGTAGTGAAAGGGCTTGTAGTGAAAGGGCTTGTAGTGAAAGGGCTTGTAGTGAAAGGGCTTGTAGTGAAAGGGCTTGTAGTGAAAGGGCTTGTAGTGAACGGGCTTGTAGTGAAAGGGCTTGTAGTGAAAGGGCTTGTAGTGAAACGGCTTGTAGTGAAACGGCTTGTAGTGAAAGGGCTTGTACTAAGTTGTAGTGAAATTGCTTGTAGTGAAAGGGTTTGTAGTGAAAGGGCTTGTAGTGAAAGGGCTTGTAGTGAAAGGGCTTGTAGTGAAATGGCTTGTACTGAAAGGGCTTGTACTGAAAGGGCTTGTCGTGAAAGGGTTTGTTGTTGTGAAAGGGTTTGTAGTGAAAGGGTTTGTTGTGAAAGTGCATGCAGTGAAAGGGCTTGTAGTGAAAGGGCCTGTAGTGCAAGGGCTTGTAGTGAAAGGGTTTGTTGTGAAAGGGTTTGTAGTGAAAGGGATTGTTGTGAAATGGCTTGTAGTGAAAGGGCTTGTAATGAAAGGGCTTGTAGTGAAATGGCTTGTAGTGAAAGGGCTTCTACTGAAGCTTGTAATGAAACTTGTAGCTTGTACTGTGCTACTGTAAAGCGACTATCTTTAAAACATAGAGCTGGCACATACTACAATATACAGACGGGAACCTCTCTTCTGTGCTCAGTACCCACCGCTAGTTCTGTTTTTACAGCACAGATTTTTCCCTGTTCTCTGGGAAATCTTTAACGTCACAAATACTGAGTCTCTCTGTCCCTGTGCAGTTGTAAATTTAGACCGTGTACCGTTGTTGTATTCGTGTTTCTATTTCCTCCCATGGATGACCCTTAACAACAGTCTAGTTGGGCAACCCTGCATGGCTGTTGTAAGTTGGGCAGCCCTGGCTGTTTTAAGTTGGGCAACCCTGGCTGTTGTAAGTTGGGCAACCCTGGCTGTTGTAAGTTGGGCAACCCTGGCTGTTGTAAGTTAGGCAACCCTGGCTGTTGTAAGTTGGGCAACCCTGGCTGTTGTAAGTTGGGCAACCCTGGCTGTTGTAAGTTGGGTAACCCTGGCTGTTGTAAGTTGGGCAACCCTGGCTGTTGTAAGCCGAACTAATAAATTCCCAATCTGCCTGTTCCTGCAGGAAAGGAGGAGCTGATCTACAAGAAGCTGCGCAGTGCGCGCGTCCGGATGAAGGTGTTTAAGAAGAAAGACATCCCGAAGCAGTGGCACTACAGAAACAACCGCCGCATCATGCCGATCATCGCTGTGGCTGACGACGGCTGGAGCATCGTGCAGAACTTTACTCAGAACGCGTTCACCATTAAAGGTAAATAAACAAACAAACAAACATCACACAAACAAACAAACAACAATCTCACAAACAAACAAGTCCCTTTCATCATGCTGATCATCGCCGTGGCTGACGACGGCTGGAGCATCGTGCAGAACTTTACACAGAACGCGTTCACTATCAAAGGTAAACAAACAAACAAACAACCATCATACAGACAAACAAGTCCCTTTCATCATGCCGATCATCGCTGTGGCTGACGACGGCTGGAGCATCGTGCAGAACTTTACACAGAACGCGTTTACTATCTGTCAACTGTCTACTGTCAACATTGCTAGCATGTTTTACTGTTCTTTGATTTTACCACTGTTCGACTATTTGGACACTGTGTGGGATAACTGCAGCACCACCAAACAGCGGCAACTACAAGTTCTCCAGAACAGAGCTGCCAGGGTCGTCCTACGGATGCAACAAAGATCCAGTGTCCAGGACCTGCACACCAGACTCAACTGGAAATACCTGACCCAACGGAGAAAGGACCACATTTGTGTCATGGTTTTTAAATGTATCAACGGGCTTGTCCCAACATACTTGGATGCCACATTTGTACATAACCACCGGCTACACAACTACAACACCAGACAGACTTCACTACTGCACAAACCTAACTACACAACTACAGCTGGTCACCGCACATTTGCTTTCCGAGGCACGACACACTTCAATACACTTCCAGCAGACCTAAGACATGTACCTACAGTACACTATCTCAGTTTAAAGCAGGCTTGAAACATATGTCATATGAAACCTGACCTCTGACCTCCATTCTTTGATTTTCGTGCTTTTGACCTTGAACGGATAGGACTTTGAGTATTGGACTACGACTCTGTTTTGACGAATCGGACTTTTATGTTTACTGTATGTTGTCTTACTGTATGTTACAATGTCCTGTGTAATTTTGCTGGGCCCCCTTGGAAAACAGCTGATACAAGCTGAATTGGGGCTACCCAGCCGTCTTGAGATGAAATAAATAAATAAATAAAATCAAAGGTAAAAAAAACAAAACAACCATCAAACAAACAAACAAGTCCCCTCCATCATGCCGAGCATCGTGCAGAACTTTACACAGAACGCGTTTACCATTAAAGGTAAACAAACAAACAAGTCCCTTCCTACGCGCAGAACTTCACTCAAAACGCGTTTACTATCAAAGGTAAACAAACAAACAATTTCTCTAGGAGCTTACAGTAACATGAACAAGAACAACACACAAACAATCAAAAATCAATATATGACCTTATTATCCTTATTCTTTCACAGATTTTGGTATCTCTTTATGACTTATAGGCCATACTGCATTGAGCTTGGAAGTTCATCTGTCGGTGTTCCATACTGTCAGGTCTGAAACAAGCCCACTTTCAATGCAGAGTGAACTTAACTTGGTGTGAGATTCTGACCTTCATTTTCTTTGTTTATTGTTTGTGTTTATCCGGCAGGTAACCATGGTTACAACAACAGCATCATCAAGATGAGCGCGTTTTTCATCGCCTTCGGCCCTGCGTTCGAGGAGGGTCTGACCTCTAAACCGTTCTGCAATGTTGACCTGTACCCGCTGATGTGCAAGATTTTAGACATCCCGCCCAGACCCAACAACGGCTCGCTGGAGACCGTCAAACACATTCTGTTCGACTATGACTCCATGGCGTCAAAAGGGACAGGTACTACTATACGGGCATGCTCGGCTTGATTTTAACTTCCTGCAGGAACCATCTACCCCCTCTTCCTCTCTTTATATTAGGCCCTTAATTCTTACCTTATATCTTCTCTTGCTTGAACTTGTCTTATCCTGCTGTCCCTCGCCCACGCACACTTGTACCCTGCTATCTCAGGTAGAGTTATCTGTAGCTGTGTCTGTACGGTTGTTTTGTGCTCATTTGTACATTAGCATACGTATGCCACGATACCGTCATTACAATTACATACAAATGCAAATTTGCCATGCAGTATGTGGTCTGTAATGTGATTGTGACGTGGAACGACCTCGTGCGTATTCCGCAGGTATTGCAGTGTTTTACGTGACGCTACTTAACGTGACGCCTGTTGCTACGTGACGTGACGTATCGCCTGTTGTAACATGACGTAACGTACCGCTGGTTGTCCCTCTCATAGGTATTGCAGTGGTCTGCACGCTGCTTCTCGTGGTGGCGCCTGACGTGACGCCTGTTGTTATGTAACGTAACGTAACGTAACGTAACGTACCGCCTGTTGTCCCTTAGGAGTCGCAGTGTTCTGCACGCTGCTGGTGGTGGCGCCTGTAGTTACGTTACGTCCCGTGACGCTTGCTGTTATATAATGTAACGTAACGTTATTGTTGTTCCTTAGGTATTGCCGTGTTTTGCACGCTGCTTCTGGTGGTGGCGCTGATGGCCGGAGGCTACTTTACGTGACGCCTGTTGTTATGTAACGTAACGTAACGCCTGTTGTTATGTGATGTAACGTTACGTTATTGTTGTCCCTCCCGCAGGTATTGCGGTGTTCTGCACGCTGCTTCTGGTGGTGGCGCTGATGGCCGGAGGCTACTACTACTGGCAACGTCACTACGGGCAGAAGGAGGAGCCAATCGTGGGCGAGTACGTCAACCTGGACGAGACCAACCCGCAGCAGGGCGTGGGGGGCGGCGTTCCTTATGAACAGCAGGAACAGCAGTTGAACCTGAAGAACCAGAAGGCTGGGTACGGACAGGAGCACGGATACGGGACGCAATAACTACGGACAGGAGCACGGCCACGGAGGGACGCAATAACTGATCAGAACTGTCGATAGGCATTAGTAATGTCAGAACTACCGATAGACATTACAGCCTTTCCCAAACCACCTTATTGCTAATAACGTCACAGGGGCGTACGTCATACCCGTCCACACTGGAACGGGTTTAATAACATAACATGACGTCGTACCGTAGTTCTAACCGGACATGACGTCGGACGTACCGTAGTTCTAACCGGACATGACGTCGGACGTACCGTAGTTCGAACCGGACATGACGTCGGACGTACCGTAGTTCTAACCGGACATGACGTCGGACGTACTAGGGCGCTTCTAAAGGCAGACGGATATGACGTAGGCAACTTGTGACGAAAGCAACCTGGAGGTTTGAGAAAGTTTGAATTCGTCTGTTCCTCTGCATTTGTTACATTTGTGCAATCATTTTGTGACCACCACTATTGTTAGTGTGGGCTGCTTTTAGACGAGGATGGTGTATAAAAACGTCGGTATGAGACCATGGAGGTGACACACCCAAAGCCTCACTCTCAGTAACACCCTGTCAGTCACAGGTCACGTGATTTCCCCTCTCCTATGCAGTTTGGATATAATATTTCCCCCAGGAACATCGATATAGCCTGGCGTCCAGCCTTGTTTAACTTTAGTCCGCTCGCCAACATCCGCTAGGGAGGCTGGACTCCAGGCTACCTCGATATACACTACAGCCTCGGCACGCCACCAGGCACAAGCATGGTTAACCGGTTGTAACTTTAGTTACTTACACGTACAGCCTCGGCACTCCACCAGGCGCTAGCATAGTTGTAACTTTAGTTACTTACACGTACAGCCTCGGCACTCCACCAGGCGCCAGCATAGTTGTAACTTTAGTTACTTACACGTACAGCCTCGGCACTCCACCAGGCGCCAGCATAGTTGTAACTTTAGTTACTTACACGTACAGCCTCGGCACTCCACCAGGCACCAGCATGGTTGTAACTTTAGTTACTTACACGTACAGCCTCGGCACTCCACCAGGCACAAGCATGGTTGTAACTTTAGTTACTTACACGTACAGCCTCGGCACTCCACCAGGCACCAGCATGGTTGTAACTTTAGTTACTTTCACGTACAGCCTCGGCACTCCACCAGGCACAAGCATGGTTGTAACTTTAGTTACTTACACGTACAGCCTGGGCACGCCACCAGGCACAAGCATGGTTGTAACTTTAGTTACTTACACGTACAGCCTCGGTACTCCACCAGGCACAAGCATGGTTGTAACTTTAGTTACTTACACGTACAGCCTCGGCACTCCACCAGGCACAAGCATGGTTGTAACTTTAGTTACTTACACGTACAGCCTCGGCACTCCACCAGGCACCAGCATGGTTGTAACTTTAGTTCTCCCTGTTTAATCGTACACCGGTCGGCAGTATGTGTCAGAATGTGACAATCACGCCACGTCCCGAACTTGTAACGTAAAGTTGTGTAACGGTTGGAAGTTGTGGTGTCGTATGACCTTGAAGTCTTCAAGGTGACCTTGTGAGTAATTCTCTCTGTATGGACGTTAATGATCTATTTTTGACGTCACAAATCTCGTGTATATTCAAGAGTAAGTCTAGTAAAACATATCAGTATATGACACAAGCTATTCCCACAGTTAGCTGGAGTAAAGGTAGTAGAACATTGTCGACTCTGCTATTCATGATTGTGTGTATTCACATAACCTGCTAACTTTTGTTAGACGCTAAGAGTAGAATCCAGGTCACGGAAACTGTGAGCTTGTTATGATTTTCAGTCGCAGCTGCTCTACACACACATGCAAACCTTTTCTGTGATTAACATTCTTGTGCAATAAAGAATCTGGCACTGTGTTGAGTTCAGCAACTTTTTTGCTTAAGTTTTTGAAAAATACAACATATGATTTTGGCTGCTTTAAA
>NW_017803514.1:347143-357234 GCF_001625305.1 Branchiostoma belcheri | reverse complement strand
ACAAAATAAAAATAAAAAAAATACAGTTGGAAAATGCCAACATTAATCAACATGTACCAAGAAAAAGGAAGTTTTAGTTGGTCTGGATGGGTTCAACAGTGGGTACTCGAATTTTCCCTACTGCGCCTGCGCTAAATGAGGCCCTGTGACCCTCCAGCTCTATACGGCCGGGTGACATGAGACGACCATGAGAGGGGATGACAGGCCGCCGGATTGTTTAAAAGAAATTTCTGTAGCTTTGTACATTAAGCAAACTGTGCACTCGGTCCCCCGGGAAGATTCCCGTCAATTATACACAAGTACTTAAGTATTTGGACAGTCCACCGACCCGCTATAGTCATGGGGCCATCTCGCAAAGTTGGCGGGAGTAGGCGTGACGTTTGTCGACGCGGCCTTCGCCAGCGGCCTTCGGAGGCATTCGGCGGCATTCGGAGGCATTCGGCGGCATTCGGCGGCCCTCGCTATATCCTCAGATGTCCTTGGATAATGCAGCTACATGTAGCGACCTGTGATTGTGAGGTGAGCCGTTATGCTGCCTGAGGCGCCTGTATTTAAGCCCTGATCCGTGGTGTAATGCCGGGATGTGCACTCGTGCAAAAGGACAGGAGAAAGGAGCCTAATGTCGGCATACAGGCTATACCGTGGACTATTGTTAAACCATGCATGGTTGCTGATAGCCATGTCATCATTACAGTGATCATTACAGTGATCCTTAACTGAACTGTGTGACAATCGCAGCTGTCCCTGTCCCTGTGTCGCACCAAGGCCAGACGTGACCTCAGGTCCCCAAACCTGGATAACAGGATTCCCGCATATCGCCGCAGGCTACACGCACTGCCGCGGTCCAACATGCCGGCACAACATGGCAGGTTTGCTCACACGTACCGCGTTAGTGGCTGTGGTGTTCGGGTTGTTGGTGTACGCCATTCTGCCTTATATCTACCCTTCCTCCGGACTGGTACCTGCCGCCGATCCCAGGGCACCTAGAAACAGTCTGCACGTTCCCAGGGCAGATAGCAACAGTCTGCACGTTCCCATGGCACACGACGACGTCCCGGGAGTCAATGCTACGTTCGGAGAATCGTTTGAGAAGTTTTTTGAGCTCGGCGGAGAGGAAGAGACTGAGGAAAGTGTTCCAGACGAAAATTCTAGCGGAACAGGGAGAAATGATCTGGGAGACACCGCGGGAGACCTGGGGGAGGAGTTGGACATGGGGGAGGAGTTGGACCTGGACAGGCCCGGCCTGGATTACGCCAGTCTGGTGAGTCCTCATGTCTGTCAGGTAATGAACTGTCATTAATTCAGTGCGTCGCATGAGCCAGTTAACGTTGTTAGAAGAATCGCACTACCAGAACGCTGTGGTAATCTCCGAGAAGATTTTTCGGTGTGGGGGGGGGGGCAGTATCAAATTTGCCAACCTGTATCAATTTGCCGTGGGGAAACGGATACTGTCTGGCAAAGGTGTACAGGCTGGCAAGTTTGATACTGTCTTCCCTCACCTCTGCATGGACATTACGCTGTGGGGAGGGGCTAGTTCAGGGTGTCCAGACGATATAACTTTTTAAAGAAGCGAAAATGATTGACAGAAACAATACTGCGTTAATAAACTGCCATTTCTGATGCACTTCTTGTTTCTGCTTGGCCAGATTCTGCAGGCGGCGAGGTTACGGGTCCTTCCGAAGGCGCGGGCACAGAAGACGGGCGCACTTTGTCTGGACGGCCTGGCCCCAGGGTACTACTACAGACCAGGTAAGGCCCAGGGTACTACTACAGACCAGGTAAGGCTCAGGGTACTACTACAGACCAGGTAAGGCCCAGGGTACTACTACAGGCCAGGTAAGGCCCAGGGTACTACTACAGACCAGGTAAGGCCCAGGGTACTACTACAGACCAGGTAAGGCTCAGGGTACTACTACAGACCAGGTAAGGCCCAGGGTACTACTACAGACTAGGTAAGGCCCAGGGTACTACTACAGACCAGGTTAGGCCCAGGGTACTACTACAGACCAGGTTAGGCCCAGGGTACTACTACAGACCAGGTAAGGCCCAGACTACAGACCAGGTAAGGCCCGGCCTCAGGTACAGGCTCCGGTTTGTGACTGATCCTTTCTGTTTATTTCCAGGTTCCGGTTCCGGGTCCCGGTCGTGGATTGTGTACCTGCGCGGCGGGGAGGGGTGCGCGTCCGAAGAGGACTGCTACCAGCGGTCCCAAACCCTCCTGGGCAGCCTGCAGAGGTCCGGGAAGTGGCGAAAACTGGGCGGCATCCTGTCTGGCGACAAGCAACTCAACCCAGATTTCCACAACTGGAACGCCATCTCATTGGTCTACTGTGACGGGTTCTCGTTCGCAGGTTAGTGTCTACTGTGACCGGTTCTCGTTCGCAGGTTAAATGGTAGACAATCCTGTACGTACATAGTCACGTGGCATGAAGGCAAACATTATATATTATTCAATAAACACGTTTGGATATTTTTAGGTGACAGAAGCTCGCCGATTTTCTACAACGGCACGAAGCTGTTCTCGCGAGGCCGCCGCGTGCTGGACGAGATTTTCCGAGAGTTGCTGCGATCAGGCATGGCGGCTGCCGTCAGGGTCATTCTGTTCGGACATTCAGGTACAAACTCACATTCCTGTACAACCTTACATTCCTGTAAAAACTTATAATATTATTATTACCTTCCTGTACAAACTTACGTACAGGTACAAACTTACACACACACTTACTACTACAGCGCCCAGGCATGGCGGCTGCCGTGAGGGTCATTCTCTCCGGACATTCAGGCACAGTACTTACCAACTTGCATCCTTATATTCTGGTACTTGATACACTTACATACTACCACAAACTGTTCTTACAAACTTACACAAGGTATGCCTAGCACTGCTGCGATCAGGCCGTCAGGGTGGTCCTCTTCGAACATTCCGGTACAGTACTTACAAACTTACGTGCTGGCACTGACAAACGGTGCAAGTACAGTTGTGTTTTATAGTTGTGTAGTTAAGTTGTTGTTTTAAATAATCCAGCTGAAGGTTTAGGAGTCCTGTTGAACGCGCACAGACTGAGGAATGCCCTGCCGGCTGGAGTGGACTTTATTGTTGTGTTGTGTTGTCTTGTTGTGTTGTCTTGTTGTGTTGTCTTGTTGTGTTGTATTGTTGTGTTGTATTGTTGTGTTGTGTTGTATTGTTGTGTTGTATTGTTGTGTTGTATTGTTGTGTTGTATTGTTGTGTTGTATTGTTGTGTTGTATTGTTGTGTTGTATTGTTGTGTTGTATTGTTGTGTTGTATTGTTGTGTTGTATTGTTGTGTTGTATTGTTGTGTAGTTAAGTTTGTGTGTTTTTGCTGCAGCTGGAGGGTTGGGAGTCCTGTTAAACGCGCACCGCCTCAGGAATCTCCTCCCGGCCGGAGTGGACTTTATTGTTGTGTTGTCTTGTGTTTTATTGCTGTGTTAGTGTTGTCTAGGTAAGTTGTGTGTTTTTTTAAATCCAGCTGGAGGTTTAGGAGTCCTGTTAAACGCGCACCGCCTCAGAAATCTCCTCCCGCGGAGTGGACTTCAAGCTTTTCGTGTCTTCCGCTGCAGCCCAAAGTGCCCTTCAAAGGCTCCTATACGAAGGGAATCAAGGACATTCTACAGACCATGGCAGACTTTACACAACTCCTCAGGTAGTTCAAGTTCAGGCATGTTTTTCCGCTTTCTGAGGTGCAACCATGTACAAAACATTTCTGATGTAGCTGCTCTTTGAACAAAATCTGTCCTATTCATACTGATTTATTTTCTCTTTGCTGCCGTGTGTAGGCACAATCCCTCGCGCATGCGTGCGGAGACACCCGTCCAAAGAGTACGCCTGTCTGCTGCCGTCCAACCTCGTTCCCGTCCAGCCGGCCGACGCGTTCTACGTCAACGCCGTGTACGACAGGTGGTCGTTAGAGAACCTCCTTCACGTCAGGTGAGTCAAGGCCGTGTTAGACAGGTGGTCGTTAGAGAGCCATCTGCACGTCAGGTGAGTTAAGGTCGTGTTAGACAGGTGGTCGTTAGAGAACCTGCCGCATGTCAGGTACTAGTAGGAGAAACTACTGTACTTCAGTTAACTTTTGCATCGGACGTGCTCTTACACCTTAAATTGTAAACGATGTTGGTAAGTACACTCTCTTGGTTCAGGTTGTGAATTAACATACTTATCACTAAATACTAAAGCTGTTTATTTGCCTTTTCCCCTGCATTTCCATGTCTCTCTGTGTTTCAATTGTGCCGTCAGCATCTCCAGACTTTAAATACATCAGCTAGAACACTTATTTTTAGCCTTTTTGCTCGCAGCGGCTACTTTGATGTTTAATATTTAAATGAGTGTTAATGATAAATCTCCTGTTTCCCGGGATCCCCCAGGTGCGAGCCGAACTCGTGTCGAGACTCGGACAAAACCAAACTCCAAGCCTGGAGCGCCGCTATGCTGGACTAAGTTCCGCGCATGCTCAGACCGGGCGACGGCATCTTCCTCGCCAACTGCGTGACGCACACGATCGCGGTGGATGATGGGACATGGGCCTCCACCAGAGTTGGCGGGAAATCCATCGCGCATGCGTTCGGAGACTGGTACTTCGGGCGGGGGGAGAGTCACAGGCACATTGACTGTGTGGGACTGGACTGTTATCCTAACCCTACATGCGGTTAGACTGTGTGGGGCTGGACTGTTATCCTAACCCAACATGTGGTTAGACTGTGTGGGGCTGGACTGTTATCCTAACCCTACATGCGGTTAGACTGTGTGGGGCTGGACTGTTATCCTAACCCTGCATGCGGTTAGACTGTGTGGGGCTGGACTGTTATCCCAACCCTACATGCGGTTAGACTGTGTGGGGCTGGACTGTTATCCTAACCCTACATGTGGGTAGACTGTGTGGGGTTGGACTGTTATCCTAACCCTACATGTGTTTGAACATAGAAATAGTGGATATGAGTTTTCATCAGGTGCAAACTTAAGCCAGACCTACACAAACCATTGCCACACGCGTGCGGACGTGATCATTATGATTAACCCTACCTAGACCGGGGGGGGGCACATTTGTACGGTGGGCAATGTTGCTACAGCTAAAGCAACGCCACGGAAAAGGATAAACAGAAAGACTTACGAAGGGTATAATGTACATATCTAAAGTAGTAATTACAAAGATAACACAAAAAGCAACAATGAAAAAGTTCAAAACACCCACGTAAGAATGTCCCCATGGTTGTACAAGTCTCAGTTTGCAGCCAGGCAACTGAAATGGATGCAAGTTTTCCCATTCCTGCACGAACATTTCAAACATCATCTCGCCGATCCACTAACCCGTATTAGTTAGACCTGCGTGCGATTCTCGGGCCAGACAGAAAATGATACTTCATAGTAGCACTTCTGGACGGTTTAAAGTACTAAAAAGCACTTGTTATGTAGATAATAGCATAAATTGTCTTGATGTCATTAGCATGTAGATATGTTATGTAAAGTAACTGTCAGCTATGACTAGCCAGGATTTAGCAGTAATTATCGCTGTGTGTGTGTGTGTGTGTGTGTGTGTGTGTGTGTGTGTGTGTGTGTGTGTGTGTGTGTGTGTGTGTGTGTGTGTGTGTGTGTGTGTGAAGATATATCATATCTTCGCTGATCTGATACACAGTGTCATTTTCCTCTGCAAATCCCCCCCATTAACCGCGGGTTCTCAGGCGTGAAATTGTAACCACCCCATTACGCTGCCGATTGTTCCGCCCCGCGGCCCGAACAGGTTGGACCGGTTTTCCGCCGCGCGACAAGCCGTGGGAAGGTGCAACAGGAGAGTGTCAACAAACTACACGTCGCCTGGAACAGTGCTCCAGTTTACCCGGTTCTGTCGGCTGTTTTCTGCTCTGTAGTAACAACCTGCCACAGAAACTAGCCAGGTTCTTTGCTGGTGGCCGGACTGGGCTCGTGTTGGCGTGTGTGAGCCCGCGTAACGCCATGGAGCCCCCCTGTGTAGTCTGCTGACCGCCTGGCTGCTGGTGACGCGTCACAGAAGCAGCTTGGTCTGAACAGATCCGGGGCAGGTCATCGGTCAAGCGGCGCGGCGCTGCTGCTGACGTCACGTTCCGGTAAGGAGAGGTGACGTCATGTTCCGGTGAGCTCAGGTGACGTCATGTTCCGGTAAGGTCAGGTGACGTCACGCTCAGGTGATCCCGCCTAAAGCCATGTTTCTGTGAAAAGGACAGGCGTTTGTAGACTTGTATGTAGATGCCTGACTTGTACATGTAGATTCCTGAGGCGATGCAAAGTGATTCTGTGGAAACCCTTGAAGACGTCCCAGCTATTATATACATTATGAAAAGATTAAAGACGAAAAGAAAACTGCTGAAGATCCTTGTGGCGACGATGTGTTTCCTGGGCGCGGCGCAGGTCGCGTTCCGGTGTCAGAAAACCTCAAACCAAGACGAGGAAAAATCCGCCAGCCGGCTGGAGGTTGTACAGAAATGGTCGCCTTTTCATGTCATCAGAAACCAACTCAACTCAAGTTTAGTTGCCAACTCCTCCGCAGACAGAGACGAACGGCCCCAAATGCAGGTACGTGCAAGTCTATGTAAGCGTACAGATGACTGTATGACTGGTTTGCAAAGTGTTCACTCAGATATTACACAGACAAATAGAACAAATAGAAAGAGCCAAAAATTAAGTTGTTTTTTTGTGGCACACCAACTCAACCAGAAAAAAATCAGCTAACTCATGGTCACAAACGTGTGTTCTTTTGTAGGCAGACTATAACGTGTAGCATTTCGTAACATGAACTCTATCTAACTTCGGCAAGCACCAGGTTTAGAAAAGTGGTCTCTCGTCTTTGTTGTCCGTTCTTCGCACATCGTTATGTGCCAAGTTTGTCCTCAGCAGACTTAAGACGTTATGTGCCAAGTTTGTCAGCAGCAGACTTAAAACGTTATGTGCCAGGTTTTTGAACATATTTTATACTTTTTTTATCCCGTCTTCCCTTAGCTCCGGCTCCTGTCCACACACGCGGCGAACCAGACGGGAGCGTTCTGTCTGGACGGTTCCGCGCCCGGATATTACTTCCAGCCGGGTAAGCTTACCTCTAGATCTAACATTACTCACAGGAACGGTAACTTACTTCAGGACGATCTGAATGCTACAGTATTATACTATAATGGAAAAGGATTTACTGGTTGTTACTGTTACTGGTTGTACCTATCCATGTACTGTTACAGGTGTTGGCGCGGGCGTTAGGAGGTGGATAATCTACCTGCCTGACGGAGAGGCCTGCTTCACCTGTCAGGTGTTCAGCACATTTACCTGCCCATGTTACCTGTTACAGGTGTTGCTGCAGGCCTGAGGAAGTGGGTGATTTACCTGCCGGGCGGAGAGGCCTGCTTCACGCTGGAGGCCTGCAGAAAACGCACTTTGCAGACCAAAGGGCTGGGGCCGGGTACCACCAGGAAACTCGCCAACACGGTAGGAAACATCATGACAAAAAGGACTAAACGTTCTTGCCAACACTGAATAAATTAGGACTTACCCAAATTTTCTGCCGTAAGAGAATGACCGGCCGGCTGTATCTGTGGTGGTGTAAATACAGACGAGAGGTCACTTTTTGTGTTCTCGCAGACGAAAGTCACGTTTTTTTTCTGTCTCCACAGACGAAAGGCCACGCGTTGAGAAGCGCAGATAAAACCATCAACCCGGAATTCTGGGACTGGAACATGGTGGAGGCGGTCTACTGCGACGGCTTCTTCTTCTCAGGTGAGTTTGGAAGTTTACAACAAAGTCAGTCTGCTGCCTTTGCACGTTATCTGTCAATTTTATCAATAAATTTACCTGTATGTACTTGTAAATGTCATGAAAGTTCATCTGTGTTGGTAGTTACATGTTTAGAATTCAAAATTTAGATCCAACACAAAAGTTCTCTCACCTAGAGCTTTCGACCAGTCACTCTGGTCTTCCTCAGTAGACTTACCCAGTCAGGCTTGTCACGTGGCTTCTTTGAAGTGTGACGTCAACACTGGGTCAAAGTTATCTGGTAGACGATGTCGGCTCCCGTCGCGGTAAGCTGTAAATGTGTTGATAAAATGTCCTAACCGATCTCTCACAGGGGACAGAGCTGATGTCGTGGTGCATAGCGGGAGGAGGTTGTACTTCCGGGGCAAGCGGATATTGCATGCTATCGTAGCTGACCTTTTAACCAGAGGCCTGGCCCAAGCCACTGACGTCATATTCCACGGATTTTCTGGTACGTCGGTGTTGAAGTTGTTTCCTTTGGGAGATGGAACTGGGGCGAATCGCTACGATACAAAGTAGGGTGTAAAAAAAGTAGTCTTTCAAACATTTCCACTTGATAGGAACTTTAAAGTGTAAGGCTGAACCGTCTTGTGGAAGTGATCCTGTAACCTCCTTGGTCTCATGGGCCCTTGGACTGAAGGTTCTACCGAACTGAGCAATAAGACTACAAGATTTAATGTTACGACTGAAGCGATGTTGTCTGCCGTCTTGTCTTAGAAAGATGCTGATATCCATTCCTCCTACCCCCCCCCCCTCAGCCGGTGCCGTTGCCGTCCTGAGACACGCGTCCTGATTCCGGGAACAGCTGCCCGTGACCGTGTTCTTTCTCCTGTTCTACCCTCCGTACTTGTCTGTACAATTTAATGTATTTCATGTCCATATATTGCCCCTCCCCTCCCTCCGTAGCCGGTGCCGTTGCCGTCCTGAGGCACGCCTCCTGGTTCCGGGAACAGCTGCCCCTGACCGTGAACTTCCGGGTGTTCGCGGCGTCCGCGGCGTTCCCGATGTTACGTAGCGTCCGGACCGGCAGGTTCTTTAACGAGACGACGCTGTTCCCGGCCGTCATCATGCACCACGCCGCAAGTAAGTTTCTCTTCCCTACGCTGCGGTAAAAATTCAGCCTCTACCAGGCTTCGGGAGGCGGCTGAGAAAAGTAGAAATTGGATGCGACAAAAAAGACTCTCTAGCAGACCAACTTCCCTGGCATATTATCTCTATTTGGCAAACTTCTGCTCTTTCCAGCTGCCTCCCGAAGCCTGGTAGAGACTAACGGTGACTGACAGGTTCTTTGCTTGTGACCGAGACAGGTTTACTATTGACTATAGCAATTTTTAGTACAGTCGTGGGTTTGTTCATTAATTTCGGCTTTCTTGTGACGGAAAAAGATGCGGTACGTCCTTTTCTTGCACAGCGTGGTATTGTGCCTGCTGTCTTAGATTTATATCATTGCAGGCATGGCAATATCACCCTGGGTGAATTGCTTGCTAAATGTCCCTGCTGTAACACGACTGTTTCTTTGTTTCATAATTCATCCACACACCAGGATCCGTTCCCAAAGCGTGCCTGCAAGAAGCGGACCCTAGCGGCCTGACGCTGAAGTGCCACGAGCCGTTCGGCCTGCTGCAGTACCAGTCTGCGCCGCTGTTTGTCGCTGGTTACGTGTACGACGCCTGGATGTTAGACAACAGCCTGGAGGCCAGATGCACTCCCAAAACCTGCAGGGGAGCGAGCGAGCGGGAAGGACTGAAAAACCTCAGCCGGGAAATCTCGGAAACTCTGCCGGGTTTACTGAAACCTCAGGACGGGATGTTTATAGTCAACTGCAAGAAACATTTTATAATTACGGAACACAATACATGGACGGCGGGGGTGACGGTGCAGGGTGTGACAGCCGCGAAGGCCTTTACGGACTGGTTCTACGGACGTGGGAACAGCCACAGACACATGGACTGTGTGACCTTTCAGTGTTACCCCAATCCCACATGTACCAAGGCACGGTTATAACACTAGTCCCCAATCCCACATGTACCAACACTTAGTGTTACCCCAACCCCACATGTACCAAGGCGCGGTTATAACACTAGTGTTACCCCAACCCCACATGTACCAAAGCACGGTTATAACACTAGTGTTACCCCAACCCCACATGTACCAAAGCACGGTTATAGCACTAGTGTTACCCCAACCCCACATGTACCAAGGCACGGTTATAACACTAGTCCCCAACCCCACATGTACCAACACTAGTGTTACCCCAACCCCACATGTACCAAGGCACGGTTATAACACTAGTGTTACCCCAACCCC
>NW_017803514.1:325253-345674 GCF_001625305.1 Branchiostoma belcheri | reverse complement strand
GAACCTCCCCCCCCCCTCTGAATGGCAGCCAAGGCATACTGACTTTGCTATGAAAGACAGTTATGTCTATGTAACGTCACCAGTCCCCCGAAGCCATATTTACGGCATTCCGGATCCGAGCTCGTGTATTTCCCGCTGATTGATGGGCTATAATTTCCCTGCCTCCAATCCCCGTGCCGCGCCGCCCTCCCCATGTATTACAGGCGGGATATGGATGGTTTCCATACCACATATCCATCATCATGTGCGGAGAAGGTAATAACTCCGGCATGTGCGGAACGCACGTTCGGGAAGAAAAGTTAATTTGGAGTTAAGATGCGAGAAACCACCGTGAAGGGCGGGGAATGTCAGGACGGGAAACGGCGGTAAATTCTGTTCAAATGTGCGAATTTTCTGGGCTGGTTTTACGTGAAACGTGCAGGTTTTTCTGGGCCGATGTTGCACTGTCAGGCAGCGGCGTAAACTAATTTGCTGTGGCCCGAGGCCCGTGAGACAGCCGCCGGCGTTTGGTCCTGCCGCAGCGCCTTTGTAGCTTCATAAAACATCACCACTTCAGTCCGGGCTGCCGGGCGCTGACAGGCATTCCGTACCTGAGCTGTGTATTTCTATTGGCCACAGCTTCCTACTACCGGAGCTACATAAAACATCCACACTTCGGTCCGGGCGCTGCCGGGCGCTAACAGGTTGTGTTCCTGCCAGCGCTAGCTCACGTGCGACGTTTGCAAACCAAACAGCACAGAGAGCCGACAGAGAGCGGACAGAGAGCAGACAGAGAGCGGACAGAGAGCAGACAGAGAGCAAAGAACCGACAGAAAGCGGACAGAGAGCAGACAGAGAGCAGACAGCAGACAGAGAGCCGAGAGAAAACGGACAGAGAGCAGACAGAGAACCGACAGTGGGTGGATAGGCAGCGGACAGACAGCCAACAGAGCACCGTGAATCGGCTGTGGTTAGGCCGGGGAAACATGGCAAGCCGAGGTTCTGTGGGGCTTCGCTGCGTCCTGGTCCTATTCTGCCGGATCGCTCCGTTAGGTGAGTTCCCTTTCCTGGTACTTTGGTGCGTAACTAGCTCACATTATACACACTAAACCAGCACTGATGCTGTGCCCAGTGCAGCGGGCTATGAAAAGGGTCCTTATGAATGCGTGTGCAGCCTTCATGCAAGCCTGATCCGCAGTGCCGTGGAAAAACATCGTACTAGCAGAATGTCATCAGTAATTATACTACAGAATGTCGTCATCCTGAAAGGGCATCAACTGATGTCGTTATCTTTCGGCCATTTGTCAGTGTTGCTGGTTTTACGCAGGTGCGGCTATAACCTAGGCTCTGTTACTAACTATATCGGCCACAGCTTCCTACTACCGGAGCTACAAGACTGGGAGAGCTAGAGTTTGTACATTTCCTGACGGCACGGGTAACATGGGTAGATAAGGGAACGAAGATTTTAAACGGCGGTTACTACTTTTGCATTTTTCAGATACTTAAATTTTCATCTTAAAGCAAGGATCAGAAGAACCACGTCACTCGCTCACACGTCACAATTACGTCAGGACTAGATAATGAACTCCATGGAGACGACGTAGATTCTCATTGACGTCACGGCCGGAATCTGCCTGATTAAAAACCGCTAATGAAGTAAGAAACTAGCTACGGGGGATTATCCCCGCTTGCGCGAGCAGATGGAATATTCCTGTTCTCGCTCCTGCATCGATCAATCGCGTCGGGCTACGGCTGCAGAGCACCGTGTGGGGACCGACCGTGTGTAGAGCTGGAATACTTGCAAATAATAATCCGCTGGCAGTTCCGCGATAGGGACATATTAAAACAAACTTCTGCCCTGCTCCTTCCTCAAATGTACACATACACCAAGTGATCGATCGGACCAGACACCCAAATAACCTGGGTCCTCTGTAATCTCCAAGCAGATCCTACGGTGGCAAACGACAGAATCGAATTGGCCAGGCAGTATCCATTGGCCAGAGACGATCGAATACGCCAACCTAGATTACATCTTCTGATGAATTCTCTTTCTTTTTCATTTTCTTTCGTACTTCATAGAAGATAGCTATTCTAGCAAAGTGTTTGTGCTTTACATTCAACAATGCTGAGTTGTGGGCTGTCTTCCCGAATTAGATCCGCGTCAGCAACGCATCAGGCCCTCGCCGTAAAGCGTCAGCTCCGCGTCAGCAACGCGTCAGGCCTTCACCAGTAACACGTCAGATCCCATCAGTATAACGCGTCAGCATCATGAAAGGCTGTAGTGAAATGCAGGTGTTTACAGCGCACATGAACTGCATATAAAAACCGGTACGTCACGTCAGTGCGATCGCTCATGTCCTAATAACTGTAGAGAAGACTGCTGTATGTTTGCTGCCTGCATGAAATAAACCCTTATAAAGCAGACATGATTGCTGCGTGATCGCCTTTCCACTTATACACAAGCTGCTGTCTCTTCAAATATCTCACGTTGCAGCTGCTACGCTTCTTCAAGTAGGCGGCTAACAAAGATAAAATGTAGAGACCATTGCCAGTAAGTACATTGGGTGTTGCGCGTCACCGAGTCATTCGTTGTACATTGGGTACTTGTGGAGTACGTTGATTATGTTGCATATATAAACCGGGACATATTGATTGGATATGCTGCTTGTTGTAAAATTCATATAGTTTCGCCAAGTTTTCCCTGTCCAATATTACCTGCAAATTGCTGTTCATTTTGGACTAGCCTCTACCAGGAAAGAGTAGAAATCACAAAGTTTTGCCCCTCAGTTTTGATAATTCATCAAAACTCACAAAGTTTATCTCGTCAGTCCTGATGATTCCTTACCAAGTTTAGCTCCTCGGTGGTTAAAATCCACAGGAGACCGTGAAAGCTTGTCATTGTGAAAGGACGTCGCGCTGAGGGGATCGGGACAAACTTAATGGACACATGTTTATCTGTAACCCGGTCCCAGGCGGCGGCACAGACCCGATCTGATGTCATTCCGCCCAGTTTCATTAAATCACACAGAAAAGAAGCTTAAAGACTGACTATAATGGTGTCCTTTATGGAATGTGGACTGATGATATACTATGCTGAATACGGGCAGATCTTACAACTGTGTAAAACTAGAGTTATATATTCTTCCTTGGCAGCCTTACTGATAATCGTATTTTGCTGCCGCTGACTGAGAATAAACGTAACCAACTGAAAAACGCGCCTTGCCTGATCTGATGTAAGGAGGAGAAAATCCCGGGACAATCCGGAAAGTGAAAGTGATATTCAGACCGCCGCCTTTATCTCTATCAGCGGATCTGTCGCGGCGATGGAAAGGGATGACGCAATGCCCGCCGGGAGATTCCGCGCGCGGAATGGATCCTTATCTGCTGGCGTAAAAGCAAGGAGAATTCCCTAAACAGTCCCATCCCAAGACTGCACCCTTATACTGCCACAGCAATATATCGCAGATGTACCTTTACTGCCACTTCATGTACCGCAGATGCACCCGGTGATACACAGTTAACTAGAAAGGCCAATATTTGCTTTGGAGCAAATACAGCGATGGGTTCACCACATTTTACGACATGGCAGGGAAAGAATGAGAAACACAAGGGAAAACAATGATTTACAGTGATATAACTATAATATGAACTAACATACGACTAAAACAACAGTTGGATAGCTATTCCCTACTTTATTGGTTAGGATTTTTAATTGCATAATGCAAACTGTTGATTTTCAAATAAAATAACGTTCATGCCCCGCATTCCAATGCTGGAGCAGGAAAGCTTGAAATACCTACCAAAACACTTGAATACAGACATACTGTCAGTATGGAAATGCTCTGTGCAGGTGTTAATCAAGTTAAATCCCAACAGCCAATCAGCAAGAAATGCTCTGTGCAGGTGGAAATGCTCTGTGCAGTTGTTAATCAAGTTAAATCCCAACAGCCAATCAGCAAGAAGAATACAGGAAAGCTGCATGCCTATTGGTTGATGCCCTGCATTCCATTGTGATGACTCATACCCAAACGTGGTAAACATGGCACACTAACACAGTAATACATTTGCTATAACACAGCCAAAAAACTCAAATAAAACCATTCTAAAAGCCTGTATCACAAAAATTTTAAAAACGCCTAGGGGTATTTGCCCACTGTACCTCCATACCAAATTTCAGGACCTTAGGCCCTAAAATGAAGAAGCTGAATCCATTTAAAAAATGGCAGGAGAAGAAGAAGGAGGAGAAGGAGGAGAAGGAGAAGAAACACCAGAAAAAGCAATATGGTTTCACCACACCACTTCGTGGTGTGGTGAACCCATAATAATGCTGAGCGTGTTCACTGACCCGCGTGGGACGCTGAGTGTCATACGTCACCGGCTTGTCAGTTCCTCGTTCTATCAAAACCACATCACATACACAGTACAGCTTCTGTGGAACAAAGGTCGCGCCTTTCATTGCTGCTGCCGGGCTGGAATCGGCTGGGTTATTTTATTGAACCCCAGATAAAATTAAAATTGACGGGGGATGGGAGAGAACAGAGTTTTGCCTGAAGTGGCGAACTGTACATGTAAATCTAAAATCAAAATGAGTCGAGTTTGATGAGTGGGTTATTAGAATCTAATTGCAGGATTGTATCTACGTTATTGCACGTTAAATACAGGTAATTCCAATGTGCAACAGTCCCTGTTAAAGCCAGAGAGGCAGATGTGCATGCAGAGTGACGGTGTAAGTTGCCGAATAGGGCAATCTGCATGTGTCGCTGACAGCTGCCAGAGAGGCTGATCTGAATGCAGAGTGTCCCTGTACTTCTGTACTCACATGTGAGTCGGATGTCAGGCAGGTTAAGCCTCTGTACACGGCACGTGCGCGGCATGCTTGATGAGATGTTACCCCCGTCTGTAACATGTTACAGGCAGTCCGGAAGGTAACCTGAAGTTACAGAAGCTCCTGCCTTACGTGTTCAGGAACATCGTTGTGCTTGTAACATGTTAACCTAGACTTGGAAAATGTATAGTAAATTGGTTTTCCTGTTTATTATCACCCAGGTAGCATCGTTACGAGCAATAAAGAGGAAGCTAAAGAAAGTTAGCTAATGTGTCAAGTTACTGTTGGAGAGGAGTATGGGTGGGACTATGATGGACTTTTGTTCTTATGTCCACAGCTAGCGGAGCTTCCTACCGTGTCCGGCCCCAGTCCACAGCCGTTCTGCACGGGCAAACCGCGGTCCTGAGGTGCGCTTTTGATAAAATGGGTCCCAAGGACATGGTCATATGGGATGGCCCACCGAATCAAAGAGTGATATCATATGGCACAAATGTGTTGCCGGTCTACACCCGACATCGGGTCGTGGGGGACACGTCACGGGGCGAGTTCAACCTGGAGATCCGGGACATCAAACTGGAGGATGACGGGAAATACAGCTGCTACACGGACCCGATGGCGGCTGCAGACGCCATCTTAACTGTTGTTGGTGAGTAAAATGGCTGGCATTTCGAACCAAAATTGTACGTTTTGGCCGCAAATCATTTCAAACGAGAGGCTGGGGGCCGGAGCCAAAATTGTATCAAAAACTCGTGACCGCAGGATGTCCAGATCATAGATCTACCGACTTACCAAATATTAAGACTTCAAGACATCTGATACATGTAAGACTTCTCGAGTTATCGACGGACAGGCGGAGGTTCACACACACTTACGCTACCGAAAACATAACCTTCTTGGGCGAAGGTAACAACCAGTAATGTGTAGGGATGTCCTACATTATACGGATAGCCGACATTCCTACATGCCTTTCTCTATTTCCCCCCAGTCCCGATGCCGAACCCTCCACAGATATCAGGTGGCGAGCTGAGTTTGACGTCAGGTGATCAGCTGTCTCTCACCTGCCGAGCGTCAGGTGCGCACCCCTCACCGCGACTCACCTGGCTCAACGGGACGGAACCTTTCCAGTAAGTTTTCAAACGGCACGATTCAGGTTTTATGCTATCGGGACTTACTGATTTAGCCTTTTGGCGGTTCAGTCTCAGAATTGGGAGTACTACTATGAAATACAGACTATACAGACACAGAAAACTTGATCGGTGCTCGATCTGTTTGCAGATCTTCAGGAGTTTCCAGCGGCGAAGCCCAGAGCCTGGAGCTGTTCTTGGCGCGGGTGACGAAATGGGATCACGGCGCCAACTTCACCTGCCGGGCCGACCAGGGCTTCCCTCAACTCGCCAGGCCAAAAGCCTCCTCCAGGATACTCAGGGTCAAATGTGAGTTTGTATCGTATCCAGAACCATGCCTGTCTAGTTCCATGCCAGAATAGGTTAGGGTTAGGATCTGGCACGGTTCTGGATTATCTCTGCGTACCCCAGCAAGTAGATTTGGCCCAGGCACGGTTCTGGATGCGCGCGGACTGTCCAGAATCGTACCGGATCATGGTTCTTGATAAAGCACACTTCTGGATACAACTGTGTTTGGATGTTTGCTGGCGGCTACGCAAGGGCCATATTACCTTATGGTATATTATATTACCTTATATTGTACAACTAACAGCATTGTTACTTCCACAGACCCGCCGGCGGTGTCGGTGCCCAGTCCGTCCGTCCATGTGAGAGAGGGCGAGCCGGCCAGCCTCAGCTGTATGGTGGACAGCAACCCCAAGGCCACGGTAACATGGCGGAAAGTCGGAGAAGTTCTTCCATCACTAAACATTATCCGGTAAGATGAACCCCCGTTCAATAATAAACGCATTTTTCGCAATAAATATGCATGAGCATGCATACAGGCCTGGTTCCGACTTTTAGAACTTCCGTTTTGTAAAGAAATATTTTATATTTATGGGTTCTACGGCTTCTAATACTTGGCCATTATGTCTATTTGTCACGTGACAGGGACCACGTGTTGCAGCTTCCGAAAGTGACCCGAAAGGACGGCGGACTGTACCATTGTGAGGCGGATAATGGGGTCCGACCTGTGGGACTCGGTTCTGTAACTATGCAGGTTTACTGTGAGTAACCATGCAGGTTTACTGTGAGTAACCATGCAGGTTTACTGTGAGTAACCATGCAGGTTTACTGTAAGTAACCAAAGTAGCTCATCAAGCTGTAGATGACCAGAATCCGCTGTTTTGTTCTTTCTGACAGCTAAAAATACTTTATCAGACCGACTGGCAGACCCTCCTGTGATAGAGGCTACCATGGGGGACCAGGTGACGATGCTGTACGGCCAGGATAGATATGAAATGTTGTTGTGTCCCCCTGACAGACCCTCCTGTGATAGAGGCTACCATGGGGGACCAGGTGACGATGTTGTACGGCCAGGATAGATATGAAATGTTGTTGTGTCCCCCTGACAGACCCTCCTGTGATAGAGGCTACCATGGGGGACCAGGTGACGATGCTGTACGGCCAGGATAGATATGAAATGTTGTTGTGTCCCCCTGACAGACCCTCCTGTGATAGAGGCTACCATGGGGGACCAGGTGACGATGCTGTACGGCCAGGATGATCAGTCCCTGCGGTGTCTCGCCGACGGGAACCCCAAACCTCACATCCGCTGGCGGCGGAAGGATACAAGTCTGTACTGGGACAACCCACTCCGCTTCCATCGGGTTCGTTACGACGTGCAGGGCACGTATCAATGCGTGGCTGCCAGCGACGGCTTCCAGCAAGTCACCAAGGACGTCTACGTGGACGTCGTAGGTCGGTGAAATGTTGTCCTGAATTAACCTTTCGCCTTTCTGGTGATCTGTCTAAGTCAAACTGGCTTTTACCTTAATTGTGTCTGCCCTTATAATCATCTTAAAAATTAGTGACTATGACCTTGGACGCAAAAAGAGACCAGGGTGCATTTTCCATAATAAACCACCATCTGGGCGCCACAGTTACGTGAAAGGCCTGTAATTAGGACTGCCGAGTTATGAAACAATCTGATAACTTCTCTCTCATCAGGGAAGCCATCGATACAGACGGACGCGTCGGCTGCAGCCGCCCAGGGAACTCTCGCGAGACTTCACTGCGAGATTCTCGGGGACCCGCTGCCCGGCAGGGTCACGTGGTCATGGCGGAACAAGCAAGGCGCAGAGAACGTTCTCATGGCAACCGACGCGGGGCTGTCAATCATCGAGAAGCCGGTTTGACGTCATTCATGCTTATTATGCCGTATTTGGTATCTAGCCACTTGCGATCAGTATCGTATATTGTCAGTCCTTATGTCATAAATATAATCAGTAGACGGTCCTTACACTGTGATTCATGTAAGAAAAAAGAAAGTATTCCCATTTACTGAGAATGCGTATGGAAGATAGATGTTATTCTACTTTCCAAAGGAACCGCGTTTTTGCTTTGCCTTGCCCGATAACTCTCAGCTGAGAGCACCTGTGACGTCATTAACGTGTAGAACTGTTTGAAACCGCCGCCAGGTGGATGACGGGACGTCCAGCACCCTCCTCCTGAAGGATGTCGGGAAATCTCAGGAAGGGACGTACATCTGTCAGGCTGCCAACATGTTCGGGGAGGCCCGGAGAGAGATTCACCTGGAAGTTACAGGTGAGAAGCACACCTGGGGTTGCAGGTGAGAAACACTTGTACACCTGGGGTTGCAGGTGAGAAACACTTGTACACCTGGGGTTACAGGTGAGAAACACAACTGCAAGTTACAGGTGAGAAACACAACTAAGGGCTACAGGTGAGAAACACACCTAAGGGTTACAGGTGAGAAACACATCTGGGGGTTACAGGTGAGAAACACACCTGGAAGTTACAGGTGAGAAGCACACCTGGGGGTTACTGGTGAGAAACACACCTGGAAGTTACAGGTGAGAAACACACCTGGAAATTACAGGTGAGAAACACACCTGGAAGTTACAGGTGAGAAACACACCTGGGGTTACAGGTGAAAAACACACCTGGAAGTTACAGGTGAGAAACACACCTGGGGGTTACTGGTGAGAAACACACCTGGAAGCTACAGGTGAGAAGCACACCTGGAAGTTACAGGTGAGAAACACACCTGGGGGTTACAGGTGAGAAACACACCTGGGGTTACAGGTGAGAAACACACCTGGAAGCTACAGGTGAGAAACACACCTGGGGGTTACTGGTGAGAAACACACCTGGAAGTTACAGGTGAGAAATTTTTTTCTTAACTGATCTTAAGCTGACACCAGTCCCAAAAATGCTCACGTCATTTTGACAAGCTGGACCTTCTGAGTCTCCCCACACAATGCAGTTACCATACACAACTTTCTATCTAGCTGAGTATTGTAAATATAATGTACAGTATACCTTACACAAGCTTTGTTAATGTTTCTCCCGTGCAGGATCGGACCAGCCGCTGGTGGTTCTGTCCGTGTGCGGGGCCGCGGCTGTTCTGGTGCTGCTGGCAGCTGTGTGTGTGTGCTGGGCCGTCAGGACACGGCGGGTCTGCGGGAACAAGAGAAAAGCCGGTAAACTATAGATAAGATACGCCAAAAGGCAGTTACTCAAGTAACTGGATATAATTTTGGAAACGGTCAGACGTTTTAGCTAGTATCCACTAGCTAACATTTACCTTTTGCTGGTTCCAGGCCCACCCCCGTTGCCCTCGGACCGGTCTCTGGCTGATGTGCCCTCGGCCCGCTCGCTGTCTGCTTTGCCCAAGCCCGGGAAGAGGCTGGGCCATGGTACGAACGACTCCGGTGTGGAGGACCTGGAACTGCAGGAGCTGGACGGGACCCTAGACGGGACCCTGAAGCCACGGCCGCCGCCTCGGGGCGACAAACATTGGGCACACGTCGGGCTCTCCTACTCAGGTAAACTCGGACTATCAATACCTACATGTAGTAAGGACATGGTGAAAACCCGAGTCGTGTTATACTTGCAGTAACAGTAACACGGAAAAATTATAATGTACTGTTAGTCCATTTGGGGCCCACAACTACCAAAGCATACTTGCTGTTAGAGGTTAACAGCTGGAGGGGCCAGTAGGGAGACTCCTTGTTCTTACATTTGTTGCTTTGTTGCAGGGCTGGCGCATGCGCACGCCACCACCTTACCTCCCTACACGACCGTGGAGCGGCACCGTCCGGACGGGGAGGATATCCGCGCATGCGCACGGGAGGACATCCCGGAGGAGGCTGGCTTGTCAAGTGATGAGTTCATAACGGTGAGCCTCACTTTAACACTCCCGCACGCAAAGGCACACGTGGAGATAAAGACACACGGAAACACACATACATGCACACACATACACACACACATACATGTATACACACACATTCACACAGAGGCACGCGTGGGGATAAACACACACGGTAACACACATGTACTGCACACACACATACACACAGCACACACACATACACATGCACACATACACATGCACACACACATACACACAGTAACACACATACATGCACACACATACACACACACATACATGCACACACACATACATGCACACAGACACACACACTGTTTCAGTCACTGACAAAAAGTAGTGGAGGCTACACACACAAATGTGCACGAGCAAGAAACATTCAAAAGTTCTCTTTTTGTCTCAGATCGAGGCTCCCCCTGAGCCTCCTCCCAAGATGCAGCGGGGCCGGTGGAAGACCACAGCGCCTCCTGGCGGCGCCGCCGTGCGGTGCAGTCTGCATGAAGCTGAAAACGAGCTGAATGAAATCCAACAGGCGGACAGCATCTAAACAGGCGAACAGCATCTAAACAGGCGGACAGCATCTAAACAGGCGGACAGCATCTAAACAGGCGGACAGCATCTAAACAGGCGGACAGCATCTAAACAGGCGGACAGCATCTAAACAGTTAGAGCGGCTCCAGGTTTCCAAATGGCTGGGTGGTTCCGGCAGACACTATTTCTGTGTGTCTCACAGGTTTCTGAGTATTTGCACATGTTTCTGACCTGGTGTTGGATTGGATGATGGTATTTAATATGTCTTGTTCTCGCAGAGTAAAAGTAAGTAAGGGTTGTTTTCTATTACCTTGCTGACTTCTTCTTTAAGAAGAAAATGTGCTGGCCTTAAATAAGCCTGGGGACAGGCTCCTACGCAAAGTTAAAAAATGTGACGCTCCTGTCAGCAAGCCATATGGAAGCTAAGCTGTGTGTAACTGTATATATATTAATATATATGTTGTCATTCAAATAAAAAAACAGCATGGGGTGTGTAGGTGATATACACAACTGTGTTCAGGTAACAATTAGGTCGTTCCAAGAACAGCATGCATGTTACCTTGTGGTACTGATTCCTGTTACACATAAAACAGTATGTAAGTAACAGCAAAATCTGATATTGGTAATATCATGTTGATTGAAAATAACAATGACGGAACAATGATAGAAGTGAGTATGAGGAATGTTACTAGCTAATGACCTAGTAGCTAATAATGATGTTATTGCTCATTGATCACATGACCTGTGAAACAGCAAAAGTCACCATGAAAAATTTTCTTTGCAAAAGTTGAAGTAAGCTTTATATCATTGATAGAGGTACAAATATTAATAAATGTTTGTATTTGTCAATGACCTGTTTCTGTGTGTACTGTTTTCTTTGATCCATTATAAGCAAACAAAACATTGCTTTGCATTTGGCCTCATAGGGCATCTGATACTTGTACTTGTCTATGTTCTAATGGCTAAAACTGCTCGCTCCTTTCTCTTTTTCTTCCTCTTCCGTTCCTGGAATCTTTCTGTGGCGTCGGCAAAAAACGTGACGTCATCACGAGCCTCCAAATCTCTCTGGAGAAACTGGAGACCGGCCAGGTTAAACCCAACAGTGTCCTAAAAACAAACAAACAAACAAACATTGCAGCCCAAATTAAACCCAAGTGTCTTGGAAGAAACTACATTTGTAACAAAATGACCAAAAACATTGGTGACTGGCGAAACAATTTACAAGCAATAAAAAGGAATTTATGATGCGTATGAGTTGACATTCTACTGACCCTGATCTGCGTTACTCTGTCTTGGGTGCAGTTAGTTAGTGAGTTAGTTAGTTAGTAAGTTAACCTACCCTGATCTGCGTGACTCTGTCTTGAGTGTGGTTAGTTAGTGAGTGAGTGCGTTAACCTACCCTGATCTGTTGTACTCTGTCCTGGGTGTAGTTAGTTAGTTAGTAAGTTGACCTACCCTGATCTGCTGTACTCTGTCCTGGGTGTGGTTAGTTAGTTAGTTAGTAAGTTGACCTACCCTGATCTGTTGTACTCTGTCCTGAGTGTGGTTAGTTAGTTAGTTAGTAAGTTGACCTACCCTGATCTGCGTGACTCTGTCCTGAGTGTTTTTTCTCAGGTTGTCCAGAACGGGCAGCAGGACCTGGTTAGACGTCACCGCACCCTGGTGGATCCTGGGAAAACAAACATTTCTCAACAACAATCCTTACAAATAAACAAACAAACAATCCTTACAAACACACAAACAATCCTTAGAAACAAACAAATCTGATCTGAGTAAGAAATCCGATATCTCACCTTAGTATACAAAACCTAACAAAAAAACCTCAAGTGTGTAAGAAAATCTCACCTGAGTAAAAAAAAAATAAGAAGCCTCACCTGTCCGTGAGTAAATCTTATTTACCTGAGTAAGAAGAAGAGGCATCTGCAGGTGAGCTCGACCTCCCACCCTTCCGTCAGGAAGCTGTTCAGCAGTTGGAGAAGGTCGACGACATACGAGAAGGGCAGGACCAGCAGGGCCTCCTCAAGTTCACTAAGGGCAAAGGGTAAAGGTAACCAATCAGAAGGGCAGGACCAGCAGGGCCTCCTCAAGTTCACTGTGGGGCAAAGGGCAAAAGTAACCAATCAAAACTACATGTAAGGACTTTTAGCAGAACAAAGGAACCCAATCCATGCTGTAGTAAACATGTAGGTACTTACCTCGATCGGACTTTCTTGATAACTTCCAACACAAACCTCAGCGGCTGGAAAACGCAACAAAGTAAAAAAAAAAAATATTAGCAGTATTACAGTACAGTACAGTACAGTACAGTACCAACACTAGAGCAACTCTCCATTCACTGTTAAACTGCAGCAATTATATATATGTATCCATACACTGTGAAACTGTTAATCAGTTTTCACACAATTTGTTCCAAGTGTTAAGCAGCAGAAACAAGTCTAAGGACATCAACAAACAGAACTAACGTTACATGTACTTACTGTTGCATTTCCATAGGCCAGGAGCATGGGGTGTGGGGGTGGGGGTGGCACCTGCACAGAAAATTATTTTATTAAGATAAATACAGGGACTTTATTTTACATGTATGTGCTGTAGAATTCTTGACTTTAGAAGAACTTAAGAATATTTCTTGCCGACAACAGGAGCTGGTGTGTTACGCCAAAGAGCCATACAGATCCACATAATGTAATTTAACTTTAATATATAATACAGAAACAAATGCAAACTTCTGTACATGCATGCATGATACATGAGCCTGAAAATGTCCCCAGAACCTGACCTGTTTCCCCAGAGCGTCACACTCCATTCTGTGAGAAATACACAGTGCGTCTGTGTGTGAGTGTGTGTGAGTGAGTGTATGTGCGTGTGTGTGAGTGTGTGTGTGAGTGTGTGAGTGTGTGTTAGTGAACCTGACCTGTTTCCCCAGAGCGTCACACTCCCTTCTGTGCTCCTCCATTTTTCCCGTCTCTTCCTTATAAATCTCCACAGCTTCCATAACTTTCTCTGCCTGGAAACAGAAACAACAAAAACAAGATTTCGAACTGCTCAAACTCAACACCGTACAAAAAGACTTTAGGACATGTAGAGCAGTGGAACACTGAACTCTGAGACAGGCACATTCTCTACAAGGCAGATCAAGGCAAAACGACTTTTGTACCCAGAACTGTGGCTAGTTCTACATGTAGTTCCCTGCCTGAATGGGCTAGAATCACATGTAAATACAGGATCAGAAACAAAGCACTTTACTTGCAGCCTTGACATTTTCTACAATCCAGGAGCAGGGCTTACAGACTTTTGTACCCAGAACTGTGCCTTAAGTTCTAGTTTTGTACCCAGAACCGTGGCTAGTTCTAGTTGTATGCCTGATGGGTTAGGGTTAGAGTATAGGACCAGCACTTTACTTACAGCCTTGACAGTTTCTATGCTCTTCTTTCCCGCCATCCCGGCTTCCCCTGATGTCTCTCCGGCAACCTGGGGAAAACAAACAGCACATTCACACTTGTATCATAAACAAATGGTTATGGTGAACAAATATGTATAATCATGGTCACAAGTAATACCAGCACAAAGGCAGGAAGAGGGTTACCAAAGTTACATGCTACAATGTACTTCTGCCACATTTACTCAGTTCAGAGACTTGTGCCAGTAATGTACAACCAAATAACCAGGACTTGTTACTCGCACAGAAAGGAGCTCGCTGGCAGCCAGAGTCTGCTCAAACTCCTCTCTCTCGCTCTCTCACATGTACAGGTACAGCAAACTGTCCTGACTTATAATGACTCACAAAAATAATAACTCACAGCAGGTAGCTCTCCCGCAGCTAGAGTCTGCTCAAACTCCTTCTCTCTCTCTCTCTCTCTGACAGGTACATGTACAGAAAACTGTCCTGACTTATAATAACTCACAGCAGGACTTGTGTTACTACCACAGAAAACTGTCCTGACTATATAATAGTAATAACTCACAGCAGGACTTGTGTTGCTAGCACAAAAAACTGTCCTGACTATATAATAATAATCATGATAATAATAACTCACAGCAGGAAGCTCCCCGGCAGCCAGAGTCTGCTCAAAACTCCTTCTCTCTCTCGCTCTCTCTCTCCTCCTCCAGAATCAGCGGCTCCTGGGTCCGCTGCCACAGACGGAGCGACTTGTCGTGGGAACCTGTCACCTGTAAACAAACAAACAAACATCAACATGACAGCCATCTTCAACATCACAGCAGCTGCTGTAAGTCTGCAGAGAAACCAAACAAACAAATCAACATAAAACACAGCACTCCTCAACAACATACAAGTACATGTAGCAGCTTGCTGTAAGGACGGGGTGTGAGCTCCAGTGTGCATGAGTGTTTTATGTGTCTGAATGTGTGTGTTTTTGTGCGTGTGTGCATAAATGTGTGTGTGTGTGTGTGTGCATGTGTGTGTGTGTGTATGTAAGTGTGACTATGAATGTGTGTGTGTGCGTGTGTGTGTGTGTGTGTGAGTGCGTGTGTGTGTGTGTGTGTGTGTGCATGTGTGCGTGTGTGTGAGTGCGTGTGTGAGTGTGTTTTTGTGTGTGTGTTTGTGTGTGTATCTGTTTGTGTGTTTGTGCGTGTGTGCATACATGTGTGCGTGTGTGTGTGTGTGAGTGTGTATGGGGTATGGGGGAGAGTGTGTACTACGTACCACATAGTCCACGTTAGGACTGACGGCCATGCACCAGACCTCCCCCTGGTGACCTTGTGTGTGGGAGTGTGTATGGGGTATGGGGAAGCGTGTACGTACCACATAGTCCCCATTAGGGCTGACGGCCATGCACCAGACCTCCCCCTGGTGACCCTCCAGAGTGAGGATGTGCTGGAAGTTGTCGGCGTCCCACTGTTTGACCCTCCCGTCCTTCCCGGCACTGAAGAACATGTGAGTCCTCGGCAGGAACTGAACACACATGATACTGGGGGGAGAACATAGACTAACATTAAACTCTTTCTGTCACTATCTCTCTCTGTCTGTCTCTCCCACTCTCTCTCTCTCTCTCTCTCTGTGTCCTGGGCAGGAACTGCACACACATGACGCTGGGGGAAGCACACAACAAACCTTAATCTCTCTCTCTCTCATTCTGTCTTTCTCTCATTCTGTCTTTCTCTCCCTCTCTCTATCACACACTCTCGCTTGGGCAGGAACTGCACACACATGACGCTGGGGACAGACAACAATGTAACATTTAATCTTTCTCTCTCTCTCTCTCTCTCTCTTACTCTCTCTCTCTCCTGGGCAGGAACTGCACACACATGATACTGGGGGAAATGACACTAAACGTTCTCTCACTCTGTCTTTCTCTCTCTCTCTCTCTATCTCTCTGGGGAGAGAGCACATATTATTAAATCTCATCATCACCAGCAGAGGCGAGCTTGTGGCAGCCCCCCATGCACACCCTCACCTGTCATCATGAGCAAATATAGACTTGTGGCATCCCCCCATGTACAGCCTCGGCTGTCATCATGAGCAAATATAGACTTGTGGCAGCCCCCCATGTACAGCCTCGGCTGTCATCATGAGCAAATATAGACTTGTGGCAGCCCCCCATGCACACCCTCACCTGTCATCATGAGCAAATATAGACTTGTGGCAGTCCCCCATGCACACCCTCACCTGTCATCATGAGCAAATATAGACTTGTGGCAGTCCCCCATGCACACCCTCACCTATCATGAGCAAATAGACTTGTGGCAGCCCCCATGCACACCCTCACCTGTCATCATGAGCAAATATAGACTTGTGGCAGTCGCCGAAGTCCAGACCCCAGAGTTTGATGTTTCTGTCTGCAGAGCCGGTAACCAGCAGGGTTCCATCCTTTCCATGCACAAACACAAACACAAACATTACTCTATTACAAATTACAACAGCAATATTACATGTACATGAAACATTACAGACATGGAATATTACAGCAATACTACATGACACGGCGCATACTCCATCGTCTCCCGAGACGGAAGGATGCCAACAAACTACATGACATTACAGAGCCGGTAACCAGCAGGGTTCCATCCTTCCCATGCAGAAACACAAAAATTATATTACAAATTACAGCAATACTACATGTGCATGGAACATTGCAGAGCCGGTAACCAGAAGGGTTCCGTCCTACATACGGAGAAACACAAACATGGAGCATATATAACAGCAAATTATAACTGTACAACATTTTACAGAAATATACTACTTTACACAGCCCTAAATAAAAGTTGACAGTTAGCCGTGTAATACAGGGACTTACCGTGGAAATATCCATGGCTAAAACAGGCAGCTTGTGGCCATAAAGTGACAGGAAAAACTGCAGAGGAGAAAATAAATTGCATAAGGCAACAACTTGGAATGCTTTAGAAAGGTTCTGTTTACAATAAACTTCACATATATGACACCAAATATGACACCAAACCAGATTATATTTCACACTGGAAAATAAGTGGATTTACTGAATCAGATCCAGTATCTAAAAGTTTATGAAGTATCTAAAGTGATTAAAAATGACTTTCTTCAAATAAATAGAATTCTTCTACTAGTAGTTATTCAGTCTGAGTGTCTGTACTTAAGACTCTAAAAGTGTTGTCTAGACGCCTGTTTTCCAGGCTATACGAACCTTCAGTGTGTCTGCATAGAAGACTTTGACAGTGTTGTCCAGGAGGGCCACAGCCAGAAGCCTGTGATCCGGGCTATACTTGACTCCTAGAACATCCTCGTCACACTGTAGCGAGCGGGCGTGGCTGACGCTCAGCCGTTTACTGGGAGGAAATATGAACATGAAGATTTCTTACTGGGAGGAAACATGAACATAGAGACATAACTTACTGGGAGGAAACATGATCGGTCTAAAAATGTGTGTTAACGGGAGAAAACATGAAAGATGACTGAGAGCAGACAAAAAACATGTCTTACTGGGAGGCAGGAATATCTTCTACCATAGAGACACCCTAAAACTGCAGGAAATGTTAAAATGAACAGAACCCACCTTGTGGAGGAAAACTTCTCATCGTTGATGAGCTCAAAATCCCAAAACTTCACCAGCTTGTCTGCACCTCCCGACACAAGGCCTCTCTGCAGTAAACAATAAACTTAGTAAACATCATATAATAAACAACTTGGTAAACAATAAAACAACTTAGTAAACAGTAAATAACAACAACTCATTCATCTGCACCTTCTGACACAAGGCCTCTCTGGAGTAAACAAGTAATCAACTTTAGTTAGTAAATAGTATATATTAGGTTTGACATCCCATCTGTAGGGGGGGGGGTTTGCGCAGGCACAGTACATGTGCTGCCTAACTTAAATGTGTTTGCTAACACACAATCAATTGATAGAAGTTTGTGTCAGAACCCATGGAGTTCTAGCCATCTATTGATTTGTGTGTTAGCGAAATGCATTTTCCAAGGAACTCACAGAAGGGGAATTTTCTCACCTTGTCTGGCGACACGGCTATGGACCACAGCGCCCCCTGGTGAGCCTCCACAGACTGCAGCAGGCTGCCAGAACCAATGTCAAATATTTCCAGCTTCCCTGCCTGAAATAGAGACATAAAACTGTGTTTCATTTAGTCACAAAGGCAGAAAAACATCCAGTGGTTGTACATGTAAGGGTTACAAGTATGGCAAAAAACAGATTACTGGTAGTAACTACTACATGTACTACAGTAACTAGTAATGATATTAAAGTTAAATTTCAATCAGTGTCTCGAGGACATTTGACAATATCTGGTTTGACCTCTGACCTTTGTCCCTATGATGACCTGTTGGTCTCCAGGGGCAAAGGTTGAACAGAGAGCGTAGCCAGAGGTCAGGGTTCGGATGCACTGCTGGGTGGACCTGGGAGGGATACAAGTACAACATTAACGTACATGTATAGGGTATACAGTTGTGATTTTGTTATACTGTAAATTCCTGATTTTTTTTCACGCTCCTGTTATGTTCACTGTTTTCACTGTCACTTCAGAATCTCTGCCGTGAACTTATCATTACAGTTAGCAAATAATTCCTGGACTATCTTTTACCTGCACCTGTCGCCATAGTGAACATATAGTTCCGTGAACATGTCCATTTTTCTCAGACCGTGAACTTTTGCTACCGTGAGCATAAAGAGAATTACAGCATACAAAGTCTTGTGGGATTTTGCAAAACATTCAGTTCGATTTCAGGAAAGTTTCACCTGTTCCAGATCTTGACGGACTCCGTTGCGCCGGTAACCATGGCGATGTTGTCGCTGCTGAAGGCGGCCGTCCGAACGTCACTCCGGTGTCCCGGCAACAGCAGCCTCGCTTTCACGCTCGGCTCGGGACGCTTCTCATTGGTCGGCACGGTGATGGTTTCCATGGCATTGTCATGGAGAACAAGGAAGGCCTGAACATAGAAAGGATTAAAAAATTTTACACGTCCAAAATTTCTATACTAGTTCAATGATCAAAACAATAACAATAGTAAAGTACACTAATATAAGAATTGACTTGACGATATTTGGTCTAGTGGTCTGTGTCTAGTACATGTACATAGGCTAGCTTAGAAGTGGTAAATACAGTCCAGTCCAGATAGTGTAACATTCTACAATTTCTGACCTTGAGCTGTCCACTGCCCTTATATGGTTCTAACCTTCAGCTGTCCACTGCCCTTATATGGTTCTAACCTTCAGCTGTCCTTTACCCTGATTCTAACCTTGAGTTGTCCATTGCCCTTATATGGTTCTAACCTTGAGCTGTCCGTTGCTGTCCAGCAGGAGGTCACATGACCTGACCTTGCCAGCCGCGGTGAGACAGCAGAGCGGCTGGATCTCGTCTTCCAGACTCTGACACACCTGAGGGCGTCCTCACCTGGGTCAGCTTCCTGGGTCCTGGGAAAAACACAGGTAACAAGTCACAGGTAAGTGTCACAGGTAAGTGTTACAGACTCTGACACACCTGAGGGGCGTCCTCACCTGGGTCACCTGCCTGGGTCCTGGGGAAAAACACAGGTAACAAGTCACAGGTAAGTGTCACAGGTAAGTGTTACAGGGTCCGACACACCTGAGGGACGTCCTCACCTGGGTCACCTGCCTGGGTCCTGGGGAGAAACACAGGTAAGTGTTACAGTCCTTAACACCTGGAAACACCTGAGGGAGCAGCTTGTCTTCCTGACTTAAGGGGAAAAACACAGTCAGGTAATTTTTATGAAGTCAGACACTATAGAAATATGACGGTGGCTGAAAGTTTCTGTGCCTGTGGTCAAATATCACATGCATCACATACATGCAGGACACCCTTAAAACCAATGTGTTCTTTTTTCTTATAATCTGACTCTTACAATCAAGTGTTTTCCCTAAAACTCCTTAACAATATAATAATTCCAAACTTACTTGAGCTTTTTTCTGAGTTTCTTTTGTTTTTTCTTGAGTCTGGTCTGAATTTCCTCTTCTGTGCAGACCCTGAACAACTCCAACTGGGAATCGGGGCCCTGCAAATTAAAAACACTTCTGCTGAAACTAAGTCTGATCATTATTGTCCATACATCTAAGATAAAGGTTATCATTAATGTTGTACTGTGTGCTTGGTGGGGGTGGGGGATTTGGTTCTCAGTTATACCTTGTAGTTCTGTTATCTTGCTTCACAAGCACATTGTGTTAGTAATATGCAGCTCCCTCATGCAAATCTCAACAGTTTCAATATCATATGTTTTCACTTGCTGTGACCTTATATGTTTATAAATGTAGTTAAAACTTTAGATCCAACACAAAGAAGTTCTCTCACCTAGAGCTTTCCACCAGTCACTCTGGTCTTCCTCAGTAG
>NW_017803514.1:316520-325201 GCF_001625305.1 Branchiostoma belcheri | reverse complement strand
GTGTTGGATCTAAAGTTTTAACTTTAAACATGTAACTACCAACACCAATAAACTTTAATGATAGTTTCAATTAAATGAAGCAGATGTGCGACAGCGCAGACTTACATGGCAGGCCAGGATGGAGCCGGTAGGGTCAAGGGTCATGGATACCACCCTGTCCCTCCCTTTCCTCAGCAATGAGCCGACCCGCGAGGTGCTCACTAGTCTCTGGGGGGGGGCAGGTTAGGTCAGTAACATGACATTTAGAAACATGGAAGTCCTAAAAAAAGACTTAAACATCTAAAAGCAATTAACAACATCATAATGCAGGTAGCAGTTTCAATGGAAATGAGACATAAACAAATTGAACATAGGCTTTCACTTGAAAGTCTTGCAACTTAATGCCATTTTCTTAAACTTAGACGTAAGTAAAGAATTTGACACTTGGATTTATGGGACAGGGTTTTATCTAGTAAGAAACACCACTTTTTTTTCTCTGTTCAGGCACAGAAACACTTGTGACTAAGGTCTTCACAACACCATAACAATTAAACTTTCTTAGGAAGAGCTAAAAAAATATTCAAGTTGTAGGTGCAGAAAACCATCATTATTTTGTTTCTAAAAATAACTAAATAGCTCACATCTTCCACATCTTGTTGTTGCTCCTCTTCCTGATCTTCTTCCTCCTCTAGAAAAGGTTTCTTCACAGGAGGCTCCTCCTCTTCTGGCTTCTACAGGGGCACATTCCAACAAACAGGCTTCTGTCAGGATTATCTAAATCTATAATGTTCTCCTCCTCTTCTGGCCTCTACACGAGCACATTCCAACAAACAGGCTTCTGTCAGGATTATCTAAATCTATAATGTTCTCCTCCTCTTCTGGCCTCTACACGAGCACATTCCAACAAACAGGCTTCTGTCAGGATTATCTAGATCTATACTCATGTTCTCCTCCTCTTCTGGCCTCTAGAGAGGTTTCAATTTTTATTCAACCCTTCTCTATAAAGTGATGATAGGAAACAGGCGGTGTGGGAGAGTGTAGCATATGACTTGTGACTCGAGAAGAAGAGGAACATGTGAGTACACCGGACTGGGAGGGTGCACATGTAGCACCTGGGGACTTGAGAAGAACATGTGTCTACCTGCTCAATGTAAATGATAGGAAGACATTGAGTGGGAGGGTGGACCAGCATGACAAGTGACTAAGTCTAAGGGTGTATGTACCTGCTCCTTGTACTGGATATCCCAGACCCTTAGCTCGTTGTCGCCACTGCCTGTAATCAGCCTCCGTTCATCTGTAGTTACAGCAAAACTCCACACCTAAAAAAAAAAACCATGCCATCAGTTGTTGCAACAGATCTACAGAACACATCCATGGAGTAAAGAGACTCTTTTTTGAAAAGCCAAGTTTTTTATTCACAGCCAATGTTTTGGTGACCGTCTGTCACCTTCCTCAGGGCAATTCTGACTGGTTCACATTGCACAGCAGCACAGGTGTCGCTACTATAGATGCATTCCCAAACGTACAATATAAACAATTCTACCTCACCTCCGTCCTGTGTCCCACCATTGTCTTGAAGCAGTGCTGAGTGTCCAGGTCCCACCACTTCACAAACGTGTCCTTGGAACTGAGTAACAAGAACAACATTTGCCAAATGTGCAGTTTGCATTCTGTGGGAGCAATTGCACTATGACATATATTTTTCCAAACACATGAAAATAAGTAATACTGTACTATTAGTATTACTTATTTTCATGGGTGTGGAAGCTGTTGGTTTTAAGTTGCAGTTCTTATACCTTAAGGTATAAGGTTTCTTATACCTTATTTCTATCATCAGTGGTTCCTTACCTTGTGAGTGAAAGTTCCTTACCTTGTGATTGAAAGTCCTTACCTTGTGACTGAGTGAAAGTTCCTTACCTTGTGAGGAGAAAGTTCCTGTTCCTGAGGAAGTGACAGTGGGTGATCACTCCTTTGTGTCCCTTTAGTCTGTACAATCCAGATTCATTAACCACATCCCATACAATCACATCTGTGTCCTGTAACACACAGAAACGGAAATATTAGGAAAATTTGTTTTTTTTTACATGCAGCAATGTGTGAATAATGACAAAAAAGGAACCCTTAATTAGAAAAGTTATTTGATAGGCCTTCCTTACCCCTAAGCAAATTGGGTGCACAACATATTAATCAAGTGTGTTAATAAGCAACATGACACCCCCTTTCAACCAGAAGAGTGAAAAATTTGAACCCGCGTTCGTTACAGAAATGACAGCCTGTCGGGCTGAGGGTGTCAAATTGTGGCAAACACAGAAGAAAACTCTGGTCTGAGACCTTAGGCCACACTAATTTAATTTGTTGGTTCTCGGATTTTTTCAGAAAAAATATGAAGCGACAGGGCAAAAAAATAAATAAATAAAAACAGATCTAGGCAACCTATTATAGCCCAAAATGCTACGATAGAAGCCATGGAGTCAACACAAAAGGCTGTGTTAATTTTGAAACAATAAATTTTGATTTGAATATCAATCAAACCACTGTATTGATAGATGGAAAAACTGTAACAGCTAGAAAGTAAAGGAATTTCCTCAACTGTTACGGGAAAATATGGGCATTTTTTGTTAATTCAGAACCAGAATCTTTTGTTTTGCTTTTGCAAATCAGAAAAAAATGAAGAGGTGAATCCGAGATCCAACAATTTAAATTGGTGTGGCCTTAGAGCTACATCTAAAACAGCTTGACCCTGCTAACCTTTGACCCTGAGGCGAGGCGCATCCCGTTGTGGTCGTATCTAAGCGTCGTCACGGCCGATTTGTGTCCGCTGAAAACCACTGCAACTTCTCCTGTCACCAGGCGAAACACCTGCACTGTGCCATCACTGTACCTGTCAACAACATTCTGCCTGTCAGTAACCTACACTCAACCTGTCAATAACCATTAAACCTGTCAATAACCAACACTAAACCACGGCCACTTCCCCTGTCACCAGGCGAAACACCTGCACAGTGCCGTCTGAGTACCTGTTAATAAACGTTCAACCAAAATAGCGTACCTGGTTCAGTAAAAAAGAATCATGTTTTCTGATCTAACAACAGAGATATGACTCAGCTCTTCCCTGCTGGTAGAAAGATCCTAATTTGAGCTCTCAAACCAAGCTGAGGTTCAGGCTTCAGCTGATTTTTTATTAAGTGATCTAAGTTATTGTGTTTTTATCCGCTTTAGTTTTTGTCTCGGTAGCTTCTTTTTCACCAGCCAAACATTACCAGTTAGTCAATAAAACTATGAAGTTTAAAATTAGATTACAACAAGTTCCCTACCCGACAGCGATGTGCTGGTTATCTGGGCTGGCAGCCAGACTCGTCACTTCATGTTTCTCTCCTCTCAACACCAACAACTGCAGACATGGGAAACAACAAGACAGGCAAGTGATGAAGCTTGAAAGGTATGCCAGTCCTTTAAGGCTATATGATTTAAAATGTGGGTTGGGGACCAGTAATTGTCCTCCAATCACGAGACAAAGACAAGTCTTATATATGTCTCTGATCTGTAAGTTTGTTTGTTTGTTTGTTTACCTTCTCGCCCGTCCGCAGGTCCCAGACAACACATGCTCCACAGCAGCTACTGTAAGTTTGTTTGTTTGTTTGTTTGTTTTGTTTGTCTGTTTACCTTCTCGCCCGTCCGTAGGTCCCAGATAAACACATGCTCCACAGCAGCTACATGTACCATAAGTTTGTTTGTTTGTTTGTTTGTTTGTTTACCTTCTCGCCCGTCCGCAGGTCCCAGACAAAGACATGCTCCACAGCTGCCACAGCTGCATAACGACCCTTCACACCACGCAGACAGAGCAGCACCACGGGGGCCTTGGGACTGGCGACCACGCCCCACATGGAGGCAGCAACATAGCGGAGATACTGCTTTGTCACCGGCATGGTGGTAGTCACTCTCACTCTCTCCCTCACTCTCTCAGGAACTCTGGAGATAAAAAATACACAGACTCAGAACACATCGCAGATTACCAGCATGGTGGCACTCACTCTCTCCCTCTCACTCCCTCACTCTTTCACTCTCTCTCTTACTCAGTCTCTCTCTCCCTCACTCACTCTCTCACTCCCTCTCTCCGGAACAGCTAAAATAAAACTAAGTAAAACAAAGCACCAAACAAAGTAGGGCACCGAGGCTCTACGTCTAGCGGAATTATACTATAGACATAAAGTAGGAGCAACAAATTATGATTCAACTTTTGACAGAAGCCTTAGTCAGCAAAACAGGACATAAAACATGGACAACATAAACAATAACATACACATGTACCGCTGCTGTTGCTAAGTACAGTGTGAATAAAAGTCTGTTAAGCTAAATATACTTTTATAAGACTTTACGTACACGTAACAACGTACCGCTGCGTGCCCCCCTCCCCACCTCCACACGCCCTCCGCTCTATGAGACTACAGGACCGCCGGCTATGCTTTATAAGCCGCTAAACTGAACGTCTAACGTTCTACGGTACTCACCTGTGAGTTCGGGGTTAAACCCGGGTCCGTGAAGGCTGGATATCAGACGGAATTGGCTGATTTTGGAGAATAAACAGCAACGTGCGTGCACATGTGTGTACGGCGACCTCTGACCTGCAAACTCACTACAGTGACACCTGGCGATTCGTTTCAAAACTGCAACGTCACACGGTGAATGTTGACATGAATTTTTAGTTTGTCTCAGATGCAACTTTTTCACCAGACTTTTGATATTTTTTTTATCACAGTGACATCGTAGAAAATCCTAACACCCTAAAGTTTGTTAAGTACAGTATGTACCAAATATGATAATTGCAGCAAAGAATTAACATCTGTGTCCATAATATCACCAGGGTCCATAATATCGCCACCTTGAGAAATGGTGTGCTTCAAGATATTTTTACTGCAACATGGCCCTAGGTATGTACATTTGAGGTGTGCAAGAGTGCATACCAAAAGTATGTTGCAGTAAAAATATCTTTAAGCACACTATTTCTCAACGTGGCGATATTATGGACCCTGGTGATATTATGGACACAGATGTTACGTCAATGTTTGCAGTTGTGTCACCTTCGGACTTTGATACCAAAAGAAAAGCGAATCAGCTGAAAGTTGCACGTGCACAATGGAGTTATCGGAACCTTTTACCCCGAGTTCGGAGTTTCACGTCTGACATTCAAACGCAACTGCGCAGTTGGAGATCTAACGTCGAGCAAAAGTGCGCAGTTGGAGACCTCAGTTTTAATATATAGCAGTTTGAAAGCTTTTAGCAGTTTGGGACTACCGTTCGCAGTTTGAGAGCTTTTGGCAGTCTGAAACCTAACGTCAATCCGCAAGTTCGCAATTTGTGACCTGATTTTTAACGACAACTTCGCAGTTTGAGACTACCGTAGCAGTTAGCCAGTGGCCGGCCATGGACGAGCCAGGCGGTAGGCGCATCAGGCTGGGACCGAGAGAGATGACGTTCGGCTCCGCGGAGCTTCAGATTCTCCAGCCGTCCAACCAGCTTCTGGGGGACCCGGGGGCGCTCAGGCGGGAACTGGCGGACAGGGGGTGAGCTTTAACTATAACCCTTGCCTAACCCTTGCCTAACCCTTACCTAACCCTTAGCTAACCCTTAGCTACCCCTTACCTAACCCTTACCTAACCCTTACCTAACCCTTACCTAACCCCTACCTAACCCTTACCTAACCCTTACCTAACCCTTACCTAACCCTTGCCTAACCATATTGTGAGAGTTCCGTGTTGGCCGTGACATGTGGGGCGATCCACTGTTCCGGTTCAGTACAACTTTTGACAATCTTTTCCAGTTATCTCTTCATCCGGGGTTTGCATGACAGACAGGAAGTGTTGGACGCGCGTCTGGAGGTTCTTAAGTACGTGAAGGTAATTGTGACTAGGTTAATGTTTATGTGTAGGGTGTTTAGGGTAGTACATGCATGTAAGGTACGGCTGTATGTAGGGTGCTTATGTATGTAGGACATGTATTTTTAAAGCATTATGTACTTTAGAATTTAGGGTATGTGATGTAGGTGTGTTTGCGGGGAAATGGCAACTGATTTCGTGTATCCAAAAATTGCATTTCGTCACACAATGGCGGAAAGTGTTTTGTTTTATGCAGGAGTCAGGAGAAGGGAAGTTGGATGCTTCGTTCCCATGGCAACAAGGAGTGCTGGATTCAAGATGCGGCCGAGGGTGCGTCCCTTTCATGGAGGTATGGTTTTGTATATATTCACATTCGTCGTTCATATGTCCACAAATACTCTCTTCAGATACTTTGTTCACAAAAATTACTTGTTTTTACATACACTTCCTTTCGATTCTTTGTTTTTTACATACTTTGTTCGCATGTGCCAAAAAGCAGTTACTCAAGCAACTGGATATGGTTTTGGTAACGGTCAGACGTTTCAGGTAGTATCCACTACCTTTCGTCAGTGACTGGGAGACTCGAGGAGAAACGTTCTTCCGTTTCCAAAATCATATCCAGTTGCATAAGTAACAGTTTTATCACCTATCTTATTACCTGGATGTCTAAACGTATCTTTGCTCCCTTTACATACTTTATTCACACACTTCGTTCACAATTTTCATGCATGATTTTGACGTTACGTATAATCTGCATGTCTCCCACAGGGCAAGAACTCCATCACACATTCCGACGCCGTCCTGAAAGTCATCGAAGGACCGAGACGTAAGGAACACAAGTCCAATGCAGATCCATTTTGTTTGGGCAGAAATATCAGGGCTGGAAATACTGGGTGCATGTGCACCTTAGTGCACCCAAAATTGGAGCTGTGCACCCAATTATTTTCTGTGGGTGCACTCAAATATTTTTGTTGGCATTTTTGTACATATCAAAATGGTTAATAGTATACTGAATATATAGTCTAGTCTACATTTTTAAAATGTTTAACCACATTTGACGTCCCGTTCCACAGCCCGTGCGTTCTTCCGGACCCTTCTTGGTACAGAGCCTCAAACATTCGACTACAAGTGGCTCAGGTATTGTGCTAGCCCTTCTTGTTTGAGTAATTAAGATATGTTAGTTATGTTTTATTAGACATTAGGTCTTCTTCAAAACATTTATTTTGTTTTTTGCTACTTTCTTTATGTAGTTTGCCATACATTGTACCATGTGCAATTGTCGTGCAATAAAGTTCTTCCTTCAGACGAAAAATTGGTCTTCGCTTCGTTTGCGAATCAGTCAATAGTTTGTATTGAAACCTGCTGAATCTGAGAGCTCTGCACTCTCCGGTGGCACAGTGACGAAAGGCAGCTGATGCTAACTGAAATGTCTGACCGTTTCCAAAATCAGTTTATTTATTTATTTATTTATGAAGGTCTCCTACTCTTTTCGATAAGTGTGTTGGGTTCTTTAACGTGCGTGAGGTGTGGCTCTCCCAAACACGAGACCTCCATTTAACGTCCTATCCGAGGGACGTCCCTAACCGAAGCTAGGTACTCATTTCTACCTGAGTGAAGTGAGGAAAGTCGGGTTAAGTGCCTTTCCCAAGGGCACAAGATAAGTTGCTTGAGTAACTTTTTTGTTGCCTATTTAACAATTGCCTATATGTTTTCGGCAGAGCCATGTAACGTTACAATGTAACCAGCACGTGTTGTTTATAGAGCCATGTACAATGTAACTTGTGCGTGCGTGTTTTCGGCAGAGCCATGTACAATGTAACTTGTGCGTGCGTGTTTTCGGCAGAGCCATGTACAATGTAACTTGTGCGTGCGTGTTTTCGGCAGAGCCATGTACAACGAAGGCTTTAGCGGCGCGCACGTGGATTGGGTGTACATGTCACGTGGTACTGACCAGCTCTTCACCATGTGGACGCCGCTGGGAGACGTTACCATGGAGATGGGTACTCTGGCCGTCTGCGAGGGCTCACACAAGCTGCAGAGGTGGGAAACACAGACAAACATGCACACATCTTGGAATCTCCTGTCGCTTGCGACAGATGAGTAGGCGTATATACAGGTCCTCATTTGCCGATGTGGGTCCTCATATGGGAATGAAGACCAATTTTTGACGCACATGAGCGGCCACAGATGCTGCAAGGGAAGGACTGGACAGGGATGGAGCATTGCTTCCTCCTCTCTTTCTTCTCCTTTATGGCAGCTGCTCTGTTGGCCTCGAAAGTCCTAGTGCCCAGTTTACACTGGCTTCTCCACGCAGTTCTGTCATGGGCGATTTCTTCCCAGGAGTTGGCGTCAATGTTACAGCTCTTAAGGTTTGCCTTAAGGTTGTCCCTGTACCTTTTCAGCGGTCTTCCCAGGTTACGCTGCCCTTGCTTCAGTTGTCCATATAACAGTACTTTTGGGATTCTGCTATCCTCCATGCGGACAACATGCCCTACCCATCTTAACTGGCACTTCACGATCATGCACTCAACACTTGTGAGGCCACACTTCTCCAGAACCTGTAGGTTGGACACCTTGTCCTGCCACCTGATGTTGCAGATGTTCCGCAAACACCGCTGCTGAAACTGCTCCAGTAACTGGATGTGACGACGATAAGTAGTCCAGGTCTCACAGCAGTAGAGAAGTGTGCTCAGCACCACGGCTATGTACACTGCAATTTTGGTGGAGAGCCGGATGCCATGTTCTTGCCAGAGTCTTTTGGTCAGCCTGCCAAATGCCACGCTTGCCTTTCCAATGCGCTGTGTCACCTCAGCATCCAGAGATCCACTT